>NC_133872.1:10311916-10407038 GCF_044706935.1 Curcuma longa | reverse complement strand
CAACGAGTGATGGTAGCCACCAGGGAGAGGCAGAGAAAGACAAAACAATTCTATCCACCACCTCGATCGCTTCTCATCTCGCCAGGAACTCAAACCCCGTGCGTACGTTATCCAGAAGACACAGCAGCAACGTCCTCCGCCACTGCTAGCTGCAAGCTAAGCAACATGAAGAACGACACCGTCGACAAGCTCGTCGTCTTCCTCGCGAAGCGCGACGGCATCGACAAGCTGGTCAAGACCTTCCAGTACGTCTCCAAGCTGGTGCATTGGCACGCGGCGGCCTCCCGCCGGACCTCGCCCGCCGCGCCAAGAGCTGGGAGGTCGCCTCCGGCCTCAGCCGCAAGGCCTTCCGCTGCGGCCGCTTCCTCACGGGTTTCAACGCCCTCCGGCGCAGCCCGGGGAGCACCCCGCTGTTCCGCTCCCTCGCTGTCTTCGCCAACGCCGGCGAGATGGTCTACTTCTTCTTCGACCACTTCCTCTGGCTCTCGCGCGTCGGGGTGCTCGACGCCGACCTGGCGCGCCGAATGAGCTACGTCTCGGCCTTCGGCGAGGCGCTGGGGTACGTCTTCTTCGTGGCCATGGACGCCATGATGATAAAGAAGGGTTTGGCGGAGGAGGCGACGGCGGCGAAGGAGGAGGACGTGAGGCGGCTCAGAGGTGACAGGGTGATGAGACTGATGGCGGTGGCGGCCAACGTGGCGGACTTTGTCATTGCGGTGGCAGACATCGAGCCTAATCCTTTCTGCAACCATACGGTCACGTTGGGCATCAGCGGCTTGGTCTCAGCGTGGGCTGGTTGGTACAGGAACTGGCCCTCATAAAAAATTTTAATTCAAGGGAGGAGAAGATTTCTTTTCTATATGTTCCAAGAATCAAGATCCCTCGCTCGCATACTGATGAATGATACCAATACCAATAACAAAGCTTGTTTGTACCGCTTATTATACAATCATATAATCTTTCTTTGAGAAATGCTATGCTGCGGAACGAAGAATTCGCGATCCGTGCGCGACACCCGCGACCCACCACTGCTGCCGCCGCCCTGTCCGGCTGCTACTTTGGGCGCGATCGACGCACCGCTCATCGGCACTTTGTCCGGCGCGAATTCCGGTCGTCCGACGAAATTCGATCAGAAACAGGGTCGACAGTGGCAATATCGTTTCCGACAAACTCGCGATCAAATTTCGATCAAATCGCGATCGAATTCTGGCTAAATTGCAGTCGAAGACCGGTCGAGGAAGGATCGACATCACACGCCGGTCCTTCCTCGGCCGATCTCGACCGCGATTTCACCGGAATCCAATCGCGATTTGGCCGAAAATGGCGCGGTCACTGTCGACGGCGATTGGGCCGGAGACCGACCAAGGAAGGACTGGTGTCCGCCCAGTGGAGGGCGATTGTTTTCGACCAAATTTATCAAATTTCAACCATTATCTGGCCGAAATCCGACGTCGACCGAAGCGCTGGCGAGTGACACATCGATCGCAGCCGAGGCGGTGACCGGCGGTGGTTGGACGACGTGACGAGAGCGACGACAACGACGGTGGATCAGGAGGTTGCGCACGGATTTGTCGCGCAAGATAGCAATCTCGATCTTTCTTATATACTCAAAATCTAAAATCCTCTCATCTGGAACCAACTTGTTCTTTGGTTAAAAATTAATTCATATTGCAGTTGTTAGTACGTGTCCTCTGGTATTGCAATTTCAGTACCAAGAAGTCATTTATACATAGAGAAGGTATAGGAATCTAACCTCCGAAACATGGTTGAATTAGTTAGTATAGGACAGATTTATTGAAATGAACAAGAATCAAATTTCAAGGAAGTCGAGATAATACCATCCTCATAATAGTAACTATAATTTTTCTATTTACCTCTTCGCAGATAATTGTAAGGCCAACCATGTGAGTCGTTGGGATGGTAAATTTCACCTTTTACTCAGAAGAGACAAGAACCCTAAATTATTGAACATATTCTTCCTGCACCCAAGCAGAAGGAACTAATGAAAAACACAATGAATGAGGAAAAAGGATGTAGTGTGGAAAAGTAACAATTGATCATGAGAAGATTCTTTGGGATATATCCATGTACAAAGACACAGTGATCAGTAGAAAACCAATAAAACAACCAGATTGAATTGTATTATTGGTCGTGTTGTACAAATTTGAGAGAACTGCTCACCAGAAGTATAATAATACCATATCCCAACAGCAAAGCATATCAGTGAATAGGTGATGACCTCCTCTCCCTTGTTTACTATAAAACAGTATAGGGAACGCAATTAAAGGATGTTGAATGTCTGGATTGGCCGCTGTGTGCATTTTCCGAATTATCCTGATGGCCAATGGAAAACTTCCGTTGAGGCCGGATCGATCACCCCCAGAGATAGTCAATGGGACTAACTGGGATTTATCATTTTTTTTTTTTTCACTATGAAACAGTATCCTCTGGTGTGCATTTGATGTCACACCTGTGAGGACGATTCTGATACTGGCCTGAGCTTGGTCAACAATTTATCAACCTCAAGAAAGCCGAAAGGACCCGCTGAAGAATATTTCATACGTTTCCAGCTGTTAAAAGAGAACTTAAAGGTACAAGTTATAGTGCACAGAACCTGAGAAGTATTACAGGAAAACTGAAGAAAGTCAAGGAATATATTTCTCAACTATATACCTCGGTATAAATGGCAGTGCTAGACAGTGAAGATGGAGATGATCAACACTATAAAACGGTGGCTGATGGAAGCCAAATCTGTAAAATCAGCAACGAAGATGCATGAACTATTCTAACTTTGCAAATTCACTCTCCACTTGGTCATTAGGCTATTTAAAGAGAAAACAACAGTCATTGGGCCCTTATGATAAAGCATATTAATAGTTGCATAGCATTTAGATCATCAAATACTAAGAGTGCTATCCAACTGACATATCATGCTTCCTCTAGGGAAAAATGAGGTGATTTAGGTGAGATCAGACGTGAATCTTTCTATTTACTTGTAGCTGTATAGAATTGGCCTCAATGCATAAATGGAAAAACTACCCATGCAGCTTCACAAACCTAGAAATACAAAACTAATAGGGTAAATTCCCACAAAGGTATATCCACTTTGGTATTGCTACTTCAAAGTTCCATTTTTATCATCAGTCCCATTTATTAGCTAAGCAATTGGTAGCTAAATGTAAATGGAATATTATATTATGATCCAACTCCAGAATTATAACCTTATCACTTTAAAACAATCACTAGAACCTTTATACAGTCAATGGTCAATAAATATTTCAGTTATTTGTAAACAGAATCATGTAAACTGAAACCTTACGTATGATAGTTCACCCAGTTGTTTCCTTCTAGGAATTCTGTGCATGAAGAAGAGATAGATTGAAGTTAAACAATTAGGGTGGTCGAGCAAATGAGGCCCCTGTCAATTTGCAATCTTGAGTGCCGCCAATGTTGGAAATTTTCCCTTGCTTAACAAGGATGAGGAAGTTTCCTAATTACCCAAGTTGTATCTTGTCATTCTTATGAGGTTTTATGATGGAAAAAGATAATGTTGCACAAAGTAGTGCACTCACTATATATAAATCATAGTTAGGTCCCAAAATTACATACTAGGACATATATATTTTTGCTCGCGAGTGGCATGAATGTCCACTCTTTAAGAGTAATTCTCCGTAAACTATTCAAATTTAAAGATACATGCTTCTCCACAATTTAGACCTAAGTATTACCAATGGCACTAGTGGTGCCTAACTGATTTCTTCTGTTGTATTAGTTACTTCTGGAAAGTAAAAGAAAACCAGCCTTGGTAGGACATCACATAGACTTTGAAGTTAATTGAAGGAAGTATTGTAACACAAACAAGAAAAAGTACAGAACTTTAGGATAATACCTGTAATTGGATTGAGGTGCATCTCTTTCCAAAAGGATTTTTCCCACATTCAGCATGTGATTGACTGCAAAGTAGTAAATTATTAAACTTCTGGCATTTTCCTAGATGCTAAATATCCATAGATGAGTATAATATTTTGAGAGAGTTCCATTTTAGCTCTGGGGTTTATGTTATAAACCAAGAACCCTACCTAACTGATGATCTTCTGCACTTCGATAGAGGTGTTTCACTGTGGGTATGTGCTTAACAGGTATAACCAGATAATGCCTATAATAAAAAATAATAGAGTTAAAATAAATATACTCTATTTGACGTGATAAGACATCAGATATAAATAAAAAATGTCATGAACTATGAAACTTGGCAAGCTTTTATGCTTAAGTGGGTTACATGTATGTGTGTGTGTGTGTGTGTGTGTATACAATAATATATATTAATCAATACATCCAGTTCATACTTCCCCATGAAATATAAGAATCCATATTAACCAACAATATAGAAGATGAGATAGTGTACATTAACAAGCATATAAATAATATGGAATGTATTTATTACTTGCAATAAATATGTTCTACAAGTTATATAAGTACCAAAAGGGATAAATTTTAAGGAAATTTAGTTGAGTCTAAAACCAGTTCAAATAAACTAGATCAAATTTTCTTCTCAATTGTATGTATGTGGTCAGTTGAGGCCATTATGTTGTCCACTTCCAAATGTAGCTAAATAGTCACTTGTACAGCCACGATGATCTCTTTTCAAAGCTATGAACCTTAATCTTTATAGATATCCAAATTCACAATAACAATTGAGACCCATCGAGATCATATGACAAGCACATGTAGCAGCCACAACTTCTAATAGAAAAAATAAAGGATTTTTCAAAAACATAATAATATAAAAAGAAGGAATTATATATGTACAAAGATGAACCTAAACAGTTATGGTTCTCACTACTAAGAGAGGCAAAATGTGATACAAAGAAATTTTATCATCTTTAAATTTGGAGAATTCAAGATCATTGCAACTTGCAAAGGTTTATCTCATTCCATCCTTCTCCGATCTATAGTGGGCCTCAATCCATCAAACCAAATAACCTTGGTCATGCCAAGTCATCAAACAAATCCCACGAGATTTGTGTGCATCCTGCCAAATCCCTACATAACTAAATGCATACATAAGCAACACAAACAAAATTTAAACCTAACTTAAACCCTTTGCTAAATACATGAAGACAACACGGTTCAACACGATCACTTAGGGCATAATTGTACTAACATAAACATCTAGCATGGTAACTCGACATGTCGATGAGTATAATGTCATACTAACATTCAACACCCTTTGACATGCTATATTTGTTTTTTTTAGCTCTTGTTATGTAATATAATGTTAAAATTGTACCATTCCATATGAAAGTTAGGAATACAAATGTGTTCTCTTCTTATTCTTCTTGTTCATCTCCTTCCTCACTCTCTATTCAATTCTCCAATGACAACATACGTCAAAACGTCAATACAATGCCAAAATAGTATCATTCCATCAAAATTCGAAACTCTGACACTACTAGAGAGTTTGAACCTTGATATGGACTAATCCATGGGTGCTGCCCCTATACTTTCTTATTCTACAAGAGAATGGTACCACGTGTTTTCTCTGACTCATGTACCACTACTAAAGTGATTAAAATTGGAAAAAGCCAAAGGCTTCATCTAAAATAGCTCATCCAACAACAACCATAATTTTAAGCTAATGACTCTACCAACATGCATGATTTGTAAACACTGGTAATACTTACTATAACAAATAATATTATAAATTTTTACTACAATTATAAACTTATATAAATCCTAATATTCCAACATATGGAACAACATCATAATAATTTAACTTCATAAATAATAATATATACTTGCAACACATGATATCCACATAAACTTGCATAAATAATAGAACATCTTCAACGTGAATAACTCCATATATGAGAACCCGACAATATATATCTCAATAATTAATTAACCGCATTATAGCTCTACATCACTGCATGAATACAAATCATATGATTCCTCATGTGGGAAAATCACTGAAGACTAATAATGGTATAAACAAAGAAGATACAAGAGAAGGGCAATAAAAAAAAGTTAGAAGGATAAGAAGGGGTTTAACTTTGTTATTCCCACCTCAAACGAAGAATAGTGTCACATCCAACATGGTGAAGGACACCTCATGGTCATGACCAAAATAAGAAATGACTCAAGGCACTAAGGTAAATTGAGTTTTCCATGAGATTTGATACATCAAGGGGAATCCAAAGACGAAATTAAACCATAATGTAATCAATGACTTACTTTAATCCATCCAACATTATCCCATAGTGAACAAACCATAGCCTATAACCTTTCATCAATCTAGACCCAAGCAAGACTTCATCCATTCTACTTTACATCAACTAGTTATAATGATCACATACAAACACACATACCCTCTCAACACGCACAAACATAATCCTCCAACTTTACTTGACTAAATATCATTGTCAATAAACATACTCTAAATTTGCAAAACCTATTACAATTAAAAAAAAAAGACAGAAACCTCAATGTCTATTAAATGTAATATATTTCTTGCTATTATGATAAAACAACATCAAAATAATTTAACTTCATAAATAATAATATATACTTGCAAGACATGATATCCACAAATAAAATTGCATAAATAATAGAACATCTTCAACGTGAATAACTCCATATATGAGAACCTGACGATATATATCTCAATAATTAAATAACCGCATTATAGTTCTACATCACTGCATGAATACAAATCATATGATTCCTCATGTGGGAAAATCATTGAAGACTAATAATGGTATAAACTCCATATATGAGAACCCGACAACATATATCTCAATAATTAAATAACCGCATTTTAGCTCTACATCACTGCATGAATACAAATCATATGATTCCTCATGTGGGAAAATCACTGAAGACTAATAATGGTATAAACAAAGAAGATACAAGAGAAGGGTAATAAAAACAAATTAGAAGGATAAGAAGGGGTTTAACTTTGTTACTCCCACCTCAAACGAAGAATAGTGTCACATCCAATGTGGTGGAGGACACCTCATGGTCATGACCAAAAAAAAGAAATGACTCAATAAGGTAAATTGAGTTTTCCATGAGATTTGATGCATCAAGGGGAATCCAAAAACGAAATTAAACCATAATGTAATCAATGACTTACTTAAATCCATCCAACATTATCCCATAGTGAAGAAACCTTAGCCTATAACCTTTCATCAATCTTGACTCAAGCAAGACTTCATCCATTCTATTTTACATCAACTAGTTATAATGATCACATACAAACACACATACCCGCTCAACACGCACAAACATAATCCTCCAACTTAACAAAATCAGTACACATGACATGATATGCCACCCATCTATCTACATGCACAGTGTAGCTGCAACAGGTTACTTGACTAAATATCATTGTCAATCAACATACTCTAAATTTGCAAAACCTATTACAATTAAAAAAAAAAGACAGCAACCTCAATTTCTATTAGAATGTAATATACTTCTTGCCATAATTCAGAACACAATACCTAGCGACAAATTTCAACTATGAATTGGATCGATCATTATTTGACTGCTAAACCAAAGGATTACAAAAGATTCGGAAAACTACGTATTGGTCTATAACCTTCATTACGCATGGATAATACCTAGTCCTAAATAAGGGGACAGAACTAGCCTACTAGATCAAGTTATTGCTTAACAAATTGTTGCTTATTCAACACCTAAACTATTCCAATGCACAATCTACATGTACAACAATAGATCATTAAGACCATGAAACTACATTGTATAGGATGGGAATCATAGCATCCATAAACTAACGAAGTGAAGGCAAGATTCAATGTTGTTGTAGGTGGAGGAAGAAGACACCAAGATGCTACATGACGACCTTGTGCACCCAAGGGCTGCTAGAAAAGAAATAATGAAGAAACGACATGTAATAATGATGGCATATGAGAATTAAATGTTGCCACAAGGGAAACTATTATATACATGCATAGAGAATGTCCAAATGTTGCAAGGAAATATATTCTGTCAATGAAATGCATGGAGTAACGAACTTTATAAATCATATGAAATCAATATTAAGTAAATAATCACACTGAGGAATTTTATAAAATATACAAAAACACCTATTCTAGAGAAGTGTAAGATCGAGAGTGGCTAGAGGAGGAGGGGTGAATAGTGATTTTCAATAACTTATTTTATCTAATGATCCGTTAGGTGGATCGATCCGCAAAACATTGATTATAGTGTTTCTTTTACCAAAACATTTTCAGAGATGGAGAAATCTCTTACAAATGTATTTGATACAAGTATATGGATAGTAAAGTGCAAGAATAGAATACAAATAAATAAACAAGCAACTTAAATAGATATACCGAAATAAGCGCAGAGCTACCTAATGAGAATCTTCAAAATGAGTAGAGCACTTCAGAACACATGAAAGTATTGTTTGAACGATGTAATTGATGATTTGAGAGGTCATTGTTGACCCCTATATATATATAGGTACTTCAGGCGACTGGTCTCTTCGATCGCCCCAAGTCAGTCGTTATCCTCCACTTGTTATGGATCTCTTATCCTTCATTCGGTCGCTCAGAAGCTCTTCTAGTCACTCGGAAGCCTGTGTGTCAATCTTCATCAGATAACTTCTTGAATATCCTTGATGATTTGGTCCTTCGATCACCTGGAGCCTCCTCCGATTGCTCGGATCCAAATACTATTTGTCAAATCTAACCGAAGACTTATCCTAGAGTCTAGGTTGCCCGAACCTCCTTCCAATAGCTCGGACCCTCCGATCACCCAATTCTGCTCCAATCATCTAGTTAACTTAAATTAGCTTCCTGAACACAACATCAGTCCAGAGAACATATATATTATCAAATCTATACTACGGTTACAAGTGTCCATCTTGATTTTGAAACTCTTGGTTTCTCAATCAGATTTGTGCCTAGCTATAAGTCTACTCTCGTCCTAGAGTAAAGAACTCTCATCACAATCTTTTTTACTAGAAAGTCCTCTCTTGGACTTACCTTACCTAGTTACCCAAGACTTCTTGCCTTGTCTAGTGTCTGGTACCCTAACCCACCTATCAAACGTCTAGTTCGTCAGCCCAATTATGCTTTCTCTTCCTAGTGTCTAGTCCTCCTGACCCACCAAGGCTTCTCCTTCTTCATGTTTGGTCCTCTAACCCACCAGCCAAATGTTCGTCAACCCAACTGGACTTCCACTGCCTATTATCTAGTCCTCTTGACTCACTAAGACTTCTCTTGCTTGGTGTCTAGTCCTCTGACCACCAAGGCTCCATCTGCTTAGTGTTTAGTCATCCTAACCCACCAAGACTTTTCCTGTCGAGTTTCCTGCACCTGCATACTTAACACACCTATTAGAACATATGCAACCTAACTTGAAACTGTTTTGTCATACATCAAAATATAGATCTCACCATGTGGTGTTGGCTGCTACAGTGTAGGAAACAATATACTTATTTACATCTGCCCTAAGCATATTTTTAAAAATTGCCTAACACTTTTTGAATTATAAAAAAAATAAGCCCTAATGCTTATATCATTGACTTACCACCTGAATTGGATATTATATTTTTCAATGTGTAGTACTTGATATCATATCAAAGGGATATTCAAAACTTAGTGTTTGTTTGTTAATTTCCCCACAATTAGTGGTCATATAGTTTTGGTGCTAGCTTTTCCTTGCTAATCATAGCCAATAACTAAAATTAAGAGGATTATCGACAAAGACAATGTGATAGCTACCCATAGGAGCACTCTGAGATATTTAGTCCATTGGAAAGCACTCTTTCAAATATAAAAATGCAAGGATCATAGAAACATAACTATAACAAATAGCTCCCAACAAATTTGCTAAAATTAAAAATTAGGTTCTAGAATCATCTTCTTTAAGGGCACTCTTGGTTATCCACTTCATATTTATATAAGGTGTTACAAGACTTAATGGGTTATTTTATTCCTCTATTCGATAGAATCGAGTTCTTCTTAATGCAGGAGAATAACACACTTATGATTTTTTCTAAACCATGTTTTAAATTTTTAATCTTGTTTAAAAATTTAAAAATTTTGTTATATTTTTTGGAATATGCTATCACCTTGTAGAAGAATTTGTCTTATTCTTGGTTTATAAAAGGGTTAGGATACAAGAAGAATTGGTCTTTATTCTTGGTTTATACAAGGGATAGGAATCCAATGTAATTTCTCCATCATTCATTTTTCCCTCTTTGTGAGTTTTGAGAATTTAAGATTAACTTGATGTTATATCCAAATGATTTGTCTAATGTTACGACTCCTCACATAAGTGCGAACCAGGCAATGAACAAATGCCTCTAGAGAAGATGATTCTAGAGTCTGTTGTTGAATTCAATAAATATGTTGAAAGTCATTTGTCGTAGTTTTTCTTTTATGATTCATGCATTTTCATATATCAAAAATCCAACTATCTTCTAGTGCTTCCAAGGAGAGTTATCACTCTTTGTGTCAATAACCCTCTAAATTTTAGAGAGCATGCCAAGAGGGAAAAAGCTAGGATTGTAAACGAACAAAATATTTGTGAAGAAATTCAATCAACAATAGCTCACTTTATTTCCCTTTATGAAATATACAAGTTCAAGCACTAGCAAGCTCGACTTATTAACTTGATTCATTAACGTTCATGAACAAAACTCGAGAACAATTTATGAGCAAATTTATTTATCAAGTTGTCCAAATCCTCAATCTAATCTTATTTCTTTATTTTTTTTATTTAAAAATATAAAAAATACTTTAAAATTTTTTATAATATGATAAAATGGGAGGATAAAAGTTTCATTTATTAGATTAATGTTTCAACCAAATTACAAGAAAAACAATATCTCTAGTTGAGCTCATTAAAAAACTCAAGCTCAACTTGAGTTAGGCTTGAGCTTAATAAGATTTTTAATCCATAAGCTCGATAGGCAAATGAACAAGCTTGAATATGGTCAACCTCAACTTAACTACAACCCCTCAGAAAGAGTATGAGTTAAAATTGTAGGAGCATGATCGTGGATATTAAAAATTAGACTACTACTTAATTCACATGGTAAATCAATGATAAAGAACAATGACTTATTTTTCCAACAATGCGAAAAGAGCTAGTTTAGTAGACATGAATTTTCTTAAGGGAGCTTTTAAAAAAGCGCTTAAGGACAATATAGATAAGGAGACTTACCTAAATGGTACACTTTTCTCTAATGTGCATCTACATATTTTTATAAACTTCAACTCAATACATTTTTACTCCCAACTGGTATGAATATATCGAATACACTAAGTAAAGCTCTCAACACCTCAAAATAGTGAAAAGTGACAGGTAAAGAAATGGTGAGTAATGAAACAAAATCTTATAGGTGACAAGCTTTGGACACATTGTATTAAAGAGGCTCATTCCTGTAGATCTGCTTATAGAATTATTATAGGCAAATACAAAAATAGGCAAGACTGAACCTTAGATTTCATCTCCTACTAGACATCAAAGAAAATTTACCAATTATAATTATCAACGCATAGATATTAATCATGCCCAACTTGTTACAAAGATAATCAACTCGGATCCACTCCAATTCACAAAGTTGACCCAATCATTTTCAAAGCTTTTGTGAAGATGTCCCCCAATTGTTCTCCATCCTGTAGTAATCAAGCCTTGTTGAATTTTCTCACGAACAAAATGACAATCAATTTCAATGTGCTTAGTTCGCTCATGGAACACGAGATTCGATGCAATGTGAATAGCAGCTTGATTATCACACCATAGTTTTGCTGGTATTGAAATTTTGAGTCCTACTTCAGTTAACAATTGATATATCCACATTATTTCACACACAGACTGTGCCATAGCCCTGTATTCTGATTCTGCACTGGATCGTGACACAACCTTTTGCTTTTTACTCTTCCATGATACTAAATTTCCTCCAACAAAGATACAATAACCTGAGGTAGACCTTCTATCCATTTTGGAACCTGCCCAATCTGCATCTGAAAAACATTCAATATGAGTGTGCCCATGATTTTTATATACAATACCTCGTCCGGGTGCACCCTTTAAATAACACAAAATTTGTTCTAATGCTGCCCAATGATGAACCGTTGGAGATGACATATACTGACTAACAACACTAACCGAATATGCAATATCTGGACGAGTCAAGGTAAGATAATTCAACTTTCCAACCAACCTTCGATATCTCTCTGGATATTCAAATAATTCTCCATCTGCTGTAAGATCCACGTTCTGAGTCATTGGAGTACTACAAGGTTTTGCCCCTAACTTTCCCGTCTCAGTTAATAAGTCAAGAACATATTTCCTCTGAGATAGAAATATACCATTTTTACTCCTCATTACTTCAACACCTAAGAAATACTTTAGCACCCCTAAATCTTTTGTATGAAATTGAGTGAGAATGAAAGATTTGAGAGATGAAATTCCCGTAGTATCACTACCAGTAATCACAATATCATCCACATACACAACTAACAGAATAATACCAGCTCCTGACTGCTTGTAGAACACAGAATGATCAGACTTGCTTTTCTTCATACCAAACTTTTCAATAACCTGACTAAATTTTCCAAACCAAGCACGAGGACTTTGTTTCAAACCATACAAAGTCTTTCGAAGACGACAAACTCGCCCCATCTCCCCCTGAGCAACGAAACCAGGAGGTTGCTCCATATACACCTCCTCTTGAAGATTACCATGAAGAAAAGCATTCTTGATATCAAGTTGATGTAAAGGCCAATGATGAGTAGCAGCAAGAGAAATAAATAACCGAACAGATGTCAACTTTGCAACAGGAGAAAAAGTATCAGAATAATCCACACCATATGTTTGAGCATAACCCTTAGCAACAAGACGAGCTTTTAGTCTGGCAACTGATCCATCTGGATTGACTTTAACATTAAATATCCATTTGCATCCAATAGCTTGTTTTCCTGGAGGTAGATCAACCAAGTCCCATGTATCATTATCATCCAAGGCTTTCATTTCCTCTATCATTGCATCTCTCCAACCATGATGAGATAAGGCCTCACGGACAGTTTTAGGAATAGAAATAGAGTCAAGTGAAGCAATAAAAGAACAGGAGGAGGATGACAAGCCATTATTAGACACAAACGAAGAGATAGGATAAGTACACTGGCGTTTACCTTTTCGTAATGCAATAGGAAGATCATCATTCGAAATTGGATCTGATGACGAAGTAGTAGGTGCAGGACATGAATCAGGAGGTCGACGCCTGGAGTATATTTCAATAATAGGAGGCTTGACAAGAGCCGGTTCTGAGACAGGTGTAGAGGATGTAACAGAATATACCAATAAATCATCATCTTCCTTTTGAGAAGTCGAGATATGTGAGGATGAAAAATAAGGTTTGTCTTCCATGAAAGTAACATCGATTGAAACAAGATATTTATTAATACTAGGACAATAACACCTATAACCCTTTTGAAGACGAGGATAACCAAGGAAAATACATTTCAAAGATTTGGGGTCTAATTTAGTAACTTGTGGACGAACATCCCGAACAAAACAAGTGCTACCAAATATCCTAGGATTAATAGGAAACAATGACTTGTTAGGAAACAAAATTTTGTAAGGAATCTCACCATGAAGAACAGAGGATGGCATACGGTTAATAAGAAAACATGCAGTAGAAACCGCGTCTGCCCAAAAAGACTTAGGAACATTCATTTGAAATAAAAGAGCTCGTGCTGTTTCAAGAAGATGTCTATTCTTCCGTTCAGCCACACCATTCTGGGATGGAGTATCAACACAAGAGGTTTCATGAAGTATACCATTCTGACTCATATAAGATTGAAATAGACTGGATGTATATTCTTTGGCATTGTCACTTCGTAAAGTACGGATGGACATATTGAACTGAGTTTTGATTTCAGCACAAAAAGCAGAAAATAGAGAAAATAACTCAGAACGATTTTTCATTAAGTATAACCAAGTTACACGAGAATAATCATCCACAAAAGTGACAAAATACCTAAAACCAGGTTTAGACAGAATAGGACAAGGACCCCAAATATCAGAATGAACTAACTCAAAAGGACTAATAGCACGCTTATTTATCCTTGGACTTGAACTAAGACGGTGATGCTTTGCAAACTGACATGACTCACAATTTAATGAAGATATGCTACTATATTGTGGACAGAGTTTCTTGAGTGATAGAAGAGATGGATGTCCTAACCTACAATGAGCCTCAAAAGGAGAATTTTCACCTGAACAAACGAGAGATCTTGGGGAAGGTGAATCAAGAATGTAGAGACCTCCATTTTCATGTCCTTTACCAATAATCTTCTTTGTCAAAAGATCTTGAACTAAACAATGATCGGGAAAAAATGTGATGCAACAGTTAAGATTGCGAGTTAATTGACTAACAGAGAGCAAATTAAAGGATAAATTAGGTAAATGTAAGACAGAGGATAAGGAAAGCAAAGGAGTGGGATTGACAGTGCCAGACCCACGAACGCAAGATGAAGACCCATCAGCTAAGGTAACAATCGGAGTGTTGGATTTGTGTGTGAAAGTAGAAAAGAGATTAGAATTACCTGTCATATGATCCGTGGCACCAGAATCAATGACCCATTTAGAGGATGAGGAAAGAAGACATGTATTGTGGTTACCTGAATCAGCAATAGCAGTGATAGAGGAAGATGAAGACTTAAGTGATTCCTGATATTGAGAGAACTTGGCAAATTCTTCTGCAGAGACAAGCATCATATCCATCACGACAGAATGAAGTCCAAAAATATGCAACTCCAAAACACCGAACTTGATGTTGTTGTGAGACGAAGAACTAGAATGTTCCAAATTTCAAGAAAATGTCTGTATCTAGGTTCTGTATAGGTTTCTGGACTCCACTGGATAGAGCACAAATTCAAGCAGAAGAAACCAATCGGTGCTGACAGAAACCTATGAGCTGCTCCAAATTCAGGATAACGCCAAAATTGCGATCCAGACGGTGCAGCCAAGAGCCTCGCAGTATAGCACAGCACAGTAGGTTAATATTACAAAGATGTGAGGTTCATTAAATGTAACCCAGTAGTCCACCAAATCAGCTACTTGATCAACAACGATCTTGGTAAATCATGTCAGGATTCCCACCAGGCCGGTTCGATCAGCACAGTAGAACCTTATGAGTCGGTTCGATCGAGCCCTCACGTCGATAACGAGGAAACCGACCGAGAACCTCAAAATCCAGCAACTTCAGTGATTCCTACAGCGAAAGAACCCCAAAACCCAAACTGCTCTACCAGCCGCAGCCGCCGCAAGAACCTGCGATCGAGCGATGAGTGCCACGAACAGTGCGACGCGAAGCAGAGAAGGCAAAGATCGCGAGCAGAGAGGGCCACGATCGCGAGCAGAGAAGCAGAGAGGGCCACGATCGCGAGCAGAGAAGCTAGGGTTCTACCTTTCTTCGGCGGCGGCGCTTGCAAGGACTAACATCCGGCAGTCGCACACGATCGCGAGCAGGTCGTCAGGATGAAGAACACCCAGCGAACCTGCGCGTTCCCTTGAAGACGCTGTGGTGAAGGTGACGGACGAGCAGGAACGCAGCAAGGATCGAGAAGCAGAGAAGCGCGAGGATGACGGTCTTGACACGGAGAGGGACGCACGACCAGCCTAGCAGCTTGTTGATGGTGAGCCAATACAGAAACCAGGAAAGCCTTGCTGCGAACGCGAGCGAGGAAGGACGGCAGGCGGAGAAGGGAGACGAATAGGGAGCGCCGCGTGAGGAACGAAGCGTCACGCCTAACCCTAACCCACGTTAGGCTGCTCTGATACCATGTTACCAAAATAACTTAAGAAATCTTATTCCATTAAGAGATACAAGCCTCTCTTTATATAGGAGGTTTATGGACCTATTCTAGGAGATTTATTCTAATAAATATAACCAACTTCTAATAAATATAACCAACAGGTAATTCGTGACAGGAGTCAAAACCGTACTAAAGTTCCTAATAATACATTCGTAAAAGGTTACAAACGCATAAAAGCTTCAAGCTTCTTGGCGGAAGCAAGTTCAAGCTAATCCTTAATTGCTCTAATTTTGTTTAGATTATAGAGATGCACCATGCAAAAGAAAAAGAAAACCCAAGAAAGAGAGATCTAGAGTTATAAAATAAGCATTTCTTTAGATTAATATTAGTTTTTTGTCCCATAGGATATTAAGGACAATTTGGATATGCTCTGAGTGTTGTAGACTCTAGTGTGGAGCCTTGGCTCATTGATAAAATTGTTGCCGTATGACCTGATGGTCACAGGAATGAGTCCCGAAAATAGTCTCTTGCAATGCAGGATAAGCTTGCATATAATAGACCCTTTCCCGAAACTCCGCATTAGCAGGAGCTTCGTACACTGAGCTATCTTTTTTTTTTGTAGACCCTAGTGTATATCATGATATTCACTACCCCTATGAATATGCTTGGGGCATTTAAAAGTGCAAAGGGCATGACTAAAAATTTATATAGTTCATCTTATATTTTTGGAGTAATTTTTCGCTTATCACATTTCTCAATCATAATCTAGTGGTACCCATTACACAAACCAATCTTAAAGAACTAATGTTCCTACCATCAAATTGAGTATATCATCAAGTCTAGGTTTGATGCAACACTAGCACACCAAAAGCAATCTCACAAAGAGAACAAGAAACTCATAGGTAGAATAAATTTCACAAAGGAGCAAATATATTATTCATGGGACTCCAAAGTCCCAACCTCTTTTGTAAACTACGTTAGGGATCAAGTCTCTTAGAGAAAAAGTCTAACTTATCCATAAATTAGAATAAACTTTTAAAAACTGAAGCTACTTTTTAAAAACACTTGTAAAATGTAACACACCCCAAATATTAAACCCTGTCACGTGTATCCTACAGTATCTGTAAAATTTGTATCTTATTATAATTAATATGGGTCTCGCCTTTGTGTTTAAAGAAAGTAAGAGAATTCATTAGTGCAAATATACCTATTAGGAAACCATCCCACCAGAAATTCCATACAGAAAGGTTGCATCATATGTGCCAGAATAAAATTGACCATATGGAAAAATTAGAAATGGAAATTGTAAGAAAAAATTGGACTCTGAATTATCATTATATTGCAAAAGTTCATCACTGGTCCTGTTAATTACAGGAGGAAAAAAACTGGTCAATGTCCATAAGGGAAGCAGTAGATGAGATGTAGAAAAAGTATGAAGGCGAATAAAATTCACCACTGGACCTGAAGGCGGCGGGTCTGATGTCACGGAAGGCTACCACCATCTCGTCCTGTAAATGAAAAAAATATGAAATGAAACAGCAAATTACAACTAATAACGAAAGCAAGAGGGAAATGCTGACGGCGAATAAAAGATCGGTGGAGGTGGAGCCCCGAGATATCTGGCAGAAAAGACACGACGACCGAGATGGAACCTCCATGTCGTCGGCGAAGGCCACTACAGAGCACCTTTCATTTGAAAACAAAGGATTACTGCTCCCGAATGGAGGAGGAAAGAACCCGACTATTTGTCTTCTAAAGCTCTTCTATTGGGAAGCGAAGAAAGCAACTCCGGTGACTGATCATCGTGATCTGAGATGAATCAATCTCCTTGCTACTGCTCATCGGAAGGAGAGAAGGGGTGGGTTGCGATCGGGATGGAGAGAGAGGAGTGGACTTGCGGTTGCGAGAATGGGATCGAGGCTCAGAAGCCGACAACCTCTTTTTGTCCCCTTGAATCAACTTCCCCACCGAGCCGAATCGGTTAAGGTTTAATCAAGTTGACTCACATTGAAACCTAACTCAAGCCCAAAATATATATATATATATATATATATATATATAACCGATAAATTAAATATTATGATTCTTATTTAAATTGAGTATTTTTTTATTACCTAGGTTATAATTAGAGAATTGAAATAGAAAATGATTGAAATTTAAAAATTTAATAATAAAATAAAATTTTTATTTATAGAATTTAAGGAATAATAAATAATAAATTATAGTTATTGATAAAAAATTAAATAATCTTAACCACTAAAAATAAAAAAAATCCTTCTTTTAACGATTAAAATTATTTTTGTTTTTTCTTTCTAATATAAATGAACTGCGTTTAAAAAAATATTTACTCTCTTATTTTTTTCTTCCAATTATTAAAAATAATATATAATAAAAATATTATTAATTAATTTATATATAAAATTATCAATTGTTACGGGGATAATCCAAGAGGTCCCCTGATTCGACTCGAGTCTGATCCTGGTCTCACCCAAAGGCCTAGTCAGCCACACCTTCAGACTTGATGGCCCAAGTCTCTTCTCTCTACTTGCTTAAAGAAGTCATCGACCAATACCCCATTCGGTTCGGAGCGAATAAGCTGCCGAGCAGAATCAATCACCCATTCGGTCAACTCAGTAGCCGAATCAATTACCCATTCCGTCCACTCAGTGGCCGAATCAATCACCCATTCGGTCCGCTCAGTAGTCGAATCGCCCATTCATCCACGCTTCCATTCGGTTACACCCCCCCCTCAATTCGGCTATAGCGCCGAATGGGAGTATTCAGTGCTCGGATCGTCAGGCAGCCATTGCTCTCGCCATGCAGACCCCTTATCGAGCCGAATCGACGAAGCATCCTACAATGTCTTGGCATATCCCATCACGACTTTTGACAAATCTATACCCCCATTTATTATCGTCATCCCTCTGACACCCCACGTGGGCCATGGCAGGATGGCTACTTACTAGCGATGGGACAGGGAACTCGATTGTTCCTGACAGTTCATTAATCTTGATGGGATATTCCTTAAATGATGATGTGACAGATGTACACGCTCATCTCTCCTTAAAACAACCACTCCCTCTTTCGCAGGTAAGCTCTCCCTTTCTTCTTCTACTCTCTTCCCCGCTCAAGTGACTCCCTGTTCATCTTCTTCCTCCTTCCACTATTCTTGACTTGAGCGTTGGAGTGGTCGCGCCAGAGCACCCCCTGGCCTTCCTATTCACGTTTGCTGTGTTCCCAGGTCCAGAAGCTAGCAGCGCACCAGACCCCTCTTCCTGTTTCACGTACGCTCCGATGAAGGTCCGGTGACTTGTCCAGACACTCTTCTCAACTGAAACATCAATAGTTATAATCTAGTTAGTTAAGATACAAAATCTCATCTACCTGATTTGGCGGATAACTGGGTCAATGAGTATCTGATTCACTGATCCAGTTATAAATCCGAGCCAGATCCGATCGGATTCGGATCTAATTTAACCGTCGGGCTGCCGTAGGCCAGTAAGTTAATAAAAAATACAGTTGAGATTCTTGTCACAATAAATTCCTGTCATAAATTTGTCACAATAAATCTGGACCGTTAGATTTTAAAATAGAAGATTAAATCCAAGTCATCACAATCACCCATTCAATCTACGGTCTGGATTTAATCTTAACTTTAAAATCGAACGGTCCAGATTTGTTGTGATAAATTTGTGATAGAAATTTATTGTGATAAGAAGTTTTATTTTAAAAAATATTCGGATCTAATGTTTTTTTGAAAGTTAATAAAAAATTAAAGGAGAATGAACATTCTCGTGTGAATCGTGCTAAAACCTAGCCTTAAGCCTTCTCTTCCGGTCCGATTTGATTTTTGGAATCGCATAAATTACTGCACTTGATTTGCAGGTTTCGAAGAAGAAGAAGAACTTTGTTCGAGCATCTCGATCCGCTTCCTGGTTCCGTAGCCCGACATGGACTCCGTCCCCCTCCGCCCTTTCCCCTTCGCCGCCGCTTCGTTCTCGAGCCCTAATTATCTCACGCCCAGACTTGCAGCTCGCCGGATCCCGCTCCGCCGCCGCTCCAGCTCTTCCTCCTTCCCTCGCACCGCCGTCCGCCTCTCCCTCTCCGAAGACATCACCAACAACTCCCCGCCTCTCGATCCCTCTCCCGTCGCCGCTCCCCTCTTCTCCCACTGGACGCCACCTCGCCCCTTGTGGCGCGGCCTCTCCGCCCTCGTCCTCGCCGGGCAGGTGGCAAGCCGCGCTCTCTCCGGCCGCGTCCACCGCCGGAACACCCTACAGCAGCTGGAGCGCGTTGGCCCCCGCTCCACCGGGGTCTGCCTCCTCACCGCTACTTTTGTGGGGATGGCCTTTACCATCCAGTTCGTCCGAGAGTTCACCCGCCTCGGCCTCCATCGCTCTGTCGGCGGCGTACTCGCCCTCGCCCTCTCCCGCGAGCTATCCCCTGTTGTCACCTCGGTCGTCGCCGCCGGACGCATCGGCTCTGCGTTCGCTGCGGAGCTCGGCACCATGCAGGTCTCCGAGCAGACCGACACTCTCCGGGTCCTTGGAGCCCACCCCGTCGACTACCTCGTCACTCCTCGAGTCATAGCTTGCTGCCTTGCTCTTCCAGTCCTTACCCTCCTCTGCTTTTGTGTTGGCCTCGCCTCCAGTGCTTTTCTGGCTGACGCCGTCTTCGGGATCAGCATCAACATTATCCTCGACTCCGCCAGGAGGGCTCTGCGGCCCTGGGACATCATCAGCGCCATGATTAAATCGCAGGTTTTCGGGGCTACGATAGCGGTCGTAAGCTGCGCATGGGGAGTCACTACACACGGCGGGGCCAAGGGGGTTGGTGAATCCACAACGTCGGCCGTTGTCATCTCCCTTGTTGGGATCTTTATTGCGGACTTTGCTCTTTCGTATTTATTTTTCCAGGGCGCAGGTGATTCGCTCAAGTATGCCATGGGATAGACAAATTATTACTTCAACGTATCAAATTTTTATTGATTTCGGAATGGCGGGCGGAGATTTGGCTGGAGAAAAGCTATTTATTTTGCACAGCAAAAAGGTTTTTGGATATTTATAAACAAATCTCATAGAGCTGATGGTATGATCACTCTTAGCACTTATGAATCTTTTCATTGTTTTAGAAGAATGCGAAAGTATGCTTTCCTTGAGAAGGTCCAACTTTCTGCTTCATTTGAAATGTCTGTACTACTAGAGCTGCATTTTAGGTCGTTAAATTGACTGTTTATTAGCCTTTACATATCCATAAATCATATCCACATCCATATTTGTGAAACTTTCTCATGAGATTATTTGGGTTGTTCGTTTCACTATTTGCCTAGTGTGGTTGGTATATATAAATATATTAGAAATGAAATCATTTATTTTTTTTTTTTGTAACCAAATTTATCCTTGTTTAGATAGTTAAGGGTTGTTATATCTCACAACTAAATGTCAAATGTACTAGTAATACAATTTAGTATCTATCTCAATCAAAATCTTCTCATGTATAGGATTTCAACTTTTCAATTTGCTCCTTTTCTGAATGTTGTATGTTGATTACATTGGAGGGGATGCCTCAAGAATCAATATTTAATTCATCAACCAAAATAATCTGCAACCTCATTTATTCACTTTAATTTTCCTTCTCTCATTTTATTAAAATGCCAGAAAAATCAAACCTATGACTCTCCACATATCAAATTGTTAGAGTTCTATACATTGGAGATCCTCACTTTGCTAATTTGCTCTAGCTTTGTTTATAAAAAAATATAGGGTAAGTTATATGTACACTTGTGTACCTCCATTTTTTTTAGGGATTCCCACTTGTCCTCAATTTGGTTTATTTAATAAAATTTACTATACGTTAAAACCATATTATGTTATCTTATATTTTTTCTGACTAGATATGATTATTGACAACATATCAAAATTACTTAAAATGGCATAATATCTGTATTAACTTATATTAAATGGTTCATATTTGGAATTAAGTGGATACTTAAGAAAAAAATGGGCATACATATAATATTAATACAAGTAAACTATTCTGGTATAGACATAGTTTACCCTAAAATTTATATAAAATGATATAATATATCTTTTAAATTAATTAAATTAGACTAAATGTTGGTAAAATTTGGTATGAATATTTGCTTTTATGTTGCAAATTCCTATTTCAATAGTGTTCAGTGAGACTTAGGTTTGTTAACAGCTAAATTTTTGATGTGATATTGCCTCTCATGTAATGAACTACCTTGAGTATAAAACCCACCCATTAGCTTTATTGAGTCTAACCGTTGACCTAAAATGCTTAATCCAATTTTATGATAGTTCGCTCATCTATGCCTTTAAATTCTCTACTCCCTTTTAGCTTACAACCTCTCATGTGGGACTAATTATGAGATGCTAAATTTTCTCGCACTTTGACTTAGACTTGGATATGAGTCTCCTATGGGGGTATGAATCTCAACTTCCAAAATGTTTTTTTCTAAATTTTTCTTCTTGCAATGAATATGGATGTCAATTGTTGACTCAAGTGTTTGTGTCCAAGTCTCAAATCTCAGTAGTTGATACAGGCGAGCTCAACTGTTCAAGTATTAGATGATTTGACTTTCCAATTAAGGCTTCATATTCAACTCACAACCCAAAGTCATCTCTAATCAGCAAAATATGTGACCAAAATAATGGTGACTTCACCACCATCATAGGAAACCTTTAAAATTGATACATCTAACCATGCCTTGAACTAATCAGCTGCAATGATCCAAATATATGAGAAAACTGATCATTAACTTTGCTTGAGCCAATCACTCACCCAAATGCTCAAGTCTGAGTTAACGATAGTTCATGCATGCTAGTGTCATCAAATATTACTCAGTTTGGTTACAAGATCACATTCGATCACCACAAACAAACTCGACATACATCAACTGATAGTTTTGTTTTTCTAGTAGTTACTATAGTAACTCTCAGTCCATTAACCCAAAATGTCCATTGCTAAGAACACACAAATAATATGTGGTATCCTAAATTTGAGACCTTGTATTTTACTGGTTCCGTGTCACAAGTGCCGGATGCATAATACACATTGCTTAACATATAGCAGACTTGTTTTAACATTTTGTCAATTACAGAAATTATCTTTCTTCACATCAGATTTCTCTTGAGCTGTATCATGTATTTCCCAAAACTATTGAACTTGTAAATTATTGCAAATAACTATGTTTGGAGGTATTATTATTAATATTTTATATATTTTTATGTAGATTATGCTTCATTTTAAAAAATAAACTAGATTGGCCCAATTTCCTAGATCATTGTTTTGCCTTTGAATCTAATTATAGTATAGTGAGCTATTATTTTTAGAGTCATTGCTCGATTGTATCCGTGAAGTAGAAAAAGTATTCTTAATTTGTCCTAATTTTAAATTAGAGATGCATTAAGACTAAGCAGTAGGATAATGATATTTCAATGTGCATTTTAAATTTCATAAATAATGTAATTGGTTTGATTTTAATTCTTACCATCTTAAGCGATTACACTTGCCCTAGAACATCCTCAACCCATCTAGGCTTGATTCAAAACTCATTGACTACATTTATTTATGCCATGGAACTTTAAGAATATGATGCAACTTGTGTTGATTTTTGATGGAGCGATCAATTTTACTAGTCAGCTAATTGATCCTGAATGTTCATATCAAGGATCAAAATCTCAAACCACAGTGTCGGAATTTTAGTCATTGATTGGAATGATATTATTTTGGTATTGTATCGACGTTTTGATGCATGATGCTGGTGATGAATTGGAGGCTTGAAGGAGAAAGGAGATGAAACATAAGGAGACATTGGATGTGCCGAGTGGTATTAAACATCGGTAACTAGTTTCAACCATTTTGCTTGACACATGAGATTTCAAATCATGGTTCATATTCCCATGACACAACTAGTCATTCTGATGGAGCAAAAACTTTTTTATGATTTATTTCCAATGATTGTATTGCTTCTCCAACCAATATTCAAACCCAAACAACCTTCCATTGAAGGCTTGGGCCCATTGATCATATTTAAGCATCTGGAGCTTACTTGTGAGTAGAAAGAGGCTATATGCACATCTCTTGTTGTGCTCTTTGGTTCTTGAAGGTTGTATAACCAATCCATAGCATCTAATCACTCTTAGAGCAAGCCAAAGAAAGGAGAATTTAGATAGTGCATTTCTATCCTTCATTAGTTTGGCTTATATTTATTGTTAAACTTTGTGGTTTAAACTACATCTAGTGTGACACAGATGTGAATGTTTGTGGTTGCCATTCAAATCCTAGCGTGGCTTCATTTTCAAGCTTTTGGTAAACAATGTAAGAATTGATAACCACGAGATACCCTAGAACCTCTATTGGTTGAGGAGAGATTTCACTAGAGTTGAGATTGATGAGTGCATGATGGGAACTTAGGACTAAATAGGGCTTCAACATGCAACTAAGCACCCACCTTGTAAAGAATTATCAAGAGAAGAGGTAGAAGGGATTCAATGCAAGATGAGAGCACCAGTCACCAAGTTGAGGGCCTCAATTAGGGAATGACCCATATCTTTATATGTTGCTAAAATTCTAGTTATTTGGTATGACTTCAAATTTGCAAGGAGATTCAAGGAATCTATCTAATTTCCTTATTTTTGTATAAATAATTCTTACTTGATTGTTTGTTATCCTCCTTATTGCGATTGTTATGCTTATATGCAACTTGTGATTCTAGTTGAACATATTTAACAACTTGTGGTTATGACTTCATATTGGAGGTGCTCACACCTGTCTATTTAGTTATATAGGTTAAAGTAACATAAGTGGTGAGTAACATATGATTGTGCAGAAGTTCTAATTCACCATTCCTGTGTGATAAATATGAGGAATAAGCTAAAGATGTCAAGCGTTTAAGTTATTTTCATGATTTTTTTTGTTAGGATTGATGCGGCTAGAGGGGGTGAATGGACATAACTCAGAATTAAATATTCTTTTCATTTGCTCTTGCAAATGCAACGTATAAATAAATTCGTTAGCAATTAATATCAATGATATGTAGTGGAAAAATAAAAATAAGACAATTAATGCGAACATAATGCTTTTTAATGTGGTTTAGATTCCTAGGTTCTATTCCATGGTCTACAACTCATAAGATGAGTCACCGCTTGAAATCCCCTACATGATTGGAGATGTAGAAAATTTGTATGGAAATATTTTCTTTTCTCTCTTACAAAATACTATGAAATTAAAACACGAAAGAGAATTATAAAAAAAAAGTACTTTTGAGTAGTAACAATAGAGAAGAGAATGCAAGTTGGCTTGTAATTAATATCATTTGAAGTCGCCTCACTTCCTATTTATAGTGGCATTCTTTAGGACTTCAACCAACTCAAATTTGCACACTAGTAGATTGAAATGCTGATTTTGGAAACTTATCTGCAACAAATTTCTTCTCCAGTCGACTCAAGGTCCACCCAGTCGACTCAAAACAATATCAATCGATTCAATTGGGTAATCATGACCTTTTCGTTCACTAACTATGTCTTCAGTCGACTCAATTTTTGATCAGTCGACTCACTTAGATAAACTCGTGACCTTTTTATTGTTAACACGACTCCAATCGACTTGATTCATCCCAGTTAACTCAAATCCTATTTCCACAAACCTTATCATGCTAAGAACAAGTTTTCAATTGACTCAATCAAACACAAAACAATTGAGTAATTTATTGAAATATAATTCATTTGACTCAAGCTAGAACATAATATTTCTGTTGGTGAGCAAACTATATGTAGTCGATTACTTCATTGACTTGCCTTCGTAGTTGGTTGAATTTTCTCGACTTCGAGTTAATTCCACTTTGACCTAAGTAAAAAAATTCAACCAAAACCTAAAACAACATTTACTCATGCTCATCTCACATGTCTTTATGACTTGATGTGACGGTGCTCCTTCCTCTAGTCCTTCTCTACAAGTCTGCAGTCATTCTGGGTGTCTAGGCTTTCCAAGATCGATTTGCCTTCGAGTCTTAGCCGATTCAGATTTTTGAGCCATCAAACCAACATCTTCACAGACGTGGATTTTTCACGAGAGCTACCTGCCCCACAATCAATCTACCAAGAGTTTGTTCCTCTGCGACTTCAACATCTACTAATGACCTCTTGGAGGTTTGCCAACTCGTACTGGACTTTCCACATCTGCCAAATATGCAGGCACCTTGACCTATATAGGCTTTATTTATTTGTTAAAATTTTGCACTTGCATACTCGACATTCATTAGAATACCATAAATTAGACCTCATTTAAACCTTTTGCTAAGATATTCAAAACCATCCATACTTGGCTATGATTGCACCAACAATCACCCCATAACATAAGCCTCTTAGGGTATGATTGCACTAACATTTTTTAGGAACACCGCAGAAGTAATTGTACAGATGGCTATTATTTATACAGAAGCAACATCTCTTTTCAAACTATCAGAGAATGGCTATGTAAACCATATTGTTAGTAAAGGCCAGTTCTGTAAGAAATGACATTTTAAGGCTGTCATCTCCAATTTAACATAAAAATAGTTCTGCAATTATGTGTTTTTAAATTTCTCATTTGCCTTGACATGTATGATGCATATCAGAAGTCAATTTTCAAGCATGTAAATTCTACATTGAAGCTTATTGATTGATAGTGATATCTTTAAACAGAAGCAACGTCTCTTTTCAGACTATTTGAGAGTGGCTATGTAAACCATATTGTTAGTAAAGGTACTATTGTTATATTGCTGCCTTCTGGATGTATCCAAATCTTAATCAGAGTGATAAGTTACCATATCAGTTTTTGTTGCATGAAATTTATCATTTTATAATCTTTGATGAATCACTTTCTTAAGAATACCACCTTTTTTTTTTTTTTTTGTTTTTGTTTTACTTCTATTCATTGTCATCTACTGGTTTGAAACTAGTAAATTTTCCCTTGACAAGTGGTAATTTTATTTATCTTCATTGAATCAAAAATTTTTTTTAGTGCGAACCTTTATGTTAGAATAAATCTTGTAACTTCTCATTTTTATTGACTGCGTTATTTTGTTGTTTCATGGTTTCCATCTATTTTATATTTGCATGATATATTATGTTTATGTTCAGCATCAGGGCCGTGTATCCTTAGAACTTCTTGTTTTTGATGTAATATCTGATTCAACTCCTCAAAAATTGATTTCTTCTACTATGTTGGTATATTCTTTATGCTTGTAGGTCCTTATTTGAGCTGAGTTACTACTCTCCAATTGGCCTCCGATAGGAATGCCATGACCCTGTTTTGTTTTTTTTTCCTTTCCAGTTCTTGGAGATGGGATCTCAGAAGATTTTGTGAGAAAATATCAAAGAAATTTATGCTCCATTTGGTTCATTCGTATAGTTAATTCATTCTTGATGAATTTTGGTGGAAAAGTTGTTCCTTTGTTTGGCAACACAAATGAGCAAGGAATTGTTATTCCATGGCATCATGATTCCTCATTTATCCAGATTAGGAATTGTGGTATTAACCATCTGAAATTGTAGAAGATGAGTATACTCTCATGACACCCAAAAACCTGGCTCCCAAATACCATGACTATGCCCCCAAACCCTATCCACCTTCCTAGACTCTTCCACCCAAACCCATATCTAACTGCTGCAATTCTCCTCCTGGACATCTTTTCTCCTTCTCTAGGTCTGATTTTGCCTTTCCTTCCTGAGCTCAAGTCTCCTCCAACTCTCACTCTGCCTCATTGCCGTTTCAATGCGAGAGAGTTTCTTCTGAATCTCTTCTTTGATCCTAGTTCCTCTGACTCGTCACCTTCAGCCACTGCTATTCCTACTGTCATCGACTCCACAGCAGCGAAATTGAATCATGTAAAACATATTCCTTCAATTCTCTTACTTCAGCATTGCTATATCTCTTTGTACTGATTCCACAACGACATTGAGGTAGGTAAAACATGTTCCAATGCTCAAACTGTAGCAGTTGTTATTCCTCTTGCACGCCCTAACATAGGAACATTGAAATAGGTAAAACATGACATGACATTCTAATTTTATTTGACTTGCAGACATTCTAATTTTACTAGGTATCCTATGTTCTTCTAGCAAGGTACTTCTTACATTTAGTTCAACTTAAGTTCATTTTTGTTCCCTTTTCTTCTGGGTATGCATACTTGGTTTCTGATTGATAGGAAAATTCTGTTGCCTTGTGTGAGTTTGGAATACCTTGAGTCAGTGCTATTTGTTTGATTGTTGACCTCTGAATTCATATTTTCATAAATTCTCAGATGTCTGAGCTAATTAAACTTTTTTGTTTTTTCAAACTGTGTGAAGGGAAAATTGCAATATGTTCTTTTTATTTGACTCAAACCTATAGATTACCAACCATTATTTGTCAACGCCACATTTAGATCTTGCTTTGATTTTCAATACTTGAATACCTGTTTTTTTTTTTTTTTTTTTTTTGTTGTCCAGAATTTGGAGAGCTGAACAAGTTTGTAGTGCTTAGAGTTCTCGTTAGATAATCAGGAACCTTTTGTTGAGAAGCTATAATATTGCTACTCTGAACTCAGTTTTGTCTGCCAACTAGTAGAAACCAAGTTAGTCTAAGAGTGATCTAAATCAAGTTTCAGTGGTTTGATAGATAATGCTTAAATGGAATGGTTCTTGATTAGTCAGTCTTAGTAGTGTTGAATTCTTACTGTCAAAGAATTAATGGTTCAGTCTTGAAGGAAGCTAAAATTTTTGACCTTTTGCTTGGACCTTCAACTTTGAAGGCTATGCAGTCTAAAATCAGTTTTAGTTATTTTTGATTCATCTCACTTAATATATTAATTGGACTTAGATATGAGTATCAGGGCATGATTATAGAGATATAATAATAATATAGTTAAAATAATACACTACATGAGTTTATTAACATTCATGTAGTGTAGTGTATTGTTTTTTCAGTAATTTCTTAGTTAAAATGAGTTTATTAATATAATTTGTTTAGTAATTTCTTAATAAACTAGTTAACCTAAAGATAACTAACCTATTAATATAACTTATGTTAATAAATTAATCTATTTAATTTTTAAAATAAAATTTAATTTAAGGTACAAGGTATATAAGTTATTCTTCTAATTTAAGTTATGCTTATGTCATTAAGTTATATTAAGTTGAGATAATGTCTTTTGTTAAATAGGTCGTAATTAATTATAATTTTTTTATATAAGCTGTGAGTTGTCCTTGGAATATAGTCGAGTTGGTTACGATGGTAGAGTTGTAAAAATGGACGGGATTTTAATTTTTGTAAAAGTATTATGTTGATACATTGTTAAATAGGCTAAAATCAGATTATACAATGTATGATTTAATATAAGCGGTGAGTTATAAGATATATTATGTGTTTTATATGTCAGTGTATTATTTATATGTTACGATGTATCTTATATAAATTTCCTAAATTTCTTTTGCTCTAATTTCATTTTTACCCCTAGCCATTCTGACACAGCTTACAACGGAAGGATAAATCACGATCTTTACTTAGAAGAAAGGTGTCGATTCTCATCTAGCTAAAAGGAAATTATAAATTATACTTTTTATAATTTGGTAATATGATTTATTTATTTAAAAATAAAATTCTAATTATCCTAATAAAACTTAACTAACTCTTTCAAAAAGAAAGAATTAAAAGTTTTTAATAAATTATAAAAATTAATGATTTGAACAATTTTATAATAAAATTCTAATTATCCTAATAAGATTCTTTCAAAAAGAAATAAAATGACATTTTAAAAGTCTTAATAAATTATAAAAATTAATGTCTTTGATAATTTTTATTAGAATTAAATTATTGATTGTGTTATTCTTCTCAATTGAAGAAAATTCAACTTCGTCAAGTGGAAAAATGGATTGACAAATTCAAATATATCAATACAGCATATTAGTGTGAGGAGGCCATGCCTCTCCAGTTGAATCAAGTAATTGTTGATCTATTTCTTTTAAAAGTCTAAGGGAGAGACTTTTAAGTTTATCTTTTGTGATCCTGAAAGCCCTTTCCAACAAACTAGATATCAATGAGTGCTTTTATTTGTAGAGATCATTGTTTGATGGTCTATAATGCTTTCACTTTGATGAGAAGGTTATGTTACGGATGGGAGTGTTGGAATCGACGTTGTAGGTACATGGCCCGTAGGTAAATTAACAAACAAAGGTTTGATAATCAGATCGATGTTAAAATTAGTAGGTAAATCAATAGCATATGTATTAGTCTTAATTTTTCTTATAATTTAAAACAAAGAAGGTTCGAATGTTTCTCGATACGGTAGTAAATTCGTAATATTAAAAATTAGATCGATGGTAAAATTAGCAGGTAAATCAATAGCATAATGATTACTCTTAATTTTTCTCACTATTTAAAATGGACTAGAGGAGTGAACATGAAGCTTTTTGAAAGAACTTTTAAGAAAGCATTTTGGGTGAATGTGGGCAAGCATATGGTCCCATATATTTAGTCTTTAAACTTACGATGTGCATGAGTTTGAATTTTACAAGTCTCATTATTCCGTGTGATTTTCCTCCTAATATCGACATAGATTTCTCTAATTCACTTAGTAAAACTCTCTCAACCGACTAGAAAAGGTAGGTCAATATTGACAAGCTTTCAACCCATAAACAATTTCAAATGGACTACGACTAGTAGATTGATTTATTGAATTGTTGTAAGTAAATTCAGCAAGTGACAAGATTGAATCTCAAATGTCTGATTTTTCACCCACTAGCCACCTTAACAAATTTCTTAAATTGTGATTAACAATCTCGGTTTGACCATTAGTTTGCCGATGAAAGGTGGAAGAGAATGTATGTGGAATACCAAATAATTTTCATAGGATTTTTTTTTTTTTTTAAAATTGTGATTAACAAAAATAGCTAACAAACTTTATTTCCCTATCTGACATTATAGTCATGGGTAACCCGTGTAATAAGATGACTTAAAGAACAATTTAGTTATTTGTAATGTAGGAAAATCGATCTAACACAATGATAATTGTCTTATTCTTTCCAAAATGCCTAGCTGGCCACTAATACATCATTCCTATAAAATAAGAAAGTTTCTAGTGAGGTCCTAGGGATGGATAGTCGTGTTTTTTAAAATAGGTACACATCTTTGATCACAAAATCTATCAAATCGTGATGATTCCCACTTTGAGCATCTCGAAAAAGTATTCCAAAGTCAAAACAAGTAATATATTCATCTTTTAGGTGATCAAATCCTATTATAGTCATGTTCATGGTGTGTAATGTAGCGACAATACAACTTAATACATTTGTTGGTTTGTTGTCCACGCTAAAATGATGTTTTAGAATTAAAGTGTACCCTTAGAGAAATTTAATCCACCTAGCATGTTTAACATTAATTTGTTTCGAGACTAAATGGAATTTAATATTTTAATAATAGAGGATGAACTCATGGGGCAATAGATAATACTACCAATGTCTCAAGGCTTGAATAATAGCATAAAATTCTTTATCATAGATGGAATAATGTTGCCGAGCCTCATTGAGGTTTTCACTAAAGAATGCAATTGAGTAACTATCTTGGCTTAGTGTACTCCCTATACGTACTCCTAACGCATCACAAGCTACCTAAAATGGTTTGGAGAGGGGGGATGTTTAAGAATAGGAGTCTTAACCATCCTTTCCTTGATCTCCCTAAAGGTTACTGAGGTAGATTTAGTCCATTGAAACTCTATATTTTTAGGCAATTTGTCATGAGGGCCATGATGGTGCTAAAGTCCTTAATAAATCGACGATAGGTCATAGAACCATGATAGCTTCGAGCTTCTTGAAGGTTTTGCGACTTGGGTCATTCTTGAATTACTCGAATCTTTTCTAGATCTATTGAAATGCTTTTTTGCAGAAATGAATGCAAAATGATAAACCCAACGAAGAGGACCTGAGGTTGTAAGAAAAAATAATTTTTAGATTGACAAATAGTTTTTTTGTTCGATGAAATCACCCATGAATATATGTTGCAACTCTCTCCTCTCCTACTACGTTTGATCCTCAAATCTATCAAAGTATTGTTGGAGCCGATACTATCACACGACTTGATATTACCTTTGTAGTAAATCGTGAGAATATTTTATTATTTCAAAGGTACTATTTTACATGGTCTTCTTCTTTATCGTCAATCTTATAATGCACTACAAAAAAATAGGTATTTTGCGACGAATTTTTGGGACGAATAGTTTTCGTCGCCAATCAGCAACGAATTTTGGGACGAATCAAAATTTCGTTGCTAATCTGCAACAAACTTTGCGACGTAAAAAATATTAGTTGCCAATTTAGCAACTCAATATATTCGTCGCAAAATTCGTTGCAAAAAATCATTCGTTGCCAAATTCGTCGCCAAATTGGCGACGAAACAGAAGTTCGTCGCCAAATTGGCGACGAACAAGAAATTCGTCGCCAAATTGGCGACGAATAAAGAAATTCGTCGCCAAATTGGCGACGAATTTGGCAACGAATGAGTTTTTCGTTGCAAAACTTCACTAAAATCCAAAATCCGAATTTTTCTTTTCTTCTCCCACGCGAACTTGGCGACGAATACACTATTCGTCGCCAAATTGGCGACGAATTTAATTGTTCGTCGCCAATTTAGCGACGAATTTTATTATTCGTCGCCAAATTGGCGACGAATTTGGCGACGAATTCCGATTCGTCGCAAAACTTCACTAAAACCCTAGATCCGAACTTTTCTTTTCTTCTCCCACGCGAACTTGGCGACGAATGCCCGATTCGTCGCCCAATTTGGCGACGAATTTGATTTTTCGTCGCCAATTTGGCGACGAATGGCGACGATTTTTCGTCGCCAATTTGGCGAATTTGGCGACGAAGTTGGTTTCGTCGCAAAAAACTTACTAAATCCCTAACTCCGAACTTTTCTTTTCTTCTCCCACGCGATCGAAGTTTCTGCCGCAGCGAAGTTTCTGCCGCAGCTCTCGCCGAAACTCCTCTCCCTCGCCGGATCTCTCTCACTCGCCGGATCTCTCCCTCGCCGAATCTCTCTCCCTCGCCGGAGCTCTCCCTCGCCGGATCTCTCCCTCGCCGAAGCTCCCTCGCCGAAGCTCTCCCTCGCCGGATCTCGCTGATTTCTCGCCGAGTTCTCTCCGAAATCTTTCCTCCTCACGTGGTAAGCTTCCTCCTTCCTTTTTGTTTTTTTTCCTGTGTTTTTCGCCGCCAGCGCTGCTGGAGAGACATCGTCGGACGTCGGGCGGCGTCGGGCGGCGCTGCCTGGCCCTAGGCGGCGTCGGGCGTCGCTGGCCGCCCCTGGCCGGCGCTGGCCAGCCCTTGCCGGCGCTGGCCAGCCCTTGTCGGCGCTGGCCGCCCCTGGCTTAAACTGGACACTTGTGTTTTTGAGTTTTGTGAATAGAATAGCCACTTTTATAGGGTTTCCTGGCTGAAACAGGACACTATTGTTGATGCTGGAAGGTTCGATGGATCGTTGGGTATTATATATGCAATCTCTGCTTTGAAAGTTTTAAAGATAAGTGGGAAATTGCTCAAACTCAAGAGACCAATAGAGGTTAGTGTATCTTTCTTTGTTGTTTGTTTGTAACATTATAGATTGCTTATATATGTAAGAATGCATGCCAATATAATGGAATGAAAGAGTATATAAGCTATAGTCCTCTTTAATACTCATCATTCTTTTTGTCATCTGTTTACAAGTAGCTGATTTAAAATATTATCGTTATTTTTTAAACAAGCACTTTTATCTATTGACACATCCCCTCACTTTATTTTTTGCATTTATCTTTAGTATTATAGATGTTAGAATGGTACCCCTTGGACTATTTTTCTCTTTGTAATTGTGCTTTAAACCATTTAAGGTGTTAGCATGTCTTAAACCATTTAAGGTCCTGTTATGCAGATATATACTTAGACTATTAGGACTCTATTTGTCATGCTTTCTAGATGTAATACTTGTTGTACTTGCCTCATTGGCAGCAATTTGATACTTAAAATGCTTTCTATTTTCAACAAGCCATCTGGCAGTAACAATAATAGGATGCAAATGTTCATCTTTTTAGATCTTTGAAGACGTGATGTATGGAGAGAGGAATACTTAAGACTAGAGGTAAGTAGTACAAACTTTGTCTGAAGTCCTTTTTTATTTTTTGTTCTTATTATTAGTTTAAATTGGTAAATTTTGATTAGGAGGTCCAATACTTGTTAGAGATTATTCAATACAAAGCTTTTTTGTATTATATCATGTTTTAGAGAGCTACATTCTCTACCAAATCTGGCATCATATAGGTGATAGTCAAAATCATTCATTTTAGTAGAGAATAATTTTAAAAATAGGTTTTTAAAAAAATCAAAAGAAGAAGAGGTTTAAAGTGTATTTTATTTAACATATAGCTACATTCTCTTTATCATGTTTTCTTATGCAGGAGAAAAAAAGATATTGACGAAGAAAGAAGCAGAGTCTCCGAAGAGCAAAAACGAGCACAATGATTCTATTGCATCTTTTTAATTCTTTATCCTCAACCCTCTTGACATTACATATATTGATATATGTATGTGGATGTGGATTGATATGTATATTAATTTGTAGAATGTGGATTGACGATATATATAGATGTGGATGTTTGTGATTTTAATTTGTGTGAATTGATATGTGTATGTGGATGTGGATTGATATTAATATGTGTACAGGTTATTTGTAAAATTTGATTCGATCCGATTGGATCGTGTATTGTATCTATGGGATAATCAACAAATAAAGGGGTAGGAAAGAAAAATTTTGATTTTGCGACGAATTTTGCGACGAAAATGATTTCGTCCCAAAATTCGTCCCCAAATTCGTCGCAGATTTGCGACGAAAACTGGATTCGTCGCAAATCTGCAACGAATTCTGCGACGAAAATGATTTCGTCCCAGAATTGTCGCAAATCTGCAACGAATTCTGCGACGAAAATTATTTCGTCCCAAAATTCGTCCCCAAATTCGTCGCAGATTTGCGACGAAAATCAGATTCGTCGCAGATTTGCGACGAAAATCGAATTCGTCGCAAATCTGCGACGAAAAAATTTCGTCGCAAATCTGCAACGAAAATGATTCGTCGCAGATTTGCGACGAATTCGATTTTCGTCGCAAATCTGCGACGAATTTGGGGACGAATTTTAGTTTTCGTCGCAAATATCTGCAACGAAACGAGAAATTTTGTCGCCAAACTTGGCGGCGACTTTATAGCAACGAAAAATAATTCGTCGCAAAATTCGTCGCAAAATATTCTGCGACGAATTTTTTTTAAAAAATCGTCGCAGAATTCGTCCCAAAATCAGTGTTTTTTCACCGTAAGAGTATAACCGTCGAAATCCAACGGACATCCCCTAATCTCCTGATCTGTAGTCAGCACTTTACCCGAAGGTAAAGAGACTGCCAACTATACGACCTAATCACCGAAATTTGTCTACCTCTTCCTAAAAATAATCTAGACATGAATGAATATAAATTATTCGTATCTATCAAAGTATCAACAATTATAACATAAACTAAACCATACCCCGAAAGACCGATCCGTCGGCCCGCTGAGCCTCATCTCGGGTAATGGCATACGCCCGACCAACCTCCGTGCTGGACGGCTGTGCGGCTGGCTGAGAATAGGTGGCCTCCACTCGGTAGAATCGGACTCTGAGGTACCGAAGTCGGCTGCTGGACGTAATAAGGAGGTGCACTGTAGGTCTGTGCTGCTGGTGGTTGCTGCTGTACTGGAGTCGCCTCGTAACATATCTCTGACTGAGAATCTACCGGTAATAACATATATTCCCTCCCCTGGATCTGATACATCCGTCCGGTAGTAGGTAGAGATCTCTGCGGCTGAGGTGCTCTGGATATCGATGGTACCCTCCGATGTCCCGGCTGAGAAGGTCGTCCTCCGGAAGTAGAAGAATCCGTGCGCTCCAGCTGCGCTCTTCGGGGACAGTCCCCAATTAAGTGACCAGGTTGTTTGCAATTATAGCAAACAGCCTGCTCAAACGGGCAATCAGCAACTCGATGACCATCTGATCCGCAACGAAAACATTTCCCCTCTGTAATATCCTTCCTCTGATTACTACTCGAAGATCCCGCAGGTCTCTTGCCTTTCTGTCGGCTAGAAGAATCCTGTGTACCCGCACTCTGAGCTGGCCTCTTCTGACCAGATCTCTGTGAATTCTGACCCTTGGATTTTTCTGTGTCTTTCTCGCGCGTAAGCTGCTGCTGAGTAGACTCAATGATCTGAGCTCGCTCCAGGGCCTCTCTGAAGGTACTGATGGGGCAGCTGGACATCCTCGAACGAATATACGGAGCTAAACCTCGCGTAAAATGGAACAGTCGATCCTTATCCTGAGCTACGATACTAGGGCAGAACTCCGCGAGTCTGGAGAACTCTGCATGGAAATCTGACACTGATCGATCTCCTTGCTTCAGACTCATAAACTCCTCCTGCTGCGTCTGACAGAATGCCTCTGAAAAATACTGTCTCTCGAAAGCCTCTCGGAATACTGTCCATGATGAAACTCGGTCCCCGAATATAGCCTGCTGAGTCCCCCACCAAGTAACGGCCTGATCTCGTAAATGATATATCGCCAGCTCGACTCGCTCTGCCTCCGTGCAGGGGAGGTAGACAAATGTGTCTGATAGACTCCTCAACCACGAGCGGGCGAGCCATGGGTCAGATCCCCCATGGAATAGTGTCAACCGATCCTTGACCGTCTTTGCCAGAATCGGTATACGGCTCAAATCCACTGTCTGACTAACTGGAGTCGGTACCGGAGTAATAACTGGTATCTCCGGAGCTCGGAGGTATCTCGAGCAGCTCGAGTATCTGGTATCTCTGGAGCTCGAGTATCCTGTCCAACTGGAGGGTTACGGGTAGGCTCCTGACGAACCACATCCTCCTCAGAATCCTCCGTATCCACATATCTAGCAGGTCGTTTCCGCAACCGACCACTCCCACGATCTCCAGGGGCCATAATAACACCTGGTAATATATAACTACAATAAATTTCTAGAACAAGGAATAACTGTGCTAGAAATTTTACTTACAACTTGCTTGGAGAATTCATGCCGCTGTCTGTCCATCTCACAACTCGGGTCAGGTAACCAACTAGACATACCCAACAAGACAACAAACTCGGCGAACACTAACTTAAGCCTAAACTCTAACTCTACAATGAAATGACGAAATCTCCGAAATACTACAAATCGCGACAACAAATCCGACGGACTCCGAAAAATCGACTCGAACAACGCAACGGGAAAATCCGACACTAAATTGGTAAACCTAACCTGCTCTGATACCACTAAATTGTCACGCCCCGAGAAGGCCGTCCGAAAAATTTCGGCAGCATCTCCCCAGTAACTATGACAATTCCCCTAATACAAACATGCATACTCAGCCACAGGCGGCTGGAATAAGGACTACACGTCCATGTACATCACAACCACACACAACAACTATAAAATAAGGCCTACACGGCCACACAATACTAACACATGCACAAATAACTCATATGCACCAAAAGCAACACATACTAAGCGAAAACATCGAAAATCCGAAACAATATCCGATAACAAGTATACTCACAATGTCCCCCAGTCATAACTACAATCATAATCAAATCCAGCCATAACTACAATCCATAGAAATAGTAAATAACTAAAGACAACGACAAACCAAATGCAATACTAACAGAAACCCCTGAGGTGAGATAGCAGCAGCGACCCAAATCTCCAAGCTCCAAGTACCTATCTGTTACCTGGGGAGAAAACAAAACAACCCCAGGGTCTGGGTAGTGAGCATTAAATACTCAGTGGGTACAGAAAGAAGTGCATGTCAAGATACATAGCAGGAATAAAATAAGAAACAACCAGTATAGACTGAGAAGGTAATAACAACAAATAACAGGAACAGCAAGGATCATGGTAAAAGTCATGATATATCAACAGGATAGAATAGGCATAATCCTACTGTGCAACTGAATAAGAAATCTACATGTATCATGTATGACATGGCACACAATGCAACAATCATGGCATATCAATGCAACAATCGGAAAACATATGAGTAAGTAAACTACATATATCTATCAACCTACCAACGGTGCATGTAAATCCGTAGCAACCATAGCAACCAAAATATCCGTCACTGTCCGCACTCGTCGTCCCAGTCACTCTCCCAGAGCTCAGTGAACTGGGGGCCAGACATGACCTACTGCCAGCTCCAACAACTCACCACTATAGAGAAGTGGGGAGGGGCAGTGTGGCAGGAGGCGATGTAGCCAGTCCTGGTCGCACCCCACTGTGGTGCAACCTCTTACCTATGTGGCACCACAACATGATGCAGGTAAGATCCACCAACAACAACAACCACAATGATATGAATGGATGGTGATCATCCTAATATGTAATAGCTACAATCATTTAGCATGTTCAACATAGATCTCTAAAGGATATCATCGGTCAGGATTACAACAGTTAAGAGTTATCTAACAATAGGTAGGAAATCCTAAGGTCAACCAGCATATATCAACAACAAGGTATAAGGGATCAACTAGGTACTAGCATGAATGACAAGTGTAGCAACTTAACATCAGATCATCATAAGGTCAACAGGAAAGTATCAATAAGCAGATATCAACAAGCATCAACTGAATAATAGCAACATAACAAGGGTATCAACATGATGAATAACAACAGAATAATTCATGCACTGGAGGACCTGTATTGACCAAGTACAGGGGTACCCACCTGATCTGACAATCGAAGACAACTAGAACCCCCAGAAATATGAACCTCGTACGTAATAGGACCAATAAAAGTCAAGGTCCTGTAATAAACAATAAAACCATATTTATTACAACCGTACCGTAGCACTTTTAGTATTAAATCCTATATTTTAATTCCACTCAACTAATATAACCTAACCCCACCCTTAGGTTAATCTAACCCATTTAGTTCAATTAACCTAATTAAATAAATCCCTTTTTGATTACATCTTAATCATCTATTAATTAGGTAATCAATTCAACTAATAATTAAATCCGTAAATTAGTTACTTAACTACAGTAATTAAATCAACTAATAAACTGTACTACACAATTGATAACTTAATTAATTAAACAAAAACACAATTATCTCCCTATTCAATTAAACCGATTAACCCTCAACCTTAATTTGATTAAACTTAATTAATTAACTACTCATTAATTATCTAAGCTACTCAATTCCCACATTAATTAGTTTAAATCAAACACCCTAAACTAATTAATCAAGCAATTGATCACTACTTGTTAACTAATTAACCAACCATTAAACAAATCTAATTAAACTAGATTAATCATCATAATTAATCAAATTTGTTTAATCACACCCACCCTTACTAACAACACTCATTGATAATCAATTAGAATCAGCAAGATTCTTACCTCAAGATCAGATTGATTAAGCCCTATATAGATCTTCGGTTCCTCTTCTTCTTCACTGTCGATTCCAAATTTCCCTGGCTTAAGCACAACCCTAGGATCCCTACTTGCTCGCCGGTGAAGGAGAACAACTGCGGTCAGCGTCTTCGATCAGCTGCTGGGAAGGGAAATCGTGGTGGCTTCTTCTCCAAGCGGCAACAACAGCGGTGGGAAGGGAGGCGCGACGGCGTCAAGCTAGGCGTGCGGCTAGGGGAGGAGGTCTCGCCGGCAGGGGAAGGAAAAGAGGGCTTCCTCTCCGTGCTATGGGCGGCGAAGGTGGAGGCGTCGGGCGGTGGCTTCGGCTGGCAACGAAGGCGGCACGAACAGAGGGAGGCGCGGTTGGGAAGTAGGGCTGCGGCGTAACGAAGAAAACCCCGAATCGCGATTGGGAAAACTTAGGTTACTGTAGCCATATTAATAAGTTTTCCTTACCGGGTTGGGTATTAACATCCAATAACCCATTAACCCCTAATATCCATTATCCTATTAACCCATCAACCTAAATCATATTAATTGACTTAGGTTTAATTGATCAAACCCATTCAATATAAATTTAGTTTATTTTCAATTAAAACCCCCACATTTTCGGTATTTTACATACAAGTGTATTTTTACATCTTTATATATTTTTTACAAGCATATCAATCCGTTAATTGCTCTATGTATATTATTGATATTTTTTCTCCTTTTGGAAACTTTTTAAGAGGTAGAGAAATCTTTTTACAACACTTTATCAAATGGAATACAATAGCCAAATAATTAAGTAAATTACAATCAAATAAATAATAATAACTAAAGTATATCTAGTCGCATTGCCTAATGAGAGCTTTTTGGAAGAGCAGCAAGCTTCTGAGGGCTTATGAGTTGATTCTCGAGTTGTTTTTGAGTGTTTGAGAGTTCACTATTGAGCTGTATTTATACTATTGTTTCAGTCGATCAGAAGACTTTTTGGTTTGTTTTATCTGAAGCTTGGTCTTCATTGATCATCTCATGTCCGGTCAATCAGATCTACTTTCGGTCACCTGCAAGCCCATGTGTCACTTCTTCATCTAGATAAGCTCTGTTTTGTGTACTGAGGTCTTCCGGTCATCTAGATCACTTATGGTTGTTCGGAGTCAAATTCTATTCCTACCACATCAATGTCTAAGCTTAATAGAATATTTGATTGCCTGGACCTACTTTTGGTCGCTCAAATATCAAGTCACCCTGATCTACTTCGATCTATTTGAATCCAAACTTTGCCTGCAAATACAAGATTATGTAGGATCGTTGGGAGTGCTAAGGAGGGGAGGGGGTGAATAGCGCTTCCGTTATGTTTTCACACTTTTCGATAAAACCCATAAAACTTTACGTATATGAAATAGAGAAAGCAACGGAAAAGATACAAGTACATAAAATTTTACTTGGTTCACAACATTGACTGCTACTCCAAGGCCCACGATCAAGAGATCGTTTTCGACGACAATCCACTAAGTAACTCCCCTCTTACGAAAGGGAGTTAGGCGCTTTACAAAAAATAAGATTAATAACATAGATACAGACTTAGAAATTATGAATAGAAATGTAAAGCACAATTATACCGACAGAATGTGTAGATTTTGATGTAGCTCCTAGGCATGACAACAACGTTCCGGATGATCTTTCTTCGTGCAGATGATCGTCGTTAGGTCGTAGATTGATAATCCAAGGGCTTTCCCTTGAGGCTCCTTTATTGTGTGATTTGGGTGCTTGAAAGCCTTTCCGAGCGCCTCCACGTTGTCTGTCGATCCACTATCGACACTGCTGATTTGACACTTTCGGTTGCGCTTGTATCCCTTTTCGGCCGCTTGTATGCTGACGTGGATGTTTCGAATTAACCTTGACTCTGCAATGCCTTATCCAGATCGAGGTGCCTGGAATTTTTCCGAGCGCCTAGAAGCTGAGGTGTCCCGACCACTAGGACTTTGCCACCTCACCGCTTTGCTGACCCCATTTTGCTGACGTTCGATCACTTGAAACTAATTCGGGTGACTGAAAGCCCGATTGCCTGGATCCAGATAAGAGCGTCCGGAACACAAAGTTCCAACCCCTTCTTTCCTGCATTACTAGTTAGTGCAAAATAAAAGTAGCAGTAAAGCAACAATTTAAACAAACTGTTTTGATTTTAACTTCAGATTTTCAGTAAAACCCTAGGCCAAACCAACGTCTACTGTTCCCCTTATCGGGAATGTGTCCTCACCCACTCTGTTGGTGCAGGAAGCGCCAAATGATCGAACCTTGATTTTGATCATAGCAAAAGATTCAAGTTAAGTATATGATGTTTACTGATAAGCTGATCTGAGTGTGTAGGTAGCACAGGAAAATCCTAATTGAGGCTAGGCACAAATAAGTTCTAGTGGAGACTTGGCAGTGGAAGTTCTGGCTAGAGACTAGGCAGTGGAAGTTCTGGCTGGAGGATAGGCAGACCTAATTCGAAGAATTAGGTTAAAAATAAAGCGGAAGCGAAAGAAAGGTCTTCGAAGGGAATTAGGGTGACGGCGCCGTAAAACATTTGCCAATGGGAAACGAAGGTAATGTCAATTCTCCTAAACCCTTAGGAACTAAACCCTATATATAGATACCTAATCCATTATCAGCCTATAGATAATAATGGAATAGATTGACTTATTCTATATACTTAGTCCTTATCCGATAATATCGAATCGGATTAATAGATTCAATAAATTTTAATCCATATCCAATAATACCGAAACGGATTAACGGATTCTACATATTTTAATCCACATCCAATAATCTGAAATCCGATAAACTTTAATTAGATCACTTAAATGAGTTCGGTTCGTATTCGTATATACAAATTATAATTAAGCCCACTCTTAACAAATTAAATCCAACACATAGTTGTAGAAATGGATAAGAATTCGAATTTCAGCGAAGTCGAGATAATGCCCTCCTTCGTCGTGACCAATTGTAGTTTCTCGATTTACTTCTTCATAGATGATTATGGAACCGATCATGTGGGATCATTGGAGTGACGGATTTCATCTTTTGTATATAAAAAAATTCTATTGTTCATCTGTACGAATTAATTCCGATGCATCTTCAAATCATAGTTTAAGCAATAAACAACTCTCAAATTGAGTGAAGGAAGAGAAGCACTGTGTCCCTTCAACATAAGACATTTACCACTTCAACGGTTTCACACGATCGCCCTTATTAAGGTATCCTGATGACAACTCAGCATAGTCCAGTCGGACTACACCTCCTTCTCCTAGACTAGTTCGGGGGGCTTATGATATGGCAGGATAATGACACCTCATTAAGGATAAAGTCATAAGATCGGTTCATTTTTAAGATTAAGAAATCTTAATAACTGGTTCACCCAAAGAATAAGGGAAATATTTTGAAATATTTCTTAAATAAATATTTCAGAATCTTCCTAAAAAACTGAAACGGATATCTTAGAATATTTCTCAAATGGTTATGAATATTTCGGAGATCAACTCCTATAAAAAGGTAATACATGCCCATGGGTACAGGTACGCACACATCTACCCCAATTTTCTCAAGTCATTAAACTCCTTTCTCACACCGAACCCTAACTTGAACGTCGGAGTGTCTTATCGGGATCTACCTCTGTGCTATTCTAACCCTTTATTTGAAGTGTTTTTCAGGTCCTCTCATCTTTCCAAGCGATTCTCTTTAAGGAGTATGCATGACAATAATTTTGAATTGACATTTAAACCATCTGTAATGTATTAATGTATTGATCCGAATAAATTGACTAACTATGCTTCAAGGATGAAAAGCAAAGTGTCCCAGTTTGGACAAATGGCCGACAGCTTTGAGATTCCTTTCTTATTCACGATCAGGCATCATTATAAAAAATATGTTATTTTATTCGATCCTTATTCAATAAGTCATCGTAACCAACTCATCTTTTCAACGCAGAAGGAGCCGTTGCTCCTAAACGCTGAGGGAGCAGTTGCTCCTAATGAATACATTATTTACATTCATTGGCGGTGCCATAACAAGTCGCCGCTCCCACTCCGTCTCCTGTTTCCACTTAGCACCGCCATGAATTCCACCGCTGCCATCGCATGGCTCTGCCTGGCCGAGCGCGCCGGCCTCGAGGCGGCCGCCTCTGGCTCCAACTTCGTCTTCTCCCCGATCTCCCTCCACGCCGCGCTGGCCCTCGCTGCTGCCGGCGCCAAGGGCTCAACTCTGGACCAGATGCTCTCTTTCTTGGGCTACCCGACTATGGATCACCTCAACCTCGCAGCCGACCAACTCATGGCCACCCTCCGCGTGAGCAGCTGCGACGAAGCCGCGCCGCACCTGTCGTTCATCAACGGCGTGTGGGTGGACGGATCGTTGATCTTGAGGTCATCGTTCCAAGAGGTGGCCTCCAGCATCTACGGAGCCGTGGCAAAGCCGGTTGACTTCCAGCGTCGAGTAAGAGATCGATCGCAATATTATCTTGAATAATATTTCAATTCTTAATTGCCCATTTAATGGAATTACAAACATACATGAATCATATTATTGAGATTATAAACTTTAATTGATGTGCCAATTCACTAGGAGTGAAATAACTATTTTCCCCATTCATTGACACCACCTAACCTAATCTAAAAAGAAAGAAGGTTTTGGGCAACCAATACAAATTGGGCTAATAGAATTTACTAAATACCTCTTAAGGGCCCACTTCTTGGATATATTGTTAGCTAATTGCATTCCAAGAAGGTCTTGTGATAAATTCTTTGGGTTGGGTTGACCTCTTACTATGATTGATGAGTAGCCCTTTTCATTAGATTTTAAGTTGCATCCTAACCTAATCTTATTATGGTCAATCCTTTGGCTCTCAAAAATGATGCCTAAATATTTAGAACCATGAGAGAATTTTTCTAATAATTGGTTTAAGTCCCCACTTGTGACATAAGGCTTTAATTGCCATCCAAGTTCCTTAACTTGGGATTAATATGATCATCATCACGTGATTCATCACAAGGTGGTGGGATTTGGCAAAATTTGGCCTCCTGTGATTTGACTTAGGTCCTTATTCTTGCTTTTATCCTTTTCTAAGGATTTACACAAGCTAGCAATTATATCAAGTAATTCTTCTACAAGAGTATAATCCACCTGATTATCCATATTTTGTGATACCCCTCCTCCTTTGCTTGAGCTAGACTCCCCCCTCATTGAATGAAGGGACATTGTTAGCTAGTGTCATTAGTGCTAGGTAGTTACTCCTTAGACTTGGATGTATCCCAAGTTGCCCATAAAGAAAGTTCATTTTTTTCTCTATTCTATTTTTTCTTTCCCCTTCTCTTCAATTTGGGCAATTGTCACTTAAGTGCCCTTCTTGATCACAATTGAAGGATCTAACAACCCTCTTCATTTCTTTTCCTTTCCTTCTTTCCCTTGAGTGTCTTTTTGATCTTTCTTTTTCTCGAGTTTGGTTCTTCTTGCAAGCTTTCTTCCCCATGCAAACCATTTGTGATTATTCATCATTCTCTAATGATGAAAGAAGAAGAAGATGAAGAATCTCTTCTTATTTTCTTCCTTTTAAGCCAAGAAAGGTACTCCTTTTCCTTGGATTTGCCAATTTTGCTTCTCAACATCTATACTGGCTCATGTAATTCCATTGTTGAGAAGAGATCCTCTAGTGTACACATCTCTTGATCCTTTGACATCGAATATGCATCTATAATTAAAGACCATTGTGGAGAGTTCTTAGGAATCCATTAAGTTCATTCTAAAGAATATCTCTATTTGTGATTTCTTCTCTAATGCTCATGGCCACATTGATGAACCCCTTAGATATGAGTCAAGTTATGTGACAATTGTCTTTCCCTCCTCTTGAATGTATTCACGTGTTCTTAGAAAGGTCTCTCTTGACAAGCTTGGATTTTGATGTGCCCTAATGCAATTCTGTGAGCTTCTCCCATAAATATTTTGCACTCTTGTACTTTTCAATTTTGTTTTGTTCTTGAGTAAGGAAAGCATTCATCAAATATTCATCTTGATCTCTTGGAGCTTCATACCCTCTAGAACTGCAAGAGCTACTTGAAAATCAATTTACAATAAACTTCCATCTTCCTTCTCCATGAATTAAAATGATAGGAAATAATCAAATATTTTATCTTTCTTGGTATATTATTGTATAGAGCCAATTAGGGGTGCAAATAGGATATAATCAATTAGAGTGATTTGATAGAATAATTTATTTAGGTATGTTATGGGTCGGTGTGATTGGGTCCATAAGGTTAAGATATGGTCTGATTTGATAGCAAGTCAGACATGACTCCAAGGCTGACTGGCTTGGTCCTACGCCCCGACTCGGCAACCCCAACTCAGTATTCAGCCAGGTCGGTAGACAACCCTGACTTACCACTTTTGGATTTCCAGTATACGTATTTTAAATTTATATTTCACTAAATATGTAGTGGAAGCGTAATAAATATTTTATTACTATCTACGCATAACAACTACACAAGGATACACACATATACAAATATAATCATAAATAAGAGCATAAACAATTTATACTTTTTAAATGACACAAAGTGAAAACGACATCAACTAACTACCTTGAGCAAGGTTGCCTCTACTCGTATTCACGCTGAGATCTCTTTCGACATACTTCCTTAAGTCACGTGTCGTGTCTTCATTTCGATACTAGTCGAAGGAGAGACAAGCGATCTGAGAGAGGATATACGGTCCGATTTTGTATCCGGTGGTTCAAAGCAACCCGACGATACGAATCGGATTGAACGGAGGTGATCATACTACCGTTCGAAGGTCGAATGGTTCGCTGTCAAGAAGGGGTAGCGAACCTAATGGCGTGGTTGTTCCAATAACAACAATTGCCCAGGAACAATAGCCAAAATGAAAGGAAGAAGGAATACCTTTCGGTGGAGAAGCAACCGTTGCTTCTCTTCGTGTTCCTTACTTCCACTATCGGTTGTAGCTTCCTTTGGCTCCGGGATGATCAGCTCTTTGGAGGATATTGATCTTAGGAAGATTAATGGCCAGTGGTGAGCTTTGGAAGGGATCCTTTGGCTAGCGGCAACAAGAAACTCTACCGTTCGAAGGTCGAATGGTTTGCTGTCAAAAAGGAGTAGCGAACCTAATGGCGTGGTTGTTCCAGCAACAACAATTGCCCACAATAGCACCTTTCGGTGGAGAAGCAACCGGGAGGCTGTATGGCTTCGGCGGAGGATACACCTCAAGGGAAGAAGGGGGCTGACGTTTAAACCTAACAATTAGGTTTTTAAATTTAATAAATAACTCTTTATAAGAGTTGTATTTATAGATCTCTAACGAGTTTGGTTTGCTAATCAAAAATCCGCATTCATTAACTCAAACTCCAAACCGTTAGCCTTAAGTTTGGTTTATAATCAAACCAAGTTAGTTCAAAATAAAACCACCTTTAATTAAAACTAAATCAATTTGGTTTATAATTACACCAAAGAGGGTCCACTTTGTCTTCAAAATATTTGGCTTATCCACGCATCCTTTCCGACAAAATATCTTTTATATTTGACCTTCGTCTGATCCAACCAGACACAATCTCTCTCAATTTGAGAATCAAATTATCAAACTCGTTTTATATCTCTTGGAGAAACTTGTTATGCATGTGACTTTATAGATTTTTAATTTATGTTGGTCGCCCATAATTAACCATTAATTACGGATCGATCATGAGTGACATGTAATAATACATCATAACCCTCGATTAATCGAAAAATCATAGTTGATTACAGAATCACTTCTGAACTCTTCAGTAGCTACAGTTGTATGTGCATCTGTTCCTTTCACTCATCTTATACTCGCTTAGTTCAGGATATGGTCTATGTATTAATCCCCACTAAGCTGACTATGTCACATCTAGCCCAAACTGTAGTTTCTTATCCTGCGGATTCAAGTTACTCAAAATACTTGTCCAAGAGGATCATCCTCTTGACATGTTTCTGCTTTGGCTACCAAAGATTTACGAGTAACAATTCTGACAAGTGGCTATATGATATACGTCTCCTAATAAAAGGAGTGGTGAATCCTCTGTTGGTTACTCAATAACCTTCGAGCACTTCGACTTATACCCAATCATCCCGGATCCATACCTCCGTAGAGACGTTTGCTTAAGATGTCAAAGTATAAGTCTATATGACTAAGATGACTTGAATATCTCAAGTCGAAGGAAACTTGAATTCGAGCTGCAATGAGATCTTCATAGACATTTATAGAACTATATGAAGTCTCATGGCAGGTCACTTCTGATAAACTAGTTACCCTCAACCAGCATTCATATGTTAACTCTCAACATCCTAATGTTTTCAGTCAGTTTGGATTAACTACTTGGTAAAATCAAAGAGTCTAATATATGCTAGTCTTACAGAATTGATGATGTCTAATCTCATCAATTCATCGACTATAAAATATTTCAATACGTACATAATTACATAGGTAGAGATATTCATTGTACATAATTAAATCACAATTTCTTTCATGATATGCATTGTATTGTGGATCTCAGTAATTAAGTTTAAGGTCAAATTAAATACATAGAGAATGTAATTCAAATAGTGATTTTATTTATCCAATAAATAGTTATCTAAGGTAATTGCCTTAGGACACCTCTCAAATACAACAGTAGTCTAGTTCGGTAGATCAAAAAATTGGTTAGGAGACCGATAAACTTGATAAAGACGAGATCGTGAGGCTCGGTTTAGATTGCGAAGTACTTGGTCTTTTGGATCAAATTTGATCAGGTTTGGTAGACTGATAAGGCTTATTGGTAGACTAATCGAGGTTTATAAAAGAAACCCCGAGCACGATGTTCAAATCATCAATTCTCTACTTTCGACTCTCCGACTTTGTGCTCAAAAGGCAACAAGGCTTTGCTCGTTCGACCGGGATAGCTTCAGGAGTGCCAGGGACTTAGGAATTCCGAATTGATCGACGAAACTTTGTTTGTATTTTATATTATATGCTCGTACTTCATTCTTATTTGTGTTTGCGTTAAAATCTATAAGGGGTTTCTTCATCTCCGGAAAAGTTTTGAAAAGGAAATATGCTAGTGGATCGGTGCCTTCCATACATAGGTCTTGGAGTATTAACCCTGAGGGGTTGGGAACCAAATAAATCCTTGTGTGTCCTTTGTTATTGTTGCTTTATTTACTATTCTGCTGTAAGTACAATCTGATAGAACGAACATGACAAAATTAACGAAGAGATGCAATCGATATTTACCACCCCCCCCCCCCTCTATCGATCGTTGCGATCTTATAATGCTGAAGCGGAGACAGAGCTATGGCTCATGAAGTTTGTGAATTCATCTGGATCAAAAGAGTGATGGAAGACCTAAAAATTCAGTTTGAAGATACAATACTATTCTATTGTGATAATAAGTCATCCATTAGTACACAACCCTATTCATCACGGTCGGACTAAACATATAAAGGTTGATTGTTATTTTATTAGAGAAAATGTGGATGAAGGCATTATCAGTATTGAATATATTCCTACATCTCATAAACTAACTGATCTTTTTAGAAAAGTATTGTTTGAATAAGCTCATAAAGTTGTTGAAGGCGAGCTTGGTTTCATCAATATTTACAGCCAAATTTAAGGGGAGATTGTAGGAAATAATCAAATATTTTATCTATATTATTGTATAGAGCCCGTCAAGGATGCAAATAGGATATAATCGACTAGAGTGATTTGATAGAATAATTTATTTAGGTAGAATAGTTTTCTTTCTTTCTTTAGAATAATTTATTTAGGTAGAGTACTTTTCTTTCTTTATGTATTCCCATTGTAATTATAAAAGTGTGTATTGGTTTGTTAATAAGAAATACAGAATATTTCTTCTCACCTTTGTTTATAAAAATCTCCCTCATAATTTGGTAGTGAAAAGTGTTACTGATAATGGCTCTAAGATGTTAATCTTGTTAAATAAGAACCCTATGCCCTTCTACCATCTTAGAATTGATGAAGCAACCCAACTACAGAAGGGTGAATATACAAAACCCAAAATGTAAAATTCTTGCAAAACAAACATAAATGAATTCATTAATTGTTTTAAGGTGCTCGTGTGTGAGATTGGTTGTTGTGTCAAGTATTTTGTGCATCAAAAATAATTAGAATAAACAAATAATACAAACATGAATATTTTACATGGTTTGAAGACTTTGCTCTTACCTATGAGGTATGATTTGTCACTCCCTCTAGTTCACTAAAGTGGCTACTTCATTGTGGCAATGGAGCAAACCTCTTACAATCCAATCCTTGGGATTATTACAATGAAGCACTCCTCTCAAATAGAATATGAAATGAAAATCTTATCGAGAGGAGATTATCAAGGATTTTTGTGTTGAAACTTTCAACTTGGATTGCAAGCCCTAGGAGAGTTTGAACAAGCATACATTTACATTCATTGAAAAATAAAGGATGTTTTCTTGTAATGTTCTAAGATAAAAATTCTACAAGTTTTTATTTAAGCACAGCTCCAACAAATACATTTTTTCACCTCAAGTTGACTACCCTATCAAACGTTATTGTTGAGCCACCAATACTTATATTGACAATTGATTGGTAATGAGGTCTAGTCAAATGCGTAAGCCTCGTTGAGTGGACTGGACATCCAATTGGTAGTTGCTTGAAAAAAACATTTATGTTCACTCAAGCCTTGATTTCAGTTGACACACTAGTCGGTGAACTGGTCTAATCAACTAAACCTCCTTCACTAAGTTTACACCACTTAACCTACGTAAAATCTCTGAATTAGCTGTCATAGCCTACAACTTGGGATATATTATCCCTCGAAGGCTTTAACTAACATATCATCCCCGATGATATTGCTCAAAAGAAAAGGTCCGAGATTACAATAACTTATAATTTCTCACAATTTTCATGCCAATAGGTCTTAAACAGTGTTGATGCTCCTCGCCCTCAAGTCCACCTCGTGTTAAGCCTTCGATCCATTGAATGCACTAGAGTCTATGAGCTTCCTTCATATGCCATCCAATCCTCCTTTGATAGTTGACAGTGTCATAGAGTACAATATTAATAATCAGTAAAGTTAAACATTATTTTACCATTGACAGTAGACAATTTATGCGAAATGCAGCTCTTACTAACCTATAAACAAAGTTTCATAGACACTAAATGGTAAGAATGGAAGTGTACCCAACTTCAATAACATATATATTTTTTTCTTGCCAAACTAATTTAGTTAGGTGCTTGAGGGCAATGAATGCCTTAAATCTCACAACCATTAAAAGATTGTTTAAAAGAATCTTTAGTGAGTTCTGAAGACAGTCAAATTAAAGAGAATGACACTAACTAACGAAGAGTCTTAAAAATGTAAAATGTCTCATCAACACGGTCTGATTTGCCACAAAGAGATGAATCCACAAATATTACCAAAATTATGAAAAAAAGAGTATATTATTGTGGGGTTCAGTGATTGAGATTATTGATGGATCTATCCATGTATCATAAAGTATTAATTATATGTTGTTGAGAAATACAGTATACCCTTTGCTTTTTTGAATTACAGAAATCTTTGAGGATTTTGTTTGTGCAAGATCATTTACAAAATAACTAATAGCTCATTGCGTGCATTGGACAGGCTCCCGAAGTGGTGAAAGAAGTGAATGAGTGGGTTCACAAGGGAACCAATGGTTTAATCAAAGACCTGATTCCTGATGGTTCAGTGGATAGCTTGACCAAACTTATTATTGCTAATGCTCTATACTTTAAAGGTGCATGGGCTGACAAGTTTGATAGTTCCCAAACCAAAGAAGGAACATTTCATCTCTTAGATAGGAGCACAGTCAAAGTTCCATTCATGAGTACCAAGAAAGATCAATTCATTTCCCAATTCAGAGGCTTTAAAGTACTCAAGCTGTACTACAACCAGAAGCCTGGTCAGAGACGCTTTTACATGCTAATATTTCTTCCTGATGAGAAAAATGGCCTCAATGAACTGGTGCAGAGGATGTCATCCGATCCCGGATTCATTGGACAACACACTCCTCGTGCTAGAAGAGTTGAAGTAAGAAACTTCATCATTCCGAAGTTCAAAATTGGACATGGATTTGAGGCATCCAAGATCTTGATAGACATGGGGATGAGAGCCCCCTTTGATATGGCACAAGCAGATTTCACAGAGATGATATTGAGTTCTTTGGGAGGTAAGTTATATATTTCAAGCGTGCACCACAAGGCTAGTATTGAGGTTGACGAAGAAGGCACCATTGCAGCTGCAGCTACTGCAGTTGGATTTCAACCATAATTGTTATCGTCCTCCTGTGGATTTTGTAGCTGACCATCCTTTTATGTTTGCAATTGTTGAAGAGGATAGTGAAGCAGTGTTGTTCATGGGGCATGTTGTTAATCCCTTGCTGGAGTAGATTCTATATTTTTGTAGCATTCGTGCTTCACCTCTAATTAAGCTACTGGACAGCATCAACAATGTATTTGAATGCGTGTTTCTTTAATATTGTAGGATGGTTGTGATTGTCAGAGAGGGTGAATAACGATTATCAAAATTAATTTAAACAGTATTAATAATGTAATGGTAAATAAAATTACAAATAAGAAAAGTAACAACTAAGTGATAAGTGTATTTAATGTGACTTAAATCTTTAGAATTTGACATTATAAAAAATTATCAAATGAAGTACAAATAACAAAATAATTTGGCAGACTATACTTAAATAAATAACAATAATTAAAGTATGTTGAAGTGTAGTCGTGCTGCTTAACGTGAGTTCAAGAAGAGCGACATGCTTCTGAGTGCTTGTGAGTTGATTCCCGAGTTGTTTTCGAGTGAATAGAGAATTCACTATCAAATTGTATTTATATTGTTGTTCTAATCGACCGAAAGGAGTGCTTGTGAATTGATTCCCGAGTTGTTTCCGAGTGAATAGAGAATTCACTTTCAAATTGTATTTATACAGTTGTTCTAATCGACCGAAAGGCTTTTGGTTGTCTCCAACTCAACTTTTTTGATGGTCTATTTTCCGCAAGCGCACGGATGTCGTCAAGTAATAATATCGATCCACAGGGATTTGTTTAATCACCAGACGATGTGTGATGTTTAGTTATCTAGATGAAGTAGGTCGATCAAATGAGAGAATTTGCTACGTGAGCTGACGAGAAGTAAGGTTGGCTAGATTGGGATTGGAAGAAATCTCGAGATAATGGTTTCCCCACTTCAACCATCAATCAGAAGATAAGCCTACCCTCTCCATTAACCCTTACTGATGTTTTGACGGATTCCCCATGTTTATCCTATACTCAATTGAGGGCCCCTTTCAGGATCTTCCTCAGTTGTACTTACCTAAAGCAATTCTACCTTCGTTGGCATTCGAGCGTAGGTGATTATATTCAGCTAAGAGGACCTGTCACGTGACCTCCGCAAACCTCCCTAGTCCTACTGCCGCTTCAGAGTACAATCGAATTGGGCAAGCTCCATTTAGTACCGGGATTGTTCATGAGAATTTCTCTTAGGACCTAACTCCCTCCTTCATAACAAGTAACACAGGTGGTCATAATCAGCTAAGGATACTGTCACATGAATCCCGCAAACCTCCCTAGAATATCTTGTCACTACTTCTAGAAGGAACAATCCTAGATGATATTCAGAGTTCCGGAAATAGGGTTCACCGTTACGTATATCCCCTAACTTCCTAAGATAAACAAGACTCTTCGCTGAAACCACGTCAACACCAGATCGGATTAATGAAAGAAGGCAAGATATCAATCAAAATCAATCATCAAAAGGGTACTCCCAAATCTCGAGATTAAGTAAACTACTCCATAAACGAAAGTTCACAGCAAGACATTACGATCGAGTTTAAGCATCCAATCATCCTTTACAAGAGGTTACCAATCTAATCTCTCGCTCCGATGTTGCCGATTCGTCCAGATGCTTCCTTCCCAGGCGTTCCTCCTCCAGAAACCCTCCTCCAGCCGTCAGGATCCCCCTTTTCGTTTTCTTTCGCAGCCCTTTTATAGCCTTGCGTGGTTTTAAGCACGCCCGTGTCATTCAACACGGTCTGGGCGTGCTAAACTCTGAGCAGAAAACAAGCGCAGCTTCAAATCTGAAAAGGCTGGTAATCGACACGGCCGTGCTAAACAGCACGGCCCGGGCGTGTTGATCTCTGGGCGTCACACAGCAGCCTTCTGAACAGCTTCACAGCAAACAACACGGCCGTGCTAAACAGCACGGCCAGGGCGTGTTGAGCTCTGTGCAAACAAGTCTGGCCAGCTCCACTTGGTCGGCACGACGATGCTGTTTACCTGTCAAGACAAAACATCACACAAAGACATGTATCCAAGGAGAACGGAATAATTAAAGAGGCAAAAGCATAAACCGCCAAATAGAGTGCAATATCCTATGTTATGCTCATGAAATGTGGCCAAATCAATGCTAAATAATGCTGATGAACGCACATGTTCACAATGCATCAGCATTCCAATGTGATTCATTCACTCTATTTGAAATGTTTCTAAGGTTCTCATCCTAAGATAATTTGGAATCAAAATACTTTGTCTTGAGAACGGATGATCGGTGGTGTGAGGGCGATGGCAAAATCGATGGCAAGGAAGACAAGGATTTTTTTAATTAGTTAGAGCACCTAGTGAGCCCTGCTGGGCCCTTAAAAAGAGTATTATTGTTTTCTAAACAAGTATATCAAAAGCTGTGCCCTATCATTTCATAAAAAATCTATTAAAAACCTGCTGTAAAGAATTTTGTACTTAAGGAACCCAACTTTAACATTACCCACACCTGATACTTCTGGAATCTGATCTATCAAACATTGAACGAAAATGCTACTCATTTTAACAAATATGTTGAACGGAACTATTTGAGCATCATCTGCATAATATAAGAAGGCTCTAGGTCTCACCTGTTGAAGAAATTGAGAAGTCATTGCTCCATCACCAGTAATACGTTGCACATTGGAAGAAGCTAAAGTTACCATACACTCACATATAGATTCCATAAACTCAATCTCAGTTTCATCAATTGCACTAAAATTTGATTTGAGATTTATTGAAAAAATCTCTTGACACGTTCATTAAAATTTGGCAGACAGGCATCATTGAAGAATCAAACTCCACAGCTGTATTATCAGTGGGCCTTTTCCTGTATGTACAAGACAAAGATTAAACATTGATCAACCATAGCACGGGCACAGATTTTTTCTGATGCATACATCATACCTTTGAGAAAGGAACTTAAAAAACTCACAAGCATGGAGGCGAAATTCATTATAAGGCAGTAAGGATCCACACCTGTCAGGAAGAAATGGTTATCCCTATCAAGGGAGATCTTCAAGTTATGTATGTTTCTAAAGAGTAGGTGTTTCAGATAATAATATATGCATACCCGTGGATCAAACCATATTTTGCGAGATCAGACATAGGAGCCCATTCAGTATATGCATTTACAGCATTCAAAGAAGCTATTACTGCAGTTGCGTGTTGTTTTGCAGCATCTAATTGTTGTGCCATGAACTCTCTCAAAGCAGCTCCAAAATGTTTCTCAAGCAACTAAAACAAAATTTTCTCTTTTACTTAATTGATAATATCCTTTGTCTTAACATTTCACCTAACCAAACGAAATAACCTTTTTTAACTGTGGCTCACTAAACTTACAGTGTATAATAGTGGTAAAATTTCAGCCAAGTTGACAACACTTTGTAGCTCTTTGTAGCATTCAGTTCCTTTGAGCATCTTGTGAGACAGAGATAAGCGCTCACATAATACATCGACTCGCCTAGCCTCCTTTGCAGCAAGCATCTGTTTTCGCCAGCATCTGCAGAAATGATGCATAAAAGGTCTGTTAAACACTAGAGCAATAGTATCTTTGCCGGCATGAGTTATTCAATAAGTTCTATGATATGAAATAAAGTGAAAAACATAGCAATGTATGCTTAACTTGCAGTAAATGATATGAGTTAGAAATCATTGTGTTCTAAAAGTTGATTACCCGATCAGCCAATTCACTTTCCCGCAGCAAACACAATAGAAGCTGGCATCCAATTTTGGGGAACACCCAGTCTTCGATATGCCAGCTTTTTCATGCTTAAGGGCACATTTCAAGTGGCATGACATACCACATGATTTTCCACGATAAGGAGGATCTGAATTGCAAAATAACCATAGACTAGGATCCTTGTTGTCATCGTAATGATGGCAGATGCAGCAAGAACATCTTACAGTATCCGACATCTAGAGTTAATGTGGCTCGACAAGCTGGATTTTGGCAGATTAGGTGGTGCTGTGCTCTTGTGTGACTTTCACCATAGCATGAGTTGTTATATCAGGAGCAATCTGTATCCCAATTTCCTCTTACCGAATTTCAGAAATCCGACTGTCGGTTGCAAAGGAGACAACGTCGGGGTGGAGGCAAACGAGCTCCCTTTTCTTCTCCGGCAGAAACAGAGGAAACCAACCTTCGGGAAAACAGCCTAGCTCAAGTCCGATCGCCCAGCTTGTACCCTTGAATAGGGAACTCTCCGATATCTCCTTGCTGTAGCCGGCGATGTCGCGTGGCAAGATCCCACCGAAGGCACTGCTGGAGACGAAGGGGGTTTCAAGAAACCACCAAATAGGAACGCTCACGAAAGGTTGGCGGCGGAGTGAAAGGACCTCAACGTCAAAGGAGGAAGAAGGCTGCTTCAGATCTCCTTCGCTGACAATCGATGGCAGGCTTGAAAGTGCCGACGTCGGGCGGCGGAGGGAACGCGGGGAGAGGAAGACGCAGCGGAGCTGCATCGGGCGCGGGATCGGGATGGCCGATCGCAGCTGGTGGCGCGTGTGGTGGAGCGGCGATAGGCAGCAGCGAAGAAGGGAGGAGGAAGAAGCGATGCGGCGCGGGCAGGGAAGAAGAAAGCTTCGTTCGGTTGATTTACATTTTAAAGAACCCTAAACCGGTTAAACCCACATCGGCACCATTAAACCATGTTTATTGGGCTAAACTCAATTAAAAACCTAAGATTTATTAAGACGATTGAACCGATTACTATAACAAATCAGATTCAACTTTAGTTCGCTTGGTTCACTAACCAAACAATCTCCGATTTGACTCAAACCAGTTTCGTTGGATTTGTCTTCACGAGACGAATCTTTTCATCCTTTTTTTTATTTATTCCTTATTATTATTTAATTACAAATAACCCTTTTAGGTTTCGGTATTTTACAGTTTCTTTTATAAAATATCAAATAATTTTAGAGTGTATAAAATATTTTATCATCACTTAAATTGTACTAGATACCGTTCAATTTAATAGATAAACGATTAACTTTTATATTAAAAGGAAAAAAATAATTAAATAGATAAAGAAAACTGCCAATAATAATTAAAAGAGTGTTGTTTATTTTTGTTACCGTAATAATAGGGTTCTGTGAAGTAAGAAAAGGAAAAAAGTAAAGGAAAAGAAAAATAAAAAAATTACAATTCTCATGATTTTATTACAAAAATGCCACTCAAAATTTAAGTGCCTCAAAAATTACATTTTGATGCATTTTAACTAAAATGCCTCATTAGATAGTGTCTTCTAAAATCATTTTTCTTGTAATGATATAAACCCTCTAAACCCTCAACGACAACCCTCAACGACAATACTTTTTAAAAGCGTTATCTTTGGCAAAAACTCCGCTAAATGACAACGTTTTCGACAACGATTTTTTAAAAGTGTTGTGGTTGACCCAAAATAAACGCTAATAGACAACGCTTTCTGAACAAACGTTGTCTTTTGATTTTCAAAGACAACGATTTTGACTAAAAACGTTGTAAATTGAAAAACCACAACGCTTTTGCTAAAAAATGTTGTCTTTGGGGCGTTGTCTATTAACTTTTTTTCTAGTAGTGTTTGCAAGAGATCCGTTTGGACGAGTCGGATAAATGAAAGTTCCACTAAATTAAGGTATACACTATTAAATAGGATTTTGTAGATCTAATTTGTATGAATTTTTTTTTGTATATTAGGTCTTTTTCCACTACGATTTGTCGTTTATTGTATAAAATTCCCTACAAATTATCTAGTAGAAGAAGGAGGTGAAGTACAAATCAAGATGAATACAAAATTGTAGTTGAAAAGGACAGCTTTAATTTGAATGCCTGATGCCTGTGGTCAAGAAGTAGCTCAAACGCCAATTAGGATCGACAACAGTGAAAATCCCAAATAAAAGATTGTTCGATGCCTGACGAAGAACATCAGTTGTTGTTTAACTTCTTGTTAAATGTCAATGTCAACCCAATGAAAATCTATTTGTTTTTGTATGCTACGAGACCAATAGCTCATGAACAAATCTTATAACATAAAATAGGGCAGCTATTACAGGTCAGATTTTATTGATAACCAACACCTTCGTCTAGGTTAAACTAGTTGTGGTATGCCACCGATATGGGACTCCTCACCGCGTACTTGCTCGAAACCCACGTCAGGTGACCTCCAGTTCCACCGCCACCGCCGCCGCCTACCGTGCTGAACTCCACCTGGAACTCCAGCTCTTGGCCCACGGTCGTGAAATGTAACACACTCGGCGTCACTCGAACTTCCACTCCTTCGGGAGCAGCCGCCATGGCCATGTAGATGGACGCCGCCGAGCCCACGTTCTTCACCGTCCTCTGCACCGTCACGTAATTAGTCGCGTTGCCGCCGAGAACCACCGAGATCGAAGGATAGTTCAAGTCCTTTTCGGCAATGGCAGTGACAAGCTGGCAAACCACCGGCTTCCGGGCGATCATCGTCACCTCCACGCTGGAGTAACCCAATCCGCAGAGATAGCCGATGTAGTCCTCTGCGGAGAGGTCGTAGACAAGGCCGGGATTGGTGGCTCGCACTGGGTCAACGTGGCCGGCCCCCAACGCGAATAGATCGGCTGGGCGGTGCTGTTCGTTCAATATCGGAGATCCATCGCGGTCGGAAATCGTGGCGGTCGTCATGATGGCCGACTTGATGGCTGCCGGCGACCAATCCGGGTGGGCGGCCTTGATGAGGGCGGCGATCCCGCTGAGATGAGGGGTGGACATGGAGGTCCCAGAAATGATGTTGAAGTGCACCTCTGTGGCGTTTACGTTTGACGACGGTGGTCCGACGGCGAACGGCCACGCGGCCAAGACGCTCACGCCGGGGCCGGTGACGTCGGGCTTCAGAATCCCAGGGCTAGCGGCATTGGGACCTCTCGATGAGAAAGACGTGATAGCAGGCGCCGGCGAGGTGCCAAGTACTGTGCCCTTGAAGATGAAACCGGCGGCCGGATAGACAGTGGAGTTGATGTAAGATTTGATCTGGTCTCCGTCGGCGAAACCCACGTGTGACGCCGGGAGGAAGTGAGCGTCGGCGAGTGTGCTGTAACCGTCTGGCTCTTGGTTCGCCAGGATCATGCCAACGCCCCCAGCGCTTTGCACGGTGGCGCCCTTCTCGATCCTCGCGATGCCGCCGCCGCGGTCGCAGAGGACGATTTTTCCCTTCACGTTGACGCCGTCCAACGAGCCGTTGCCGCAGAAGGTTGCGTCCTTCTCGCCGCCTAGGGCGCCGGCGTACACCAGAGGGTATAGCGTGGGAGAGAACGCCTGCGGCTGGTACAGAGACTCGCCGTCGAAGGTTTTGCCGTTTCCGAGCCTCACGGTGACTCTTATGCTCCGGTCCATGGTGCTCGCCGCGACGGTTAGGATCCACGGCGCTTCGTTCGATAGTGTGCTCGGCGAAGGGCCAGAGTTGCCCCCAGCGCAGCTCACAAACACTCCTTTCTCGATGGCCCCGTAGGCTCCCACCGCGATTGGGTCACCGTAGAAAGGCACAGAAGCACCGCCGAGGGAAAGCGAGAGCACATCGACTCCGTCGGACACGGCGGCATCCATCGCGCCCAATATATCGCTGCCAGAGCAGTCTTCGGGTCCGCAAACCTTGTACATGGCGATGTGCGCCATGGGCGCTATCCCTGCGGCGATTCCGAGAGCGTTCCCGAGCACCTGAGCACCCGACACGAACGCGCCGGCGGCCGTGCTGGCAGTGTGGGAGCCATGACCCTCTTCGTCGATCGGGGGCGCAGAGGACGAACCGGCGAGGAATGTTTGCGCGCCGATGAGCTTATTGTTGCAACTCGACACATTGAAATTACAACTGCCTTTCCACTTGGCCGGGGGCGGCGGCATGCCGGCGTCGCTGAAGGAAGGGTGATCGGGGAAGATGCCGGTGTCCAGAAGGCCGACGATGATGCCCTCGCCGTAATTGGACTGGTTCCAGATGCCATTGGGGAGGTTCAAACCGAGGAAGGCAGGGGTGTGGGTGGTGAGCAACTGATACTTAGGGTCCCTATGGGCGCCGACGAACCCAGGGACGACAGACATGAGGGCCAGCTCGGACTCCGTCAGCCGAGCAGCAAAGCCGCTCATGACGTTGGTGTAAGAGTAGAGCAAATGCGACTCCGAAGTGACTGCAGTGACGAACGACTTGTACCAGCTTTGGCGGTCGAAGGAGGCGCCGACGGTGGTCGGCAGCCGAACGTGAACGATGTAGGTGCTTCGGGGAGATGCAGCATCTGTGGCATGAGCATGAGCCAAGAGGTGGTGGAATAGAGCAATTATGCAGAGGAAGGAGGAAGCTTTGAGGATCTCCATTAATGGAGAATGTGTTTGTTCGCTATCTACATTAGTTTATATAGTGATGGGTGTTAAGGAGATGAAGAAGAAGGCTGCAGCCTGCAAATGTGGATGGATATGGTGGGACGAGGATGCCGGCCGGCTGGCTGATTAAATAGTGCTGTAGAAGAGATTGAGTGTACGACGAGTGGCATGAGGCGGAGATGTAAAGGAGAGCAGTTCGTCGGCTTCGAATGTTGAGGAGAATGCAATGACGAAAACCTTAAATCATTGTTTGGAAAGCGGGGAGCGACCAGGTCAATAACTGACTTTGTTATCAGCTACGTCGGCAAGGTCGTCGTAACTAGCACTACTTCCTCGTGCACAGTGCACATCCATGCGCGACACATGATCCATCGTTCTGTTGAAATATACCTGTTGTACACGCCCCGGTTCCGGCGGCAGAGCTTCTGTCGGAAGAATAATCCAGTCGTCCATTTCCACAAACGATCGTACGTTAACACCTGACCATCTAAATGTGAGAATATCCTCTCCACAGTATTTCTGCCCCTCGACCTCCACCGCTTCCGGCCGCCCTCGCCGCACCGTCCGGCCACCGCCAGCGGTTACCCCGGTAACTGGGCACGATCATGACGTGCGCCGCTCGCCAACGCATCGGCCGGCGTCGGATTCCGGCCGGATTGTAGCCGAAATCCAACGCAATTTGGTCGGAATGCGACGATAGTGGTGCGCACCGATTTTCGATCAAACCACGGCCGGAGACCGACCGAGGAAGGACCGCCGTTGCACGCTGGTCCTTCCTTGGCCGGTTTCCGACCACGATTTGGCCAGAATCCGACCACGATTTGGCCGGAATGGTGCGTGCCACTGCGGCCGTGTTTCGACCAAATTGCGTCGGATTTCGGTCACAATCCGGCCAGAATTCGATCGACGTCGGTCGAAGCGTCGGCAAACGGCGCATCGATCGTGCCCGGGCCGGTGGCTGGCAGTGATCGAACAGCGTGACGAGGGCGGCGACAACGACGGTGGATCGGTTGTGTCACACACGGGGTCGCGCAGAACGGATCGCACAGAATATCAAATCTCATGCCAATTAATAAACGTAGGTTACGGCTAGTGCTACTCTGTTTACAAAATATGCCGACGTCAGTAGCTACAAGGCAAAAACAGGACAATGATGGAATATTCCGTCGTAACTATTAAATAATGATCGATCAGAGAATGATTAGATGAAATTAAATTATTATTATTAATATTAATGATAAAATTAAATTTTTGTTGTTAACATTGTAAGTGAAATTTACTATTTCATCTCATATCTAACGATGAAAGTTTAATTTCATCGCTAATGATGATGGATATTTAAATCCATCACTAATATTAACGACGTTAGTTTAATTTCGTTGCTAATTAATGATTAAATATTAAATATCCGTTGCTAAATTTTTTTAAAATTTTAGCAGAACCTCTTCATTTTTGTATTTTCCTATTTACATTTATATAACCAAATAACACATTATCACAAATGATGATTTTCATAATACATTCACATACACAACACAACCTATTCACATCACAATCTAATTAACAAACATAAACACAAAGAATACAATTGTATCAAATCTTCAACTCATTCACAAATTAATATATTCACAAACAACATAACATATACTAAAAATGATACATATCAAGATCAATCCAACAAGTTTTCAACTTTAATCCCAACATATCAAATCCAATACAACAAAGATCCAACAAAGATGAATATATCAAATTTAACTACCAACGTATATGAATCTAATTGATCCAAATACATTATCAATGATAATAAAACCTTCTAACGAAAACATCAACTCTCACTCCAAAACTAACTAGTAGTATTCAATTCTACATAAAGTATAATAAGATATATTATTAATAAAATAAGAAGAAACTACATATTACAATTATGGCTAATAAATTAAATTTAAACAAAATTAAATACTATAATAAAAAGATTAGCTAATAATTATTTTACATACCTGAATGCTAATTTGGATATCTGTTGATGATAAAATATAGAATAAATCATTATTTATAATGTTCTTAAAAAGACATAATATAATTAGAGATGCATCTATTATGAAAATTAATAAATCTAATTTGCAGGTTCATGAGTGATAAATAAAAAAAGAAAAATTAAATGTCAACACACCTCTCAATTAGCTACTAATTAGTATTGTGATAGTTCTGACGGTGCTGAATCTCCTGAGAGTCAAAATCATATGGCATTTGACTCATTTAAGCCATGAATTCCTATATTTCTCACATGATGTCGGACAGGATAGCGATTATCCTACGGATAATATTAAATTCAGTGGTTCTAATGCGAACGCCGAAAATAATCTTCTAAAACCTATTAATTCGGAAGAATAACAAGAGATAGAGAAATAAATTGCACTACCAAAAATATTATTAAATTAAAACTTCTTCTTTTTTAAACATAACTCATAAGATATTTATATAGATCCAGAACCCTAACTTGTAAAAAAAGGATAAAATCCTAATAGGAAAAAAAATTTTTTTAACGGATTTGAAATCCTAAAAATCCTAAACAGACTTAAAAATTCTAAAAATAAAAATAAAAAATTTCAAAACTACTCTAAATTTTAAAAATTATTAAAATTAGTAATAAAAATTTTTGAATCCTCCTGCATCAGTCGCCCCAAGTTGAAAGAACTCGTCCTCGAATTTAGAATAATGTCAAGTGGTCATCCAGGAGGGAGATCCTCTGACTTCAATTCTGTAGAATCAACCGTCATCTCTCTTGTCATCGCGTATGCTACTTGTCGCAACTTTTAGATAGGCAAAGTGGCTTGCTCCTCTAACTCCTTGATCACTATAATGACCCGCGAGCATAAGTTTGAACTCCGCATATGGTGACGCACAACAAGCACCGCCATCGTGCATGTAGTCATAGCACTTACCACCGTCTTTGTCACCGCCACCTTCCCTATGATTACTAGAGCCGGGCCTAACGGATCCAACAAGCTGCTACCCACATCCCAAGTAACACAACGACTGAGGCTCGGAGCTCCGCCTTCCAAAATCCTTACACAGGATATCAAAAAAGAAATTAGAGCAGCTATAGTAATTGAAGCTGACAAATTAGTTGACATGGAGTTTGAGAAAAAAGATTGGCAAGACATATATATGTACTAAAGAGGGAGATATTATTGAAAAGCTAGTTGGTTTCCCTTGTTTTTCTTCTTCCACGAGAATGCCTTCATTCAAATCATAATTATCTGATATTTCTTTGGTTCCATTAGTTGAAACCTCTATTTGTATTTGCTCATGTCCTTCTAATACAATTGAAGTATCTGTATTTTCTAAGTCCTTGCATAGATCTGTTGCATAAATCTATTTGCTGCTACATCATGTCTATTGAAGCTAATGTAGGATCGTGATGTACGTTAGATGGGGGGTAAATAGTGCGGTAGTTACTTTTTCGTCCATTCGTTCTATCAGAAAAATTAAGTAGTGAAATTAGATAAACAATGCAGGAACACGTAGATTTTTACTTGGTTCCTAACCCTCTAGGGTTACTACATCCAAAACCTATGTACGGGAGGCGCTTGTCCACTAGTGGTCTCCTTTCCGAACGTTTGTTCGGAGGCAGAGAAACCTGTCTTACAGTCCAATAAAGAATAACAAATAAGAACAGAAAGTAAGACAGTAAAAAATTTAACCAAACACTTGAGTCGCAGATCTAGAAGCCCTGAGCACCACGCACTCCTCCTAGATCTTCCTCGGTTGTAAGAGTTTGACCTCGTTCACGTTCAGAATCACCACTAGAAGGGGAGGATTGCTTGTATTTGATATCGCTTGTTGTTCATGTTCATCTCCTTTTATAGCCCATTCTGGTCGATTGGAATCCTTATCCGGGCGACTGAATAGAATATGATCTGATCCGATCTTCTCAATCTTATCCGGGCTGAATCTTATATTCTGATTACCTAGAACATTCATTCCGGTCGCTTGGAATCATTCCGATCGCCTGGAATCAGTTGACTCAGATTTGACCTGAGTTGACCTCGGACATGATTCAGCTGCCTCTATTTGCTTCACTTATGCTTTCTCCATCTTGCTTCCAGCTCCTGGTTCTTGCAAGACAAGCATACAAACATGCAAGCGACCTAAACATTACCCTATGGGTTTAATTTTGGATTTCTACCAAAATTTTGGATTAGTTTGACGCCTACTATTTCACTCCGGGAATGCACCCTTACCTACTCCACTCGGGAGAAGTTTTGCCAACAAGCCCTTCAGACTTGTTGGAATTCCTGCTTACACTATACCTCTAGCTCCTTGATTACTGCAATGACCCACAACCACAAGCTCGAACTTCACATATGGTGACACATAATGAGCACCACCACTGCGCATGCAGTCATAGCGCTCATCACCATCTTTACCATCGTCACCTTCCTAATGATTATTAGAGCTGGGCCTAGCAGATTCAACGAGCCGCTACCCACCTCCCAAGTAACACAACGATCGAGGCTCAGAGCTCTTCCTTCCAAGATCCTTCTGCAGGATCTCAAAAAAGAAATTAGAGCAACTATAGTAATTGAAGTTGACAAATTAGTTGACATGGAGTTTGAGAAAAAAGATTGACAAGATATATGTACTGAAGAGGGGGATATTATTGAAGAGCTAGCTGACTTCCCTTGTTTTCCTTCATCCACGAGAATGTCTTCATTCAAATCACAATCATCTGTTATTTCTTTGGTTCCATTAGTTGAAGCCTCTGTTTGCATCTGCTCATGTCCTTCTAATACAACTGAAATATATCTATATTTTCTATGTCCTTGAATAAATCTATTTGTTGTTGCATCATGCCTGTTCAAGTTAAATTATTTGAATGGTCAATAAAGTTTTGGATAAGGCTTGGTGTTTTCTTTGATGGAGAAGTCTCCTGTACAGTGGAAGCATTGACACATCTAGAAGCATTGGCAAGGACTTGATTGAGCAACCCGCCAATATCAGCACTGAGATAAATAATTAGATTACCAACTATTTCATCAACAACTTCATCCTCGTCGTATATTAGTTCACCAGTTGACTTGGTCTCGTCTTTATCATGATGAATAAATTAGGACACTTGACCTTGCTAAGACTTCTGCCTGATCCTCCAAATCAGGACTTGCCTTTACCTAGCCTACAACTAGGACTTTTCTTTGCCTAACTTCACTCACCAGAACTTCCTTACCCAATCTTCCAGATCAGGACTTCCACTTGCCTAGTCTAACCGACTAGGACTTCTCGCTACTCATCTGGTCAAACTGACCTTATTAGACTTCACTCACATCCAAACATTAGGTCCTGTTTGGATCAACCCTTGGTCAAATGATCAGACCTAGGTATATTGTCAAACATCAAAATTCTAGGGTAAGATCTAGTGCTTCTTGTACCAACAGCTAAATCATTTGAATGGTCCATAAAATTCTGGACAAAGCTTGGTGTTTTTTTTGAAAGAGAAGCCTCCTGTGCAGTAGAAGCGTCGACGCTTCTAGAAGCATTGGCAAGGGCTTGATTGAGCAACCCGCCAACATCGAGACCAAGATAAAGAATTGGATCACCAACTATTTCATCGACAACTTCATCCTCGTCATATATTGGCTCACCAGTTGATTCAGTCTCATCTTCATCATGATGAATAAATTGGGACGTCGAGTCAATGCAAGGTGAGATGATGGAGACTGAGGCTTTGTCGATAGATAAACCGGGTTTCTGATTGTCATCGGACAAAGTGGGTTTTTAGTCTTCGATCAACGCTTCATCTAGGTCTATCTCCTCTTCATTGGCATCATCATAAATTGGATCACCAAATATTTTGATCTTGTCGTCATCTTCGCTACCTCCTATGATTAGACGATCGAGAGAGTATAACTGATCATACTCGATGTTGTTGAGGTCTGCATCTTCATGGTTGTTTTCGTTGTCGTAGGAGGAAGGAGGGAACATAGAGGTGTTGCGGAGCTGACATTTTCTTGAAGTTGTAGGTGGCGAGGTGGTTGATCTGGTATCTCTCAAAATCAAACTTGTGTTTCGACATCTCTCATTGATTAGAAATTAATGATTTTTCAACAGAGAATAAAGGAACTTATGACCTTTACGATTTTGCGCTACTAGACGCTGGAATAATTTTGTGACTTGTCTCTATAGATCTTGAAGTATCTCGTTTCGAGTGCTATGATCACGATGCGAGACTTCCTCAGCCAGAATCTACCTGTCACGACCATGATCACGACCACGACGACGATCCATTGGATCTGAGAGCTGACTTTTACAATCTTGTGCCACTAGACGTTGGGATAACTTTATGACTTATTTTTGTAGATCTTGAAGTATCTTGTCTCGAGTGTTACGATCACGGTGCGAGGTTTCTCTGATTTTTTATTCGATGCAGTAGGTTAGATTCGTTTTGATTACTGTTCTTGCATTTTTCATAAATTTTTATGTTGTAGTTTAGCGAATTTCCATTTTTGTTAATGGCATTAGTTTCTCTTATTATCCTTAGGTTTAGCAGCTTAAAACCCAATTCCAAAATCAATAATAATTTGATCCTAAAATGTATCATGTATCAGTTACATTCCTTACGAGAGATGATCCAGACCATTCCCTATGCTATATTAGTATAGTGAGGTTTTTGTAATATTGTTTGATATCATAGCATGATAAAACGATCATTATCACGCCACAGGAGAAAGAGGCGTCAGTTTTAAGAGCAAGTAATGACACCGTCATTAGTAGTAATGAGGCGTGGCAATTATAGGAAAGAGAGACGCGACTATTATAAAGGAGTGCCCATTAAGATTCCTATGCGCTCGCTCTTTTCCTACCCTATATAAGGAGATAGTATCAACAAGAAAATGGAGGTTCTACAATATATTCTATCATTTTTTTCTACTTTCTACTTTATTTTTCTCCATTACTCCAGAACTAACTTGAGCGTCAAAGGAGTCACACCAAAGTGCACCTTGGCTCTCTTCTAATCTCATGTTAATCCATCTTAGTAAAGCCCGACCTCTTAGAATTGACTCGTCAAAAGCCGACTCACCAGAGGTTGACTCGCTAGAAACCTAACTCGTCAGAAATTATATCGCCTAAAGCCGACTTGTTAGAGGTTGACTCATCGAAAATTAACCCGCCAAAAGCTGACTCACCAGAGGTCAACTCACCAAAAGCAAACTCACTAAAGGTTGACTCACCGGAGGCCCAACTCATCATAAATCAACTCAACGAAAGTCGACCCGTAGAAGCTGATTTAGGAAAACAAATAGTCAAAGTCCGCTCCAACAACTATTAACTTGTCCCGATCAACCCATCCTTTGATATCGGACCAGAGGGATTACAGAGAAAAAGGATTTATAATTTTTGATAGATTTTGTGGTTTCTACTTCTCTCTTGAAAACACTATGAGCATCGAGGTTGTTAGTGTCAGCCCTTAGTGCCAATTCGGATTGAGTGAGACTCGAGTTGTACTCAAGTCAAATCGAATCCATTAAGAGGGTTACATGATCATCATACATGAGATTAATAGGGTATTAATTCCCTCATCATTAAGAGGGTTGCATGAGCATCATTAAGAGGGTTGCATGATCATCATGTATGGCATGCATGAGATTATTAAAGGTATTAATTCCATGGAATCCCAAGAGCCAAAAACCCTTCATATTCCACGATTGGATATAAAAATGGATGAGAGACTCTTGAGAGAAGGACTATTGGTCTTCTTCCTCTTCTCTTCTACCTTGGCCGAACCTAGTATTGTGGCTAGCACCACGATCTAGTTCCTCTCCATCTCAGTGTTCGTGTGGATACCGTGGAGGCGCAAACACACTGATCGTGCTGAGATCCATCAACCTTTGAAGGCAAGAGTTGCTGTCGGGATTGCGAAGGGCTCGTATCGAAGGTAACCTCGATTCCAGTAGATAGAATCAGTAAAACGAATATGATTTCGCATGGATCTTCTGGAGGGATCCATTTTCCGCTGCGTTATATGCGGCTAAAATTATTTTTAGAAGCATGCAGATCCCTACAGAGGTTACTAGTGTTTCTGTATAAAAATTGGGGTACGTGATTGCTAATATTTGACCATGCATCTAAAGTGAAACAAGCCCCCATATTTGAAAATATGTTGTGAATTAAATGCCAACCCTCTAAAGAACTCAAACACTAGGACAATAAGTCAAGAGAAAATTCGTCTTTCCCATAGGGCATAAAGTACACTAACGCTTTGTTTGGAAGAAGGTGAGAGAAGGGAAGAAGAGGATAAAGAAGGAGCAGGAGAATTTTGACCCTTGTTTGGGATATAATGAGTTAAGAAGGGGAAGGAGGGAGAAGGGTAAGTTTTATCCTTCCATGCTCATGAATTGTTAGAATTTCTTACACTCTAATTTGGGATGTAACGAAGGGAAAGGAGAAGTCTAAAATATTTTATTTCAATTTTATTCATATTTTAAAATATTAATTCTTAAATTAACTCATCTATTTAAATATCTCGTATTTGCACTGTCGCTTCTCACACAACGCACGTCGTCACCGTCTAGTATTCAACCGCTCGCACTCCAGGACGTTGGCATCGGCTCTCGCCTCAAATCTTTTCGAGGATTAAACTCAAAAGGACAGAGACAAATAACTCTAATCTTCTTCTTCTCCTTCTCCAAGGATAGAGACTTATTCAAAGAGTATGCATTGTCTATTTTAGGGCCTTCTATATCTCAATTTTTACATGCAATATTGATAGAATTTTATAATTTCCCATCCATCTTGTCTTTTTCAAAAAGTGAGGATATTTTTGTAACTTTATATATTTAATTTTCATTTCTCTTCCTTCCCTCCCAAATAAGATAGTACATGTTACGTTAATGAACCTTCCATCCCTTCCAAACAAATAGAACATAAATATTTTATTCCCCCCCCCCCCCTCCCTTCCCTTCCTTCCCTCCCCTTATCCAAATATTTTAATGAATCTTCTCTCACCTTATCCAAACAAAACGTAAGTATTCATCCAAGAGGGTGGGTCTCCTTCCTTCAAAGAGGAATTTTATGTTCACCATACCAAAGAGTACAAACCAAACTAATGTTGGAAATGAATTTTTGAAAGAATAATCACGAGTTGAACTTTTGGTTCAAAGTGATCAACTAAATTATTACAATCGCTAATAGAGAAAAATAGTATAATTGTCCTATAAACCTAAGCCAAAGTCAAACAATATAATTTCATATACGACTTATAAAAAGCATTGACAATCGGAAGCAAGCATTATTATGATAAATAAACAAATGTTGTTATGCGAATTTTACTATTTGCTCGATGTGCCCGAGTGCTCGCCATGTACATTATCTACCAGCCAAGCTCATATTAGAATAAGAGATGAGAAGATCATGGGAAACCACACTTTCGCCACTACTCCAATGATGTTCTAATTATGCTCTTAAAAAAGGTCGTTGACTTTAAATTTGCTAAAAATTTCTTCGTTGACTTTGTTCCACTTCAGTAAAAGATGGAATCTGCTATCCCAGGGCTCCTCACGGTTAGCCCACGACTATCTGTGAGGAGGTGAATTGAAAAATTATAATTGGCTACTACGGGGAGGTCATTGCCTCAGCTTTGTCGAGATTCGATCTTTGTCTACTTCAGCAAGTCTGCTCCACACTAACTCAGTCATGCCCCGGGGCTTCGTTGACTTTGCTCCAGAAGTACGTAGTTCTTGTTTCTTGAGGATTAGTTCTTATTAACTCAGTTGAAGCTTCTAGGTGGAATCCGTCACTCCAGCGGCTCTATACGATCAGCCCAAGACCATCTGTGAGGAGATAAATTGGAAAACTATAATTGATCACTACAGGAGAGGAGCATTACCTCAGCTTTGTCGAGATTCAATCTTTGTTCACTTCAGCAAATCTGTCCCTGCACTAACTAACTCAGTCATGCCTCAAGTTTCGTTGACTTTGCTCCAGAAGTACGTAGTTCTTGTTTCTTGAGGATTAGTTCTTATTAACTCAGTTGAAGCTCCTAGGTGGAATCCGTCACTCCAGCAGCTTCATACGATAAATCTACGACCATCTGTGAGGAGGTAAATTGGAAAACTATAATTGGTCACTACGGGAGAGAGCATTACCTCAGCTTTGTCGAGATTCGATCTTTGTCCATTTCAACAAGTCTGTCTCACACTAACTAACTCAGTCATGCTCCGGGCTTCGTTGACTTTGTTCCAGAAGTACGTAGTTCTTGTTTCTTGAGGATTAGTTCTTATTAATTCAGTTGAAGCTCCTATATTATCACACCACCCTGTCCAAAAGTCACTAGTCTAGTCTGTCATCCTCTCCTCTGTATGATTTGAATCCAGTGTCTCCTTCGAGTCTCTTTAATCCGCCAAGGGACCAGTCTCGATCGATGGGAGGGAAGGGCTTCAAACTGTTCGCCAAGCACAGGATTCAAGATTTCAAATAGCCAAAAAAAGGTAATTTGAAAACTCCTTTTCTGTTCTTTTTCTTTTCTTTTAGGTGTCCTGAAAAGCAGCAGCAGCGTGATTGTGTATGTGTGATTTCTTCTAACATGCTTCTTTCTTCTACCTCCTCTGATTCATCAAGATAATAATTCGATACTAGTGTTGATTTGATTTCAGGTTATGTGTGACTTTCTCCAGTAAACTCCATGGATTCCTTTCCAGTTCCTGATGATAACTCGGAGTTGGACTCCCACGCCTCCTCTGATCGATTGACGAGATCAAACACGGACATAGACTGTTCTACACCTGGAGCTGATTCGATCGACTACAGTCGAACAATATCCTCTGCCTCATCCTACTCCGAGCTCACCGATGATAATGGCAGCACATTCGATCCTCCTGTTGCTTCTCCGATCGCTAAGCTCGTAAGACGAGCATCACCTTCTGCGAAGAAGCTAGGAATGAAGAAGAACGTCGACGTATTTTCAGGTAATGTATTTTCCATTGCGAAGAACAACAACAAATCAATACGAAACATTAATTGCACTAATCCACGATGCGTTCCAGCAGAGATCGAGATGATGAAAGAGAAGTTCTCCAAGCTTTTGCTGGGCGAAGACATGTCCGGAGGTGGAAAAGGAGTTTGCTCAGCTGTAGCACTCTCAAATGCCATCACAAACCTCTATGGTAACTATGACAAATTCACAGACTTTCTTCTCTACTCTCTTTTCTCGTCTCGAGTGTCGTAATTTTTGTTTCTTGATCGAAGAACAGCTACGGTATTTGGTCACTGCTACAAACTAGAGCCTCTTCCAGCTGAGAAGAAGAGCATGTGGAGGCGAGAGATGGATTGCCTTGTCTCAGTCTGTGATTACATAGTTGAATTTTCCCCTTCTTCACAAACATTGCCCGACGGAACCACCCTTGATGTGAGGATTAATTCATTCTCATAAAATCTAAGAACTTGACTTGCTCGATCTCTTATCGTTGTTACTGTTCTCAGATCATGGCGACAAGACCAAGATCAGATATTTGCTTGAACCTCCCGGCGCTCGAAAAGCTAGACCTCATGCTCGTGGTAACTTCGAGGAACATCACGCATCGCTACATCCTAGATTTCGATAGCTTGTTGATTCTTATGAACAATTATTATGCAGGATATTCTTGACAGTTTTCAGAAAACAGAATTCTGGTACGTGGAAGACGACAAGCAATCACTGAGCACCCCCTCGAAGTCCTTTCGCCGGATAGTTCAACGGAAAGGTGAAAAATGGTGGCTGCCTGTGCCGTGCGTTCCGGACATCGGCCTCTCCGAGAGAGCTCTCAAGGAGCTGCATAAAAGGCGCGAATGCGCGAATCAGATTCACAAAGCCGCCATGGCGATCAACAACAGCATCCTCTCTGAGATGGAAGTCCCGGAGTCATACACGGCAGCACTTCCAAAGGTGAGCTAGCCGAATCTCGCAAGCTTTACTTTAATTTCATCTTAGATCGCATCAATGTTTGCAGAATGGTCGAGTAGGCGTGGGAGATGCGATATACCGTTGCATGTCGACGACGACTGAGAATTTCTCTCCCGATCTTCTTCTCGATAACCTCAACATGTCGTCGGAGCACGACGCCCTCCAGCTCGCAGATCGCGTGGAGGCCTCGATGCATGTGTGGTTACGCAAGGCAAACCTGCACACTTCCAGATCTTCTTGGGACATGGTTAAAGATCTGGTGGCTGATGAAAATAAGAATCAGATACTTGCATCTCAGAGCCCAGACTCTCTTGCTGTGTCTCAAGCAGAGATATCCTGACTTATCACAGACAACGCTTGATACTTGCAAGATTCAGCATAACAAGGTAAGATCGATTGGTTTCTGTCTGTAGATGTTTGGTTTCATAATCAGAGCGACTGCTGCGTTTTTATCAGGATGTTGGGCAGGCGATTCTTGAGAGTTACTCGAGGGTTTTGGAAAGTTTGGCATTCAACATTGTTGCGTGGATCGAGGACGTCCTTTTCGTGCACGCATCTGTAAGAAAGCGTTGGAGAGCGAGGCAAGAACAAAGCTCTGTGCGATAAGGAATTAACTTCAATAGATCGATGTTGAACTAACCACAGTAAGTAAAGGATTCTATGGACCTTAAAAACCTGTAATTTGTATGGATAGAAGGCGTCTGCCAAACTAGAACACACTTGCTCGAGTGTTGTAGGTACGTTTCTGAAGCTTTGTATGTCGTAACTAGCTCCAGTTTCAGTATTCAAGTAGGGAAAAAGTTCACTACGTACTGTACATCTCTCTTATGTAGCAACTCGCTGGTTTTCACATCTCCTGCAACACAAGTTACAAAAGGATAAAAGGTCAAAATTCTTCCCTTTTTCTTGATAAAAATTTAAATGTGTACATGCTAATGGAATACAGCAAACATGAATCACACATCAAGATCATGTAAGAGTAACTCTCTTAGTTTTTCGATAGGACATAAAAAGCATTTAGAAGAGGGTGATGATAATAGACCTTTGTTTTGCTTTTAAAGCACAAGATGATCAATTTACGGATCCTGCATCATTAATAACCATATACTTAAGCAATGAGAGATAGATGGTCTTTGCTTTCAGGATATAGTTGAGTTGATTACGACGGACAGACTGTTGAAGTTGATAAAAATCGAATCTCGACGTAGCTATAATTGAGTTGATCACGAAGGTGGACAAGGGTCGAATAAATACTCTCCCTCCATTGTGGCCAACTGTAACTTCTTGATTTACCTCCTCATATATGATTGTGGGATTGAGCGTACAACGAATTTCACATTTTGTTGATGAGACCGTGTGATGGATTCCACCTTTTGTTGAAGAGAAGATGGTCCTTTGCTATTGGGCAAAGAAGATTGGTTTTAGTTTGTGCTTCTTTTATTATAGAGGCTAGGCTGCTGATGACCTATTCGTCTGTTTTGTTTTAGTTTGGGCATGATCCACATCTCAAATTCCATTACAAGGCAGACCTATTTGTCTAATTGATCCAATGGTACAAGCATATGATTCATATTTGGAAACTATATGTTAAAGTATGATTGAGTTCTGTTAGGGCATAGTTGAGTTAGTTACGAGGAGCAGAGTTGCAGAAGAGGACAAGGGTTCGAATCTCGATGAAGTCGAGTAATACCCTTTTCCGTATAGCCAACTATAGCTTCTCGATTTACCTTCTCACAAATAATCGTGACTGACCAATGTGTGAAAATGCTGGAGTAGCAAATTCTATCTTTTGTTGAAATGAGTGCTATGGATTTCTGCTTTAAATTTGTTAAATTTAAATACATGAAATGTTACAAAGTTAAAGATAAATGATGGAATTCCAACTATGTTGTCTAAGTGATAATTTGATTTTTCAAATGTTTACACATGGTTAATGATTCAATAGATCACCTTCTTAGTTAATTTGATCTCTTTTTATAAAAAGGAATTGAGCGACGATGTGTCACTCGTCAGTGTTGAATCGTAAAGTGAAGCTAGAGGGAGGGTCATGAATAAACTCTGTTGCTCACGTCACTTGCATTTGCTCATTGCTTATATATATATTTTTGGATAATAGTAAATTGTATTAAGAAAATCATGATCTCACATAGGAAGCACTCAAAAATCTAAAGACATGCATGTGAATCTTCATAAACATCCTCTCAATGCTTGAGACCCCCTCTTCGTATTAACATCAATGTTCGAGTCTGCGACGATGTGTCACTCTTTAGTGTTGAATCGTAAAGAGAGGCTAGAGGGAGGGTCATGAATAAACTTTGTTGCTCACGTCACTTGCATTTGCTCATTGCTTATATATATATTTTTGGATAATAGTAAATTGTATTAAGAAAATCATGATCTCACAGGAAGCACTCAAAAATCTAAAGACATGCATTTGAACCTTCATAAACATCCTCTCAATGCTTGAGACCCCACTCTTGTATTAACATCAGTTGCGAGTCTGCTAAATCAAGTAGATCAAGCATGTGATATCCAAGTGTCAGACTTTGTTGAGCATGCTACCTCCACTGAACTGCTTGAAGAGGTCCAACATATCTTCTGATGTCCAAAATTTGTGGCCTATGTGTAGCCCACTTCGGACCTTATCCCGTAGAGATATAATTGTGGAGCAGGTGAAGAAAAGGTGCTCCGCCGTCTCGTCCTCCTGCTAGCACAGTGGGCATATCTTGCAGTCTTCATACACCAATCTATCCTTGGTTCTTGTCCTGCCATTTGCAAGCAACCACATGATGAATTGATGTTTCAGTATGATGTACGACCTCCATTTAACTACTGCCCATGACTTCTTGCTGCCCTGTGGCTTGAAGAAATCATATGCGGTAGCCATGCCATGCCGTTGTTATAGAGCAAACCATGAGTCCAGTAAGCCCGTGCTGTCACTGGGTGCCTCCGCACTGCGTACCAACTTGGGTTGCACCACCTCCACACTAGGTGCTTCTGCTATCCACACCAACCTAAGTATTGCTGCTTCCACACTAGGTGTCTCCGCTCTACGCACCAGCATGACACTGGGTGCCTCCACTCTGCGCACCAACTTGGGTTGCATTGCCTCCGCACTGGGTGTCTCCGCTCTGTGCACCACCTGACACTAGGTGCCTCTGCTCTCCGTACCAGTCTGGGTTGCACCGCTTCCGCATTAGGTGCCTCCGCTATCTGCACAATCTCAGCCTGGATAGAATCTGTCCCCAGTTGAACAACTTGATGGATCTAGATAAGTTTCTTGATGAGTGAACTGTCAGATGCCTTGGCTTGACACTCCCACATCTCGATGCGCTGGAGGTATTGGTGATGAACCCATCGAACCCAAAGGGAGTCCTTGCGTTGGATGTTCCACAAAGATTTGGACAATAATTCTGAGTTCCATGCTCGTAGATCGCATAGTCTATATCCCTCTTCCTCCTTTGCCAAGCACATGGTAGCCTAAGAGATGGGCGGATGCTTGGTGGACATACAAAGGAGCGGCATATGGCATAGACCTTGTCAATAATTGCACATGGAATTGGTAAGATAGAAATCCAAAAATATTCGATACCTTGGAACACTATCTTCACCAATTCAAGTTTGCTAGCATATGATAAGGTTTTCTTTGGCCAAGAAGCATGCTTTCTCATGATAGCCTCCGTCAATGGACAGTAATTGCTAGTGTAGAGCTTCTTCATCTCAATAGTTATGCTAAGATAGTGGAACAAAAAGGTTCCACACTAAAAATTGATAATCTGCATTAGCCTCTCTGCGGTCCAGTCATTCACCCCTACAATGTAGAGTTTGGACTTGTGGAGGTTCGGATGAAGTCCGGATATGCTCCCAAACTCCTCTATGCAGCCTACCACTAAGGTCACTGTTGGTTCGTCAGCCTCAGCGAAGATGAGCAGGTCATTGGCATATGCCAAGTGCTTGATCCACACATCGCCGCACATGAGATGGTAGGGGAATGTGGGCTGCCTTGATATCACTTTGAGTGATCGTGAAAGCACCTCCAAAGATAATCCAAAGAGAAATGGTTAGAATGGATCACCTTGTCGTAGTCTCCTTCGGACGTTAAAGAATCCATGCATGGCGTTGTTGATGCCCACAGAGAAAGATACGGTTGTGATGCACTCCTAAATCCAAGCCACATATTATTGCGGGAAGCCGAAGTGTTGGAGGGCGGCTATCAAGAAGGTCTAGTCCACCATATCAAAAGTCTTTTGTAGGTCCACTTTAAGCACACATCTTGGTGAAACCTGCTTCCGTGCATATTTTCGCAACAATTCTTGAGCAAGATGGATGTTTTCCACAATGGATCTATCTTTGACATAGGCAACCTATGTAGAATCTAGAATTCCACTCAAAACCATGCAAAGTTGAGTTGCACACCTTAGAGATGACTTTGTAGATCATCGTATAATAAAATATTAGTCTATAGTATGTGACAGACAGTGCATGCTCTGATTTTGGAACTAAGACCAGTAGAGTATAGTTGCATTGCTTCAAGAGACATCTCGACACAAAGAATTCCTACATTGCAACATACACATCTGTGTGGACTATAGTCCATGTCACCTTGAAGAATTTTGAACCATACCTATCCAACCCTAGTGCCCAATCATTGCCTATATCAAATAGTGTTGTGTGTATCCATCGTGGTGATCAAGGCAACTAGGAGAAGCTGCTGCTCATGGGACAGAGCTGCTTCATCCTATTGTGCACCGCTATCCAATGTGGTGCAGTCTGCGCACATGCTAAGTAGCTACTCAAAGTGGGACACAAACTCATCCACAACTTCCTTAAAGCTTATGGTTTGCTCACCATATGCTTTTGTGATGTTTAACAACATGTTCTGCTTGTTGTTCTGCTTCACCAAGTCATGGAAGGACTTTGTGTAGCGATCACTTTTTTCAAGTATGTACACTTCACCTTCTGTTGATAGAAAGATCACTCTACCTCCGCTAGTCTATTGATCGTCGCCCTTAGGATCTTATAGTTCTCCTGTGCAACCCCTCCAGCTAGTATATTTATTGTTGTGCCAATTCCAGATTCCTCCGCCCTCTTTGCCTTTTGTGATATGTGTTGAAAATTCTACTTGTTGAGTGCCTATATGTGTTATTTCAATTTGGATAGCTTATGTTTGAGGCAAAACTGTGATGTCCCATTCACCGGCTCACCCCACGATGCATCACTCAGATCATGGAAGCCCTCATTGGCGCTCAGACAATATTTAGGATTCATAAGTGTTTCATTGAAACAATCCGTCTTCACACTTATACAGGTGATTTGCTATTAAAAGTATTCTGTAATACCCTTTTATAACCTTTGTGGTAAAATATAGGAATTATTAAGAATTTTTGCTCATTTTTTACTTATTTTACAAGTTGCACCTTTTGTCTACAGGAATGAGTTGAAGTAATTACTCCTAGGTGTCTCGAATCTTGTAGCTTAATTGTCCCTTTTGAACCATGATCTTGAGATCTCCCGTCAATATAATTGGGTTACCACTGCTCAATTCAAATATTGAGTTTTAGACTCATTCTCCTAGATATGCAGTATAGTTAATCTCTCGATAGGCCTTTTTTAACTAACAGATCCACATAATTCTCCATATTTAATAAAAATTCCACAACTAGAAATCTACAACTTTAATAGTATTAAGTCTTTTTAAGACTTAATATTTACACTAATGCCCTTCTCATAACTTCTTAGATGCCATAATATATCATATATATTAGCACATATCGATATATTTTATGCAATTAATTCTTTGAGCCCCCAACTTAGATATTTATATTTTATCCAAATACTCTCACATTTATTAGTTCCATTGGAAGCTTCATGACCTTTCAATGTCTTATAGAAATTTTCATTTCTATCTCACTAGAGCATCTGGTTGGTCGAGAAGATAACTTCCCCCATAATTTTCAAGATAAACCCAAAACTTATCAACATAACTTTTATCATCTCCTCAATGTTTAGCCACAACATTGTTAAATTGAGGTGAATGGGATATAGTTGATTACTGAATGTTGTTCTTCCTCAAGAAATATTCCTTGAGCAATATCCTATATTCTCTCCCTCAATCACCATAGATGATCTTGCTTAGTTGAATTTTCTAACCACATTTCTAGTATTTTTTAAACACTTCATGGGTCTCAATCTTGCTTAAAAGTAATTCTCCATAACTCCAATTTTCTAATTTCACCGAGTTAAAATTGCAGTTGCCTAATCAGGATGATAACTAAGATTGCACTTGTTCTAAAAAAAGTATTTGAAAATATACATCACTTGGCCTTCTAATTTCATCGAGTTAGAGCTACAATCGTTTGATTGAAGTACTGACCAGGATTGCATTTACTCGTCAAGAGACACTTGACTCAAGAAATATACATCTCTTGGTATCTTCAAATCTCATCGAGCAAAGCTGCAGTCATCTAATTGGAGTGTTGTTGAGCTAAAGCTATAGTCATCTGATTGAAGTGCTGACCAGGATTGTATTTATTCTTCGAGAGATACTCGACTCAAGAAGTATACATCCCTTAGTCTTCCAATCTAGTCGAACCAAAATTGTAGCTGTTTAATTGAAGTGTTGACCAAAATTGCATTTACTCTTCAAGAGACTCGACTCAAGAAGTATACATCCCTTGGTGTTCTAATCTTGTCGAACCAAAGCTATAGTCATCTGATTGAAGTCTTGACCAAAATTGCATTTACTCCTCAAAAGGACACTCAACTCAAAAAGTATGCATCACTTGTCCTTCCAACATAATAGGAGTTAGACTCAATTTCTTGGTCAATTGCAGCACATGTAATGCAATCCTACTAATTCATCTATTTTGGCCTCCACTTAGGTCTTATTGAGTTAGACTCAAGTTTAGCTTTTGACCAAGTGGGCTTGAGCTTCTATCTAAAACCTTTCATTAGCCTGCTTTTTGGATAGTTTAAACTCACCATCCTCAACTTTGTGATTTTAGCCTAATGACCCTCACAAAACCTTGACCATTATTTTTACACTATACTCATGGTATAGTTTTATCATCCAATCCTTTCTTATATAGGAAAATTCTTTTCTTCCTTATGAATAACTCTCTCATTGCTTAAGGCTCACCTTCAGATGTACTAGGGACATCTTTTAGATTGCTTAATAACCTTATGAGGTATATTTTCTTTAAATAATATAGTATCTTTTATTGTCATCGCTACGGAGAATTTATATAATTTCTCTTTAGTGGGAGTGGGACCTCACGATCGCCATAACCACGAATATCATTTTAAGATTGTTAGAATTGTATTGGATGGATTAGTGGTGTTGATCCAACAATTGAGTTCAATTAATCAGATCGATAATGAATCATCAACTTGAACCGGTGGAGTTCGATATGGCGACATGGATCTTGTCCCATTTATACTCTCCACACACCTTTTCGGATATCGAGACACCCTTTCAGGTAATAGACATATCCTTCTTGGTATCGCCATTACCCACTTAATCTCATCGACTATCAAATTATCCCTTCGGATATTGACATACCCCCTTGGCAAGCTTATCCCTACGAATAAGAGTATTAAGGTTGAGATGAAGACTATGCCTTCTTTCCTTAAGACGATATTGCTCCGCCCAAGTGTTTATGATTTATCAACAATCGTCTCCCAAGATATGACCTACGTCTCAAAATAAGAGCACTTTAAATTTTAAACTTTGGCGAACTTTCGAAACTTTGAAACTCTTAAAAAAGGAGAGAGAAGAGAGCTTGGGAAGAAATTTTACGATTTGAGAATTGAGTTATTTGAATGGAAAAAATGAGATTTCTTTTATAAAGACGAAAGATTACTTACAAAAGGTGAAGAATTTTTTCTCTAAGGTAAAAAAAAAAACTATGCATGTATCTTTTAATCAATACAATCCATATATTCATTAATTTGATTAATTATCATTAATATGACAACTCATATTATCAATTAATTAATTGATATGATTAATTAATATTTAATTAACCAATCAATCCACTAATTAATTAATTAATCTATAAATTAATTCATAGATAAATCTAAATTAATTTCCATTTCTATTGATATTCGAATTAACATTCTATAATCTTATTTCATGAAACGGATGAAGAAAAGAAAGGAATCCCTAGGGAAAATAAATCCCTGGGGAAGAGAAAGGAAATCCATCGCCGCAGGAAGAGTAAACAGAGGATTTGCGTTCCGCAGGAGGCGACGAGAGATAGAGGACTGTCCCGGCGCGATGGGGCTCCATTGCCTCCAAGATAGAGCGCGTCGCCCCTTCTCTCTCCGACCTCTCCAGCCTTCCCTCCTTCTCCAGGAAAGCGCTTTGCAGGGAGCTGGTCCAGTCAGTGACGCTCGCCCTCCGCGGCGCCATTCGACCTCGCCGGCCGCAGCGGCGCCGCCTCAGGGAAGCTCCAAATGCAGAGCGACCTCGACGCGGTTTCCGGTGAGCTAGATCTTCTGCTCGATGACTGCGCGCTGCTGGTGAAGACTGGTGTGCTCGACGATTCGGCCGCCACCGATGCTGCGCGCTCTATTCACTCCGACAGAATACGCGCGAGCTGCTCGCGAGCTTGCAGATTGGGAACGCGGAGGCCAAGCACCGGGCGGTGGACGCCCTACCTGAAAGCGATGAGGGAGGACGAGAGGAGCGTGATAACCGCTCTCGGGCGAAGCAACGTGTCGGCTCTCATACGCTTGCTCGCATCCACCTCCGTCAAGATCAAGGAGAAGGCCGCAACTGCTATCTGCTTGCTGACCGAGTCCGATAGCTGCGAGAAGCTACTAGTTTCAGAGGCCGTGTCTTCCCTCCTCTGATCCGGCTATCAGAATCTGGGAGCTTGATTTGTCGAGAGAAAGAAATCGGCGATAGAGGAGAAGAAGAGAAGAAATCGGCTAGATTTTTTTTTTGTTTTTCGTCCGTCCGTCCGCGTTCCGCCCGATTTCGGGGTGACAGATTTTGGAGAAAAATTGATCCGCGGACGGATGAAATTCCCTTTCCTTCCTGAAAACTTCGAGAGGTAAACGAGGGATGCATGCATGCAAAGGAAATCTTTCTACGGTTTCTCTTTCTGCACCTCCAAACCAAATCAACTATATACATGGTTGATCTGCACAACTTTACACACAAGTTAAATAAAAGAACATATCACAGTTAAACTCTTTGTCCTCCAACTAATCAAAATAGTTAGTTGCCTAACTATGACAAAAATTTTATGCATACACATATAAAATTAAATATTATCTTCTTAATTTTGTCCAAATATTAAAATCAGATTCCAATTATATATTTTGGGTATAATTGTACTAATAGAAACAAGTAGTAAATATTATCTCAATTCTCTTCTAGTTCTTCTCCTTCTTCAGCAAAGGTAAAATCTGTTACTCTAGCTCACACGATCGGCCTTACGACCATCTGTGAGGAGGTAAATTGGGAAGTTACAGTTGGCTACGATGGAGGAGGATATTGTCTCGGATTTGTCGATATTTGATCCTTCCCCATTTCAATAATTCTGCTTTTCATAACCAACTCAACTATACCCCAGAGAACGAGTTCTTCTCCTCCAAATAAACACAATGTTGCCTTGTTTTAGTATTATGTACAACTTGGTAATGCCAAACAAGAGAACTACACTAACTTAATTTTTTACAGAAACCTTTTGGTGAAGTATAAGTACACTTGAAGAAACCCCAGCAGCAAGTAAGGAATGTTTATATATATAAAAATATAAACATAAAAGAAAAAAGAAAAAGAAAGGAAAAAAAAAAAGGAAAAAGAGAGTAAAGCAAGTAGCATTGGCACGGATTATGGTACCTGCAGTTTCCATGTCCTCCCTTTAAACCGCTCATTGGCAGTTGCCACGCCGCTTCACGGCAACGAAATCAAACGCCGGCACTCCTCCCACTCCACCCTCTCCACTACTTAATTGAATCCGGAGAAGCGTTAATCACATCCATCCCACAAAGATATCGATCGGTAAGTGCAGAGTAGAATGCCTGCTTCTTCTTCATCGACACAGCAACTTTTCCTCCTCTGTCTCCTCCTTCCAATCGCATTCTCAGGTGAGCAGTAGATCGTCCTGCTGCATTTCATCGACCATTAAGCATGCATTGTTTTAGTTCTTGCTTTGTTTTAGATGGAATCCAGCTGATCCTGGTGAACAACTGCAACTACAGCGTGTGGCCGGGCGTTCTCGGCAGCGCCGGGCACCCATCGCCTGAGAACGGCGGCTTTCACCTGGCAGTGGGCGAGGAGGCGGTCTTCGAGGTGGCGAACAAGTGGTCGGGGCGGATCTGGGGCCGCCAAGGCTGCGGTTTCGACGGCCTCGGCCGAGGGCGCTGCGAGACGGGCGACTGTGGCGGGGTGCTGCAGTGCAAGGGCGCGGGCGGGGCGCCTCCGGCGACGGTCGTGGAGGTGACCTTCGGCACCGACCGTTCCCCTCTTCACTACTACGACGTGAGCCTGGTGGACGGGTTCAACCTGCCGGTGACGGTGGCGCCGGTGGGCGGCGGAGTGGGGTGTGGAGTGGCAGGGTGCGAGGTGGATCTGAACGCCTGCTGCCCCAGCAAGTTCGAGGTGAAGGGGCAGGGCGGGAGGGCGGTGGGGTGCAAGAGCGCCTGCCTCGCGCTGGGGGCCGACAAGTACTGCTGCCGGGGGGACTACGCGTCGCCGGCGATCTGCAAGCCCACGCTGTTCTCCCACCTCTTCAAGGCCATCTGCCCCCGCGCGTATAGCTTCGCCTACGACGACCCTTCCAGCTTGAACATGTGCAGGGCGTCCAGATATCTCATCACCTTCTGTCCGCCTGCAACTGCACGATGAAGAAGCTTCATCTTCATCATTTGGCTTCTTTCTTTAGGAAAATTAAGCGGATTCAAATTAAATTACCATTTTCGAAGTTTGGAGGTTCACAAATATTCCACTTATAGATATTAATCAGAAAAAGTTTTACGTTTTTTTCCTCGCAAACTTTATCAAAATTTCCACTGAACTTCTAGAAAAAGTATGAATCAGTTTCATTTCTCCATCCTCAAAACAGTAGTGAAGATGCTGAGCAACATATATACACACGAAAATGATATAATGTGTGATCCGTGTTGTGTGATCCGTGCGCGACACCTGTGATTTATCGCTGCCTGGGGTGCGATCGATGTGCCCCTCGCCGGCATTTCGTCCGACGTCGAATTCTGATCGGATAGTAGTCGGAATCCGACGAATTGATGGACGGTGATCCCGCTGTCTCCCACGGGCGTATCGGACGTGTCACACACACACGAAAATGTCGATCGTGCGCGACACCTGTGATCTACCGATCGCCGAGTCCGGATTTTCGATCGAATCGCGGTTACTGGACGGCCGGATTTCAGCCGAATCGCGACGGACCGATGTTGCACACCGGTCCTTCCTCGATCGGTCTCAGGCCGCGATTTGGTCGGAATCCGGCCCGATTGCGGTCGGCAGTGGCGATTCAGTCGCCGATTGCAGTGGCAATGGCCGCGCTACTGCTGACTACATGATTTCGCTGTTTCATTGAATTATGTCACACTATCCGGCTGGAATCCAACGTCGGATGGAGCGCCGGCGAGTCGATCGCACCCAAGAGTGACCGCGGTCAACGATAGCTAGACGACACGACGAGAGTGGCAGCAACGGTGGATCGACGGTGTCGCACACAAATCATGCAGAAAAAGTTTCAGTAGAATTACACGACGATCTTACGATCATCTATATAAATAAAAAAACTAATACAACCTAGACACGGAGAATCTAACTCCCCTCTGAGGTTTGCATTGGATTGTAGGGTACAGTTGGTGTTTAGATTATATATATATATATATATATATATATATATATATATATATATATATATATATATATATATATATATATTAATTCCTCCCTTTTCGGAAGAAATGCTCCCAGCCGGCAATTTCCTTCTCCCTCCCGACCAGTGCATACTTCCATGTCTCCCTTTCTTTGAAAACCTCAGCTTTTCTTCTTCTAATGTCCCTCACCCTATCGATCACGCCGGCGATTGCCACATCGAAGGCGTCCCTCACCCCCGGCGGTCTTGCTCTGGGATCCGCATACACCAACCTCGGGATCATCCTTATCACCTCCTCTCTCATCGCCCTCACCTCCTTCTTCTTAATTTTCTTCAGCACCTCCTCGATCCTCACCTTCCCCTCCCTCACCTTGTCCTCCGGGATGAACACCGAGTACCTGTTGTAGTTCCTCGGCAGATGCCATAGATACTGAACGTAGGCAGACCCCGGGTGGAAGAAGACCGGCACGCAGCCGGCCACCATGGCATCGAACGTCGACCGCCGCGTGAAGGAATCCCCCTGCGGCTGGAGGCAGAAGACGGACCGCTCGAACATCCGCATCACGCTGTCCGGCGAGTGGCACTTGCTGTAACCGATGTCGCACTCCAGCAACTTGCACTGTCGCGACTGCCGGCACTGCTCCATTGCCTCGTTGCGGATCCACGCAGTCTCGCCTGGCCGCGCTCCGCCTGCGAAGGAGAACATCCACGGCCTCCGTGCCCGCCGCATCTTCTCCTGCCATGCTCGCACCTCGCTATTCGTCGACGGGTGGAAGTAGGTCGGGTAAGGTACTCCGACGTCGTTTCTCCTCCAGGGGCTCGACTCGATCACTAGCACCGTCAAATTCTGTGCCTCCGGGAGAAGCATCAACTTGTTTCCCCAGTCATCGTTGTCATCCGTCGGCCTCTGGAAGTCCCATGTGATGCGCCCTGCTACCATGAAGTGATCCCGTCCGCTCATGGCCGCCCACTCCGGCTGCGATCGGAGCCAACGGAATAGCTCCCGGGGAGTCGCATCGCGGGCGGCGGCGGTGTTTGGAGCCCAGAGGTATCTCGCGATGTCGAGACCGGCATAGTAGGGCACAAATATGGCAGCTGCGAGGGAAGAGTTGGTCGTGAGGCACTCATACTGCCGCATCCGGTTATGGAAGATAACGTCGAGCGCGAACTGATTTGTGGCGTACCATCCGCCGCCGGAGAAGACATTGCCATTTTTCTCAAGCTTCGGCCCGAGCCCGGAATTGGACGTGTACCGACACATATCGGTCCACCGGCTTAGCGTCCGGCAATGTTGTAGCATCTCGACGTTGAACTCGGGCGGAAGGTCGTGCACGAAAATGTACCGCCCGGCGCAGCGATCATCTTCCTTGACGATGGAGCGTCGAGGTTGTTGCTGCGGTGGCCGTGGTGGAGGCGACCGCGGCGGAGGGGTCAACGGCGAAGGCGGTGGTGGAGGTGGAGCTGGAGAAGGTAGAGGTAGCGAAGTATGGGATGAAAGCAGCTCGACTGGCGTCTCAACGACACCTACAATTTCCTCGGAATTCTTAGGATACAGGATTAAGAAGAACCACAAAGCACCGGAAACGGTGGCGAGGAAGGCGCAGAAAATGGGGAGGAGGATCCAGTAGCGAGTTTTGCAGCAGCCGATGATGTGTTTGTTGCCGAGTCTCGCCATGGCTGGCCTCAAAACCAGGCGGCGTCTCATGCATGAAATGCCGCCGGCGAGGTACTTGTTAAGGCAGGGAGCCAAATCCGATCCAAAAGCAAATCTTTGGTGGAAATTTTTTTCTGCAATGATCTTTGTCCTAAACTTTTAGAGGAATTTCGGTTCCGACATTGATTGAATCCATTGGGGAGCTAGGGGCAGGCCAACGACGACAACATCCTTCCTATTCTTAGCCGTGGCTGACAACGTCCATCTGTTCTTGGCCATGGCTTTCCCGAAACATCGCGCATCAAATGGACGAAGTATGTTTGCAAATGTCTTTTTTTTTCCTTGAAATTTTATAAATGTTATTTGCTATTTAACCATACTGTTCAGAATTAGTCAATGAGACTAATTGAGATTTATTAAATAGATATGCTGCATATCAATCCTTGATGTAAGCATCCGACATTTAGGATTTATATTTAAACTAAAATAAATGAAAATTAAAAAAAAAATAACACTAAAGACTCATGGATTGATCATAAATGAGTGCGCCCCCGGGCATAGCTGAGTTGGTTACGATGTTACAAAGAGGACAAGGGTTTGAATCGTAACAAAATCACCCTCACAAATGATAATTGCATATATATTTTTCTTTATTTATAGGCCGCTAAGGTGGCGGATTCACTTTTATGCAGAAGATCATAAATAAGTGCGCAGTATATTATCGCTTGTAGTTAATATATTTATCATAACAAAATCACTCACACAAAGTATTATATTTCTTGTCTTTATTTATATGAATATATACACATCACCATATAACCATTAGCGCACAGTCAGATGCTCCTAGGGCATAATTGAGTTGGTTCCGAGGTGGTAGATTTATTGAATTAGGCATGAGTCGATTCATAGGTCGACTGATAGTCGTGAAATTGCCCTTCCATATAGGGACTTGCTCTATACTTGATTTACTATCTCATTGTGGGATTGACGACATTGAAATATTTAGGGTAAGTGAAATCCCCTTTTTATAGGATTAACGCATAGTCAGAATTCAAATCCTAATAGGGATGAATATTCAAAAAGTTAACCTCTAAGTGTATATATAATCTATGATCCAAATTTATTCAGTAGGTGAATCGAAGGCAGATCATTATAGATTTACCCGATAAACAAATCAGAAGAAGGTAATCGGGCGAAGCTTGGACACATGGATTATATAAAAAAATCCATGGTCATATGCAAGTTGTTTCAACAAATTTCTAAAGGATGCACTTAAAATTTGAGAATATCCAAAAAAAAAAAAACATCTAACTTTCAATTTTTTTTTCCAAAAGGCGCATATGGTTTTAATTTTATCCCACTAACCACTATTGACTTTTTCTTTTTCTTTCCTCTTTCCTTTGCATACAATAATCTCTCTCGTTTACATCCAATATTTGCTATCTTCTCTTTCCTCTCTCTTTTGCATGCATCTTTCAAAATCAAATCAAATTTTAATTTAAATGTTAATCATCATAGATAATCCTATAAATTTATTTATTTTAATTTTAAAACTCTAATAAAAATTAAAAAATAAAAAGAAGGTTAATAAAATATTAAAAATATTTTTTCTATTTTTAAAAATCTAATTATAAAAAATAAAAAATAAAAAATAAAAATAATAATGAGAGATGATTTTATTAATAAAAATAATAAAAAATAAAATAAAATTATCACGTTGATATTGATTTTTAAAAATCAGCATCACAACTTAAATACAACATCACTCATTATGGTATTGATTTTTAAAGACTAATAAATATCACAATGGTGTTGGTCTTTGAAAATTAGTATCATAGTATTTTGAAAGTTTTAAATCATTTTGAATACCGTTGGGAGGGTTTTAAAATAGTAAACAAGAGCTTATTTAAACTCAGGTTCATCTAAAAACCCACAAGAGTTGGAATAAATCCGATCGGAGCTCTCTAGATCTATTAATAGATTTTGACCAAAACCCATTGATAGACCTAGATAATTTAGATTTTTAAAATTTTGTAATGAGATGGAAGTATAGAGTATATAGAAGGTAGATATTATGAGAAATTATAATCCTAAGTCTCCCATATGAGGTTATAGACTTGTGTCAATTGACATAAAATTTGAAACTTTCTAAACTCTTGAGCAATACTGGAATCCTTTACGATGATAATAGATGACACATTTGGACCCTCGGGGACTTGAATTTATGAAAATTTGCAATAACATGAGAGAAGTTAATGTGTAGAAAGTATATATGATGTTCAATCTTAATCCTAAGATATGCAGACGAAGTTATGATCGCATGCTAATTAGCACGACCGTAGTGTTGGTCTTCAGAAACTAATACCACAATGTTGATTCTGATCACACACTGTGATATTGGTTTTTGAAGATCAACACCACAGTGTTGTTGGTTTTTGAAAACCAATACTATAGTGTTCTGAAGGTTTTAAATTACTTTGAGCACTATTGAAAGGGTCTTAAAACAGTAAAAAGAGCTTATTTAGATTCAAGTTCAATTAATAAACCCACAGGAGTTGTAATGAGCTTGATTAGAGCTCTTTAAGTTTATTAATGAATTTTAATTGAAACTTATTGATGGATCTAAGGTTCTTTCATTTCTGAAAACTTATAAAAATATGGAAGAAGTGAGTGTGTAGAAGGGAGATATTTTAGTTTTAAGTCTCTTCCACGAAGTTATAAGCTCATGTCAATTGATACAAAATCTAAAACTTTCTAAATTTTTTGAGCAATACTGAGAATCCTTTATGATGATAATAGATAACATCCTTGGACTCCCTCAGTACTGCAGAAACTTACAGGAGTTGAAATAAGTCCAATCAGAGCTCTTTAGATCCATCAATGAGTTTTGGTCGAAACCCATTGATAGATTTAGGGTATTTGGATTTCTGAAATTTTATCAAAAGATGGAAGATATGAGTATGTAAGAGGTATATATTGTTAGATTTGAGGGGTGTCCTAAGGCAATCGCCTTACGGTTATACTATTTATTGGATAAATATCAATTCACTATTTGAGTGCACATTCCATATGTGTTTGATTGGATCTTAAACTCAAATACTGAATGTCCGCAATACGATTCATAGCGTGAGAGAATTTGTGATTGGATCACAACTAGTGAGCATCTCTACACGTGTAATTATGAACGTATTAAAATTATCCCTAGTCGAGGAATTGATGAGCATGGACGTCATCGATTCTGTCGAGACTAGCACGTTTTGAACTCCTTGGTTAGCCAAGCAGCTGATCTCACTGCTGTCGACATTAGATGTTGAGAGTTAAATATGGATACTGGTTAAAGGTAACCAGTTCATTGGAGTGACCTGTCTTGAGACTTCATATGGTTCTATATATATGTCAATGAAGATCTCAGTGCAGCTTAAGTGCGAGTTTTCTTTGACTTGCGGTATTCAAGTCACCTTGGTCATGGAAGCTTATACTTTGACATCTTAAGTAAGCATTTTCGAGGAGGTGTGGATCCGAGATGATTGAGTATAAGTCGAAGTGTCCGAAGGTGTTTGAATAGCCCACAGAGGATTCACCGCTCCTTAAAAAGGGAGACGTACGTATACCCTGCGGCCGCTTGTCAGGATTGTTACTAAAAGTCTTTGGCCAAAGCATTACATGTTAAGAGTACAGTACTCTTGAATACGTGTACGAGTAACTTGAATCCACAGGACAAGAAAGCAGCTTGGGCTAGGTGTGACGTAGTCAGCCTAGTGGGGACCGACACATAGACCATGTCCTGAACCAAGCGGGTATAAGACGGTGAAAGGAACGAGGCACAATTAAGTGGAGCTGCTAAAAGGTTTAGAACTGTTCTGGAATCAATCGTTGATTTTCTGGTCAATTGGGGATCATGATATACTACTAGGTGTCACTCATGATCGTTCCGTAATTAATGGTTAATTATGGATGGCCAACATAGCCGGAAACCTATTGGGTCACACGCACTACAAGTTCTCCGAAGGATTTAAAACGAGTTTGAGAATTAGATTTTCAGAACGAGAGAAATAAAATCTAGTTGGACCAGACAATGGACAAAATGATGGAACTCGTCTTACGAAGACAAAACGAACGAAATTGATTTCGTTCAAATCAGAGGTCGTTTGGTTAGTGAACCAAATGATTCGATTTTGAACCAACTTGGTTTGGTACGCGATGGAAGAGATTTTGGCAGAAAGGATGCGATGAGGAGATTCGTCTTGCGAAGACGAATCGAACAAAATTAGTTTGGGTCAAATCGGAATTCGTTTGGTTAGTGAACCAAGTATGAATCTGATTCGCTATAGTATTAGGGTTAACATTTGGTTCAACCCATTGAACCTGGTTTAGCCCAAACAAACTGTTTAAGTACTGTAGCTTCTAAAGCCCTAACGTGATTTTTCTTGATCTGCCGATCCACTTCTCCCATGTTCACGGCGCGGCACGACAAAGCAGAGAGGCTCTGTTTCTCCTCATCATCGCGTGACAAAGCCAGCGTGTGCATCTTCTTCCTCGCGCGACGCCTTCCGCTGTGGCAACCCGTGAAATCCTAAGGCGCTGTTTTTTCCTCCTCCTCCCTGAGAGGTGGCCGGCAGCCTCAGTTTTCTTCCTCCTTGCGCGGACGCGCTGCCGGAGTTCTTCTTCTTCCTCTCCTGTTGGCGTGAGAAGCAGGGCTGCCGGAACTTTTCTTCTTCCTCTGTTGTTGGCGTGAGAAGCAGGACCGCCGGTTTTTCTTCTTTCTCCTCTGCTTGTTGCCGTGAGGAGCAGCTCTTCCCACCTTGTTGATGTGAGGAGCAGGGTGTTTCCACCATGTTACCGAGAGGAGCTGGGAGCTTTCCGTCAGAGAAGAAGAATAGAACCAGAGCTCCGGCCTCTCTTCTTCTTCTTCTCTGATCGCCGCCTGGGTTCGAGGATCGCCGTTTGCTAGAGAAGAGCAGCGCCTACCGCCGCCCTTTTGGGAGACAACGGAGAAGGAGAAGATACTGTGCTATCTTGTTTATGGCCGTGTGATTGAGGAGGGTGGTTGTATGGAAGAAATTGTATTCCGTGATTGTACGGGAGAGGAAAGAATAAACCTGTTTTGTTTTTCTTTTTCTCAAAACGATCTATGAAATCATTGTCGGAATATTATTTCGCCATCGTTGTCGGAAAGAGTTTCGACTGTTTGTCATAATTGGCGGTCAATGATTGACCACCGAATCTACATCGAGAATACGATTCTCAATGATAGTCAGAAAGTCTCGGAACGAACGCAACACACGTTGTTGCGTGATTTCCGGAATAAGGCTTCTCTCGATTCGATCGTCATTGATCATCGGCTAGTACCGAAGACGATGACGCGACTCGTGGCTTACGAAGCCATCCAGACGGGAGCTTGGCGTGGATCACCAATAGAGGCGGGACTCGTATGAGGATCGCTCAATTGATTCAATACGGCTCAATATCGTCATCGCGAGGTACACGTTTAGAATAATTTTATTCTGCAAATTTTAATTATGCAAGTAGAATAAATTTTATTCTGAAAATTTTAATTTCCTGTCATGCCTTGTATGCTATTATTTCAATCTATGCATGCGTGTGTATGATAATAATTAGTTTAATTATTTGTTATATTTTCGCTACGCACGTTTACGAAACGTGTAGACACGCGCATTGCACCGGGACGATCCCAACATATATAATGTCTATATTTGATTTTGACATCTTTACGATAAGTTATGTATATGTGTCAAATGTCTTCTTCGGGAGGTCATAACTTTTGACTCGAGTATCAAAATGAAAGAATGTTCTACATGTCACATTGATGTTGTATTTAAACTTTGATGTTAATTTTTAAAAACTAGCATCAAAGTGATTTTTTATTTATTTTTAAAATTATTTTTATTAATAAAATCCATTCTCATTATTAATTTTATTTTATTTTTATTATTTTCTAATTATATATTAAAAATATTAAAAAATTAAAAAACATTTTTAATTTTTATTGACCTTCTTTTATATTTTGTAATTTTTATTAAAGTTTTAAAATTAAAAATAAATAAATTTAGTATGCTTATTAAAATTAAAATTTAATTTAATTTAAAAGAAAAAAAAGAAAAAAAGAGGTTGTATGCAAAGGAAAGAGACAAAAAAAAGATTATTGCATACAGGAGAAAAAGAAAAGAGAAGAAAAAAAATCAATAGTTATAAAAAGGGTAAAATTGAAATCAGATGCGTCTTTTTGAAAAAAATAAAAGTTATATGTTTTTGAGCATTCTCAAACTTTAAATGCGGTTTTTGGAAATTTACAGAAGTTGTTTAGATCATTTCCACACTAATCTTAAAATAATTTTATATGAATTATAAAATAATGCATATCAAATTTTACCATGCACTTGTTATGATTAAGTAAACAAACTGTTATAAATAAACGAAGACATCTTTTATAATTAAAAAAATACCTTATATCTTTTACATTCTAGTTGTTTTATTAGACTGAAGATATCTTAATAGATAACTAAACACTCCACATTTTATAATTAAACAAAAAAATTTATTAAACCTTCACAAACACATCTATATTTTGATTAAATTATTTTTTCTAAAATTCAAGATACTCGTTATAACTAAGCAAAGATATCTGTGATGGATGAAATGTAAAACCATATATCCTCGTTAATATATGTGTCTTAAACTATGTGATCGTGGCAATATCGGAATCAGAGCGCTTGAAAAAATTCTGGGCACTTGGACAGTAAATAATATCATTTTATATATTATTTATTTATTTATTTTGGACTTACGATTAAGTCATTAAAGATTTTTTTTTTAGGTTTAGGAGTTGGATTATAGTATTAAATATAATTTTTTTAAAATGATAAAAAAATTAATTATTCACGGGATGTGCTGGATTGTTATCCTTCACTTTTTATCCAGTATAAGATGAGAGACATATACGATGAGTGAAAGGAACACATGTACGAATAACTATAACTGCTGAAAGGTTCAGAAGTGGTTCTGTAATCAACTATGATTTTGTAGTTAATTGAGGGTTATCATGTACTACTAGGTGTCACTCATGATTAATTTATAATTAATGGTTAATTATGGACCACCAACATAAATCGAAAACCTATAAGGTCACATGCACTACGAGATTATCCAAAACACATAAAACGAGTTTGAAAATTAGATTCTTAGATCAGGAGAGATTGAGTCTGGTTGGACCATATGAAGAAAAAATATACAAGATATTTTATTGCAACGGAAGCGCGAATGAACCACATCTTTTAAAGGCAAAGTGAACCCTCTTTCGTTTAATTATAAACCAAATTAGTTTGGTTTTAATTAAAAGATGGTTTGGTTATGAACCAATATGGTTTGATCTTAAACCAAACTTAAGACTTTGGGTTTTGGACTAATGGATACGAGTTTTTAATTCATAAATCAAACCCGTTAGAGATCTATAAATAGATCTCTATAGAAGAAAGATTTAACAGAATTAGAAAACCTAATGGTTAGGTTTTATTCTTCCCTCTCCTCTTCTTGCCACCACCCACTTCCCCTCTCCTTCTTAGATAATATATTATTTATTAGATAAATAAAATTATAATTTTTGTGTATATTCTCTATGTATTTGATTTGATCTTAAACTCAATTATTGATGCCCATAATACAATGTATAACATGAGAGAAATTATGATTGGATCACAATTAGTGGGTATCATTATATGTGTAATTATGTATGTATTAAAATATTTCCTGGTCAATGAATTAATGAGACTAGACATCATTGATTCTATAAGACTAGCATATGTTAAACTGTTTGGTTTTACTAAGCAGCCGATCTTATTTGGTTGGAACCATTGAGATATTAAGAGTTAACATATGAATGCTGATTAAGGGTAACTAGTTTATCAGAAGTGACATGTCATGAGATTTCATGTGATTTTATATATATTTATAAAGATCTCATTGTAGATCAAGTGCAAATTTTCTTCGACTTGAGGTATTCAAGTCATCTTGGTCATGGAGACTTATACTTTGACATCTTAAGCAAACGTCTCTATAGAGGTGTGGACTCGGGATGATTGGGTATAAGTTGAAGTGCCCAAAGGTGATAGAGTAGCCAATAGAGATTTCACTACTCCTTTTTGTTAGGTTGCGGGTGCAAACATAGTCCCACATCTAAAGCACATGGAAAAGATCATGAGTTTAAAAGGATGGAAGATATCTCCATTGACATGAGACCTTTTGGGGAGAGCCAAGAACAAAGCCATGAGGGTTTAATCCCAAAGTGGACAATATCATGCCATTGTGGAGATGTGCGGACATCCTTGGGGACCTACACTTTTATTAGAAGACGTATACTCTATAGCCATTTGTCAGGATTGTTACTCATAAGTCTTTGGCCAAAGTAGAAACACGTCAAGAGGATGATCCTTTTGGATAGATGTTTTGAGTAATTTGAATCTGTAGGACAAGGAACAACTATTTGGGCAAGGTGTGACATAGTCAGTCTAGTGGAGGCTGACACATAGACTGTAGGATCGTGTAAGTGTTGGAGGGGGGGGGGGGGTGAATAGCGCTTAAGTGTTTTTCCCCGATTTTAAAAATTCAAGCGTTATGATTTCTTAAATCAGAGTGCAGTGGAAAAATAGTAAAGTAAACAAACAAGAATGACACGTATATTTTTTTACTTGGTTCACAACTGAAGGCTGCTACTCTAAGGCCCATGATCTGTGATCATTTTCGTAAGGGCAATCCATTATGAAAAACTTGTTTCCTTACGAAAATAAGTTATAATGAGTACAAAAGCTACCGATAAAATAGAACTTTATCGTATTATGAATTTAAACAGAAAGTATTCGTTACCAAACACTGGAGCTTCAAAGTTCTTCGTTCTTACGCGATTCCGGCGTTATGACGGCTTGGATGGATGCTGCTGCTCGCTTAGGGCGCCGTCGGCTCGACGTGACTTGATCATGAAAGTACCAAATGTTATTTACAGAAGCCTCTAGTCGAAGTCCTTTTATAACACCTCTCGATCGACTAGAATGCATATTCAGGTCGATCCCACGTAGACCGCGATCCACTTTCTCCGCGGCTGACTCGGCCTTCAGGTCGATTGGAACCACCATTCAGGCTGACTCCAATCTGACGTGGAGGGTGTTGATAGACTTTGACTCCCGCTGCACTTATCCGATCCCAAGTCGCTTGGAATCATCATTCCGGTTGACTCGACCATCCAGTCGACTCAAACCTCGGCTTAAGTCTCCCGGAGTCTTCACCTCTCTAATCTACATACAAGTTAGTTCCAAATAAAGAAAAAGCAGAATGAAGAATCAGTTCTCTGAACTGTTTCTTGGTCTTAACTTCAGGTTTTCAGTGAAACCTTGGATTAGACCGACGCCTACAGTTCCACTTCGGGAACGCGTCCTGACCCACTCCTCTCGGAAGAATTTACCTGACTGCCAACCAAGTCCTCCAAACTTGTTGGACTTTCTACTCAGCTTTGTCCTTGGCCTCCAGGAATTTACTACTGTGACTCGGTCCTCTAGACTGCCCAGACTTCACCAATCCTCTGGTCCTCCTGATCGTACCCGATTGGACTTTGGCCATACTTCCCGGTCCTCTTGTTGGCGATCTGAATCTCCGTCCTGTGATCCGGATTCTATCCGCTCCGAAGAGCATAGAACCCCACAGAACAA
>NC_133872.1:10265872-10311816 GCF_044706935.1 Curcuma longa | reverse complement strand
ATCGAATTATAATTCGGTTTGATTTCCTTTTGACGATATGCTTACGAAATCTGAATATCTGGAGTTGAGAGATTGTTCAAGGTTGTTCAAATTTTTCGAGCATCCGCAAGGATCGGAAGCTCGAAAAATTCTACAGCCGGCTTGGTTGAAAAAAATGATCCCCGGTTGAAAAATTAGTCTGGATCCGCCACTGCCTATAATTAAAGTTAAGACCTTGCCCTGAGGTAGGCATGCGATGCTGCGACCTCGTTATGAGGTAGGCATACGATGCTGACGCCTTGTCCTGTGATGCCGATACCTTGTCATGAGGTAGACATACGATGCCGGTACCCTGTCATGAGATAGGCGTGCGATGCCGGTATCTTGTCGTGAGGTAGGCATATAAGTTTAGGCATGGATCATGAGGTCGATTATGAGGTGGTGTATTATCATTGAGGAATGGTCATCCATACGGCGAAAAACTCCTCTTGTGTACCCCCAAGTGTATGTTGTCATTTTGATGAGGTTTACGTTCTGCTGGGTTATCATTTGGTTTGAGGGTGAGGTATCCGTGCTGATGGGGGAGGGGGCCTGGACATTTTACGTGAGGTCTGCGTCTACCGTGTTAAGAGAGAGCTTTTCTCTAAGGGAGATTGATCTTCCCTACCTTCCCCTTGGTACCAAGGAAATATTACCTCGTATCTACTCCGGGCTTCTGGTCCTTCCTCTACACCCCGTATTTCTTCGTCCCAGAGGATTATTTGCTCTGGATCAGAGGGGTCTCATCTTTTTTTCTATTTTGGGTGCACGTGAAAGAGGCAAACTTGATGGATACCGTCGCAGAGAGGAGCGTGACTTTGAGATGTTGCTTAGTAGGGGAAGCCAAAGCCAAGTACGCAATCATATCACTTTCACTTTTATCTTCTTTGTACTGATGTTTTGTAGGTTAATTTGATAAAAATCACAGTGTGAATGCTGGTCTCCGATCCTCTCCTTTTCCCCTTCGATTTACGTATCTTCATCCACCTTCCCCTCCTTCCTTTTTTTTTCTCACTAGACGTACAACTTTCTCTTGTTCCCATTTTGTTCTTGTTAGCTAATCTGTCACTTTCTCATTTGCCGTACTGCGGATGCTTGCGAAGACCTTGCCTCTTTGCTGGGTTAGAAAAATAACCATTTATTGCTGCAGAGAACGTACACATTGATAAGAGAAACCTTAAATTCAGGCTTTCTTGATAATATGGATGGCAAAACCAAACTTAGGTACACGTTCCATGCTTAATTACCGAGACCAATTGCTATGAGTTTGTTGCATGAAGGTGATTGCATTATGACGCCACCCTTTATCTAAATATAAGTTATCTAGTTATAAAAACTTCAGCATGAAACTTATCTTAATGGTGTTTTAGCACTGTGAAATTTTGACAACTTTAGCAGTTATACCAGTTTGTTTGAGGAACTTAGCTACGTTAAATTACTAGTATATAAACCTTTAGCATTTGTGGATTGCCCATTTATATTGCTCATTTCCTGGAACTAACATGCGTCTGATCTCTACTCAGATTGTTTGCTTTTGCATATTTTTACTATAGTGTTTGGGATAGATCATACTTCTTACATTTTTTGTTAATTTCCCCACTTAATCAACTTGATACGGAGAATTCCATCAATAATTTGGTTTAATTTAACTTTCCCTCGTGGGAAACTGAAATGCATCTTGGTCTCCTTTACTTTTAGAAGATACAAAGAATGGGGTTCATTAGCTATTCCAACAATGGACATTAATCTTGCTAATTCTGAACGATAAACAAGTACTTTTGATCGGCTTGGATAAAATTGGCATTTTCATGTTTTTGTAGGAATGATGTTCTTCAGCATCGGCCTTCAGTTGGTAAGAGAAGACGGTATTGCTTTCATTTTATTTCTTTATCAATTTTGCAGTTGTCATGTTTCATATATGAGAGTTTTCCTAAGAAATCTTACTTCAAATCTAACTTTAGATTTATGATTGAAATTCTAGTTCTTATGCTAGGAATCATAAAACATGAAAACATATATTCAGCATCATATTGTAGTATTATTTAATGTAGTCCCATGAATATAGAAAACTCTCAAAAATATGCCCTTCCCATGAATTCAAACCTTGTAGGCTCCTTAAGTGGCATCTGAAAACGGTTTCTCCTAAGAGCCTCTAATGCCAGTAGGTCGCCATTTTATTGAACTCCCCCTATTACAGTGGCAATTATCATGTCACTTGATAGCAATTAGCAAACAGTCTAGCTAAGATCTTAACCTTTAAGTATGTCTCACGTCATGGAGCTTCTGGTCTATGGGCTTAAATTTTTTTTGTAATCAATGTGTCCGGTTTGCCCGACTAACCTTGATGGTAGATGATATTGTCCCTAATTCGTCTATCGGATAAATCTAAAGCACAGTTTATGCGAAGCTGGCCTCAAAAGTAGTCTGTCTCATTTGAAATTCAAATTTTAATGATCCTATTATTTTTATGAGTATGTTTTACTATTACACCACACTTGTGAGGTAGCCAAACTAAGTAAAGACAGTTTGGCCGATCTCTACACATGTGTCTATGTGGAGAAATAGTTCGATTCTTTCCTAGGTAAAAGCTTCGGTGAAATATCCCTCTAAATCAATTAGGTTTTTTTTTATACATGAGCACTCCTCTTGTTTTGATATTATTGGGCTCCGAACATTTTTTTTTGGCATGAGTAAAGGCATCTTTCAATCAACCTGTCTCATAATAAAAGTTGTGTATATTTAGATCGTATTTGGTTTAGAAATGTTTTTAATTTTTTTTTCATTTCTTAAAATTCAAAATCTAAAGGGCAAAAACAAAAAAGAATATTTCTTTTTATTAGAATTGTCAAACAATGCTCCTTTTTTATTTTTTTTTATCAAAATAATATCATTTTTTATTTATTATCAAAATGACATCCTGTCCGACCTTAGCTCATTTATATTTTCAAAATATTTTTATTTTAATGTTATTGTAGTAGTTATAAAATCAAAGCTACTACATAGTTGTAGCAACTATTGTTAGTATCCCTAGTGGTGTTTTGTTGCATTGTCAAATAAGTTAAGTTAGGTCCTTGTTGAGTTTTAATATGTGTGTATAAGTGTAAAAGGACTTAGAAGAACACACGTATATTCAATGGCTAAGGAACATTGGAAATAAAAAAGCCTTGGTAGAAGACGCAAGCAAGTGAGAATGATAATACGGGAAAAGAGCCGACGGACTTAAGTCAATCTGTGATATTAGAAGCTACGAAAGAGTATTTTAGTGGAGCAAGAAACGCGTACGAGGATGAGCTGGAAGGGTTCGGTGCATCCAAGGGATAAAAAGTCAAAAATAAGACTGCTTAAGGTGACCGAGATAAAGTTGACCTAAAGGCGAATGGTCAAGACTAAGGTTGACCATTCCCAGGCGATTGGACACTCTCTAGGCAATCAGTCCAAGGGCAACTTAGTCATCTAGACTCGTTAAAACGGATCAAACATAATACACATTTGAATTCATTATCTTTTTAGTTCTTGTGCTCAACCATTATACGAGGCTTCTTACCTCTGGATTATTTACAAAGAAGAAGAACATAGTGGACGCATCTTCATAGTTCTTGAACTAACAATCCGAGGATTATAATCAAGAAATTCATGCATCTTTCTTTTATGTGTTATTTCTTTAATGTGTGTGTCCTTGCTAAATCATTAGTAAGAAAAATAATTTTTTTATTTACAGGTCACTATTCACCCCTCATCTCTAGCGATTCAAATCGCTTCCACAACATCAACAATTGGTATCAGAGTTGGACCGCTCAGAAGAACTAATCGCTGATTTAGCATCTAGATCAGGACGAATGGCCAGATTAAGGGGGTGTTTGGTTTAAGGTTCCTCAGATGTAAATGTTCAGTTGAGTTTTTGAAATTTGTGCAATGGACATCATATGAGTGTTTGGGTTTAGATGGTGAATGTATATATGGGGTTGGGGTAACTGGAAATTGGGGGTTGGCAAAAAGGACCTGTGGAGGTCCTTTTTGCCAACCTGAAAGTTCAAATTACACATCTACCCTTGTAAAAAATATATAAGGATTTTTTTCAAGTTTTTAGTAAGGGTAAATAAGTAAATGGACATCTAAAATACAACTCAACCTCATATTCACCAAACACTCCATTTACATTTACATTTTCTCAACCTTTTCTCAACCCCAACTATACATTTACATATTTTCAACCCCAACTTTCCGTTGAAAAAATACAACTTAAAACCAAACACCCCCTAAGTATCCATCCACCAAAGTTTGAAGGTGACTTCACCATATGGAATAAGAAAATGGAGGTATTCTTTAAAATCAATTTTGAGATTATGTTATGTATTAAATACAGTTTTGAAGCACCTAGGAATGAAGATAGAGATGAACTCGAGAAGATAGATGGACCAAAAAGCAACGAGATGAGTTCGAGACCAATGGTAAGATAGAGTTTCACTTGTTAAGTGTTTTACTAGTGCAAGAACTTAACCAAATTGGCACCTACAATTCTACCAAAGAACTCTAGGAAAAATTTCTAAAGCTCCATGAAGGTACCTAAGAGGTTAAACTAGCCAGACGAGATCTATTAAGGAATAAACTCAACAATCTCTGATTGGAAAAGGGAGAAAATGTGACAAAATTACATGGAAGGCTAGGAGATCTTAACAAATCTCTACAATCTCAAATAAATAGTGTCAAATTGGGGCATGTTAAGGTATGCTTTAAATGCTTTCCCGTGCACTCAGGAATGGATGTCCATAGTAGACTCATATTTATAGAATCAGTGCATGCACTATAGGGGGGTGAATAACACTCGTTCGTTCATTTGTTCTGTTAAATAATGTAGCAGTAGAATTAGATAACAAAACATAAACTCACAAATTTTACTTGATTCCTAATCCCCCAGGATTAGTACGTCCAAGACCTATATACAGGAGGCACCCATCCATTAATGGTCTCATTTTTTAAATTTCTTTGGAGGCAGAGAAACTTATTTTACAATTAAAGTAATAATAAAAGTAAAGTATAAAAGTAAGACAAAAATAAATAAATACTCATGTAGGTCGATCTGAAAATCCTGAGCGTAGTGCACTTTTCATGAAATTCCTCCGATTGAGTATGACTTTGGTCGCATTTGACAGCACCGTGATGGAGTAGTAGAAATTAGGGTTCCCCTTGTGTTGCATGTGTTGGTGCCCCGGTTAGTTTTGATGTGATCAACCAGATTAAGTTAGGTCCTGCGTTATTCTAATCCCTTTGCTAAGTGTGCAGGAACTTAGGTACGGAGGAAGTCGAGCGTAAGACGTAGCGAACGAGAAGGGTTGCGCGGGGAAGTGAGCCGACGGGCTCAGTGCAATCCGAGGGACGCGGAAGCTACGGAAGAGTACGCCGGTGGAGCGAGAAGGACGTGCGCGGCGTCCGAGGGACGAGAAGCCGGGAGGAAGCACGCTTGAGGGGCGAAAGGCCGGAGTCGGGTTCGGGTGAGCCTAACTCCGGTTGGCCAGAAATCACCCAGAAGATCCACCTACAAAAAGTCAACTAAGTTGACTTTGACCAAGTCAACATTTGACTTGGACCAGGCTTGACCAAGTTGGAATTTGAGATTGCAACATTTTGCATGGCTTAATTGGAAAGCATTGCAAGTTGCATTGGCTAAATGTTGGCTTGGAGATAAAATGGTTTTAACGTTAACGTTGCATGAACGTTGGATTAAAGAAAAGGATAAAGTTTATCCTTTTATCTCCAATCAATGTTTGAACGTTGCATCCTGGCTTAAATCAATGTTTGAGATTTAAGGTTATCTTCGATCAACGATTTGGATCGCATCAACGGATCAACGGCCAAGAGAAAGTTCATCTACGATCAACGATCTAGATCTATTCTCTTGGGCTATAAATAGACTTAGAGTTTTAGAGTTAAATCATCAATTACTTTTGTAAATCTTCTCTCTAAGTCTCTGTGCTATAATTGTAAAGGCTTCTCCGCCTAAAGGAGTTTTTGATTGAGCATTCACTGCCTTGGAAGCAACGATCCAGTTGCAACCAAGTTTTTTTTTAAAGACGAGTGTCATTCTGCTAAACCGTCTATTCACCCCCCTCTAGCCGGTCCAACCCGATCCTACAAGTGGTATCAGAGCGAGGTTCGCCGCAGAAGGACTAACCGCCAACTGCAGCACCGTCAACCAAAATGGTCGGACCCGTCATCTACCCGCCAAAATTCGAGGGGGAGTTCGCCGAATGGAAGCGCAAAATGGAGGTATTTTTCACGACAGAATTTGAATTATTTATAATAATGCAGTCTGGTTTTGCAGCTCCCGTAGAAAAGGATTTAACCAAATGGAGCAAGAAGGACCAATCTGATTTTGTGGCGAATGGAAAAGCAGTTTACCATTTGCTTTCTGTACTCCCGGCACAAGAGGTCAACCGAATCGGCGATTACGCATCCGCTAAAGAACTCTGGGAAAAATTCCTAGAGTTACACGAAGGGACTTCAGAGGCCAAACTCGCCAAAAGGGATCTTCTCCGCAACCAACTGACCAACCTCCGGATGGAAGAAGGCGAAACGGTAGCGCATCTGCACTCAAAGATAAAAGGTTTAATAACTGAACTAACGAATCTCGGAGAAAAGGTAAGTAATCGAGATTCGCTAAGGTACGCGCTTAATTCGTTCCCGAGAAATTCTGATTGGTCTTCCTTTGTCGATTCATTTTTTATTGCTAAAGATCTCGAGACAACTTCGCTCGAGAATTTATTTTCAACATTTGAACTTCATGAATCAAGAATTGTAGGAAGTCGAAAGGCGAACGGTGTAGCCCTGAACGTGAAAACAACGGAACCAGAATCGGCGTCCTCGGATGATGAAGGAGGAGAAAAAGGATATCTGGTAAGAAAATTTAAAAAATTTATTAAATCTAATCAGTCTTCAAAGTTTCAGGGAAAGAAGAGATCTCCAAAAAGGAGGACAGTAAAATGCTACAATTGTGACGAAGATGGTCACATAAAGGAAAATTGTCCTAAACTAAAGAACAAGAAGAAGGACTCCCAGGCAAAGAAGAAGGCCTTGAAAGCAACGTGGGATGACACGTCTTCCGACGATTCAGAACACGAAGAGTATGCTGGACTTGCTCTAATGGCAAGTCATCAAGAGGAGGACGACGAAGAAAGCACATCGGAGATGAGCATCGATCAAGGGGGAGAGTCATCCGATGAAAGCAGCAGCGACGATGAACCACTAAGTGATAGGTATGACGACATGGTAAGTGAGGTATGCAAACTATCTCCTAACGAATTATTTTTTGCTATAAAATCTCTTTTTAATAATTTATGCAAAAATAGAAGAAAACTTTTGAATTTGAAAAAACAATTATCTACATCATGTCCATTAAGCATGTTTGATAATTTAAAAAATAGAAATGAAAATTTAGAAAATTTAGTTGCAAAATTGGAAATTGATATTACATGTCTGCGACAGAAAAAGAATTATTATACTCAAGGGTTAAATTGGTATGTTAAAAATCATAAGGGTCAACTTAGAAAAATTCCCAAAAATTATGTACCCCCAAAATTTTTAATTAACCCGGTAGATAGGAACTTATTTTGGGTTCCTAAATCTTTTTTAAACTGATTTTTTATTACATATGTATTTAGTTGACTAATTTTTTTATTATTTTTCATTATTTTAGAAAATTCAGTTCGATTGGTTTTTGCTAAAGAAAAATTGTGTTTCTATTTTTCCTCGATGCACAGAAATGTCATTTATCAATTGGAAATTTTTCAAAATTTTTTTTCATAATTTCTCATTCGAAACTCAAATTCTAAATCTTAAAAATTAAAAATTTTATTTTCATTCTTAAAAATTTTATTTATCTTCAAATATTTAATTTATTTTTCCTCACAAATAATTTTTAATTTTCTATTAATTTTTTATCTAAATGTTTATTTTTCCTCATTTAATTAATTCCGATTCAAACATTTTATTCAACCTTCACAAAAATTTTCAAATTTATTATGATTTATTCTACATTTATTAGACACTTATATAAAAAAAAAAAATTCAGGATTTTTTTCAGTTTAAATCAGACTTGCACATTTTTCCCCTTACTTAGTTTTCAATACCCCGTTTTTGCTGTGATCAAAGGGGGAGAGTAGGCTGAAGTTCAGGGGGAGGTTATAATTTTGACATGCAAATTTCTTTTTATACTTAACTGTTTATTTAGTTTTATTGCTTTTATTATTTTTTGGTTTAACCCTAACTGAACCTGGGTTGATGCACATCAAAAAGGGGGAGATTGTTGGTGCCCCGGTTAGTTTTGATGTGATCAACCAGATTAAGTTAGGTCCTGCGTTATTCTAATCCCTTTGCTAAGTGTGCAGGAACTTAGGTACGGAGGAAGTCGAGCGTAAGACGTAGCGAACGAGAAGGGTTGCGCGGGGAAGTGAGCCGACGGGCTCAGTGCAATCCGAGGGACGCGGAAGCTACGGAAGAGTACGCCGGTGGAGCGAGAAGGACGTGCGCGACGTCCGAGGGACGAGAAGCCGGGAGGAAGCACGCTTGAGGGGCGAAAGGCCGGAGTCGGGTTCGGGTGAGCCTAACTCCGGTTGGCCAGAAATCACCCAGAAGATCCACCTACAAAAAGTCAACTAAGTTGACTTTGACCAAGTCAACATTTGACTTGGACCAGGCTTGACCAAGTTGGAAGTTTGCATGTGCATTGGAGACTGCATGGCTTAATTAAAAGCATTGCACATGAATTGCATGGCTTGGCTTAAATACACAATTTAACGTTGCATGAACGTTGGATTAAGGATAAAGTTTATCCTTTTATCTCCAATCCATGTTTGAACGTTGCATGGCTTAAATCAAATCAATGTTTGAGATTTAAGGTTATCTTCGATCAACGATTTGGATCGCATCAACGGATCAACGGCCAAGAGAAAGTTCATCTACGATCAACGATCTAGATCTATTCTCTTGGGCTATAAATAGACTTAGAGTTTTAGAGTTAAGGAATCAAATTACTTTTGTAAATCTTCTCTAGCTAAGTCTCAGTGCTATAATTGTAAAGGCTTCTCCGCCTAAAGGAGTTCTTTGATTGAGCATTCACTGCCTTGGAAGCAACGATCCAGTTGCAACCAAGTTTTTTTTAAAGACGAGTGTCATTCTGCTAAACCGTCTATTCACCCCCCTCTAGCCGGTCCAACCCGATCCTACATAAGAAGATTTCTTTACTATTATGAAATTACACAAGTGTAGATATGCAGGTATGAAATAAATAGAGAAGACAAACCACAACCTAGCTCTAAAAGTAAAGCAGAGTGAGTCAGATTCATATTCAGAGTCTTCAATGGATGGAGATGAATAAGCATATTTGTTCAGGAAAATGAAGAAATATTTTAAAACTAATAATTTTGACAAGATACAAGCAACCAAACTACTAAAAAAGAAGCAAAAAAAGAAGGTAAGATGCTTTAACTGTGATGAAGAGGGTCACATCAAAGACTACTGCCCCAAGATCAAGAACAAGATCAAAGAGAAGGGGAAATATAAAGTGAAGCCCAAAAAAATAATTCTGAAAGCAACATAGAGTGGCACCTGATCTTCAGAGGATTCAGAGACTGAGTATATGGCTGATCTTGCATTAGTAGCAACTCATCAAGAAAAAGATTTAAAAAGCTCAAGTGGAGAAAGCAACAGTGTAGGGGGAGCCTCGACCTATGAATCCGATACGATAGGTGAGGTGCATAATCTACCCTCAAATCAATTGTACAATGCTATTAAAATGCTTTCTAGTTCATTATACAAACTAAGAACTAAGCGTATAGAATTGAAGAAAATAAAAATTAACTTGGAAAATAAATTGAAAAACTCTTGTTCAAAGGAAGAAGTAGAAATAGTATTGAATGAAAATGCTAAATTAAAAGAGCAAATAGAAACTCAAAAATTAACATTAGATAAATTTAGTATGAGTTAATATGATGTTAAAGAATAAAAGAACAAGATTTTGTCCACAAGGATTAATGTATGGTGGATCAAATTGTAATTTTAGATACCTTATGGGCGAAATTAGAAAAATATCAAAAAAATTATTCTGTAAAAATATTTGATAAATTCAATAGGCATAAATTTATTTTGGATACTTAAATCCAATCTAAACACTTAGTAAAATTTTAAAATAGTCAACCATATAAATGAATATATTTGAACAAATAGTTGACTCGATATGCATGTGTAAAATTATTATTTTTTAAATATTTTACTCAAATATTTTATAAAAAAATATTTATCTATAAAATTAGAGCGTTGTTTCTATTAGTAGAAAAAATTTCATATTTTTGGAAGCATAGAAATTTTACTAAACTTATTTTTGAAAAATATGTATATTAAAATTAAAAAATTAAAGAAAAAAATTTTCATTAAAATTAATTTTCTATGATAGGACATATTGAGCTTTACACTTAATAAATATTTCATATTTTTCATTACAAAAATTAAGATTATTTATGATGAAATATATTTTCATCGCAACCTATGCAATGAAAATTTATTTCGTCGTTATGGAGGACGAAAAATTATTCATGAAAAATAAATAAGATTTGGTGACGAACTCTGTGTTCGTCGTCAATTTTTAGCGATGAAAATTTATTTTTGTCGCCAATTCGGACAACGAACAAAGAGTTCGTCGTCAAAGTTTCGATAGCACAGTAGATTACGATATGTTTGCGATGAAACTATATTCGTTGTAAAATTCATCACAGTTCAATGAAATTTCCTACAGCTGCTATTTATTTTATTCTCCAATCCTGTTTACATCAAATACTTCAACTCAAAAACTAAACACATCCTATCTATCATTCAATACAATCCTATTTACATCAAATACTTCCAACTTAAATATTTAACACATCCTATCTATCATTCAAAACAAATAGCCAACATATCAATTCAACATAATACTTAATAACAATGTCAATCAATACAAACAACCAATGAAATATTAACATCAACGTTCAACATCAATATAAGCAAATAAGTTATCATAACATCATTCTAATTCAACAAGTCTCAATCAACATGTCTCAAAACATCATAACATCATCTTGAATAAACAAGTCTGAAAATATCCAATACATCAAATAAAAATAACAACAAAATATCAAAACAATCAAAAATAAAAAGTATCATCGTCTACGACATCGACCTCAGAAAATACTTTCTGCTTCACTTTCGTCTCCGTCCATACTTCTTCTTTTCCTACATCACAAAATAAAATAGAAAAAGTATTATTTTGTACAAATTAACTATAATATGTAATTACTTACTTCACCGCCATCCTTGATTTCACCAATCATATTCGAAATAAAATAACAATGTTAATCAATAATAAAAAATAAAGAATTTACAAATAAAATAAAATATGTAGAGCAATACTAATTGTGACAAAAATCAAAATTATACACAACTATAGGCTTATGAAGAATTATCATCATCACCAGAACCAAGAGGAATCTGACTCGGAGCGGAGCCTAATTGAAGATGTCGCATAATGAAATCCTGTTGTCGACGCATTTCTCTCATCTCTTCATCCCTTTGTATGAATTAGTAACTTCTTCAGTTAGATTTTCTATCTGTGTCCTTACTATTAGTGGGGTGGAAGAAGATATGCCAGCAACTTGATGAGTTCTGCTCAAAGAACTTATTCCCAATATCCTTCCCCCCTTGAATCTCCCACTCACCTCCAACTAGATATTCAGATCATTCCTAACAAAGGGCTCAGATTCATCATTGTTATCATTAGCACTTGAACTTCTCTGTGCTAGCTCTAGCTCATTATATTTTTTCTGTATTGAAATACAAATACATTTAATAAGTTAGAGTACGTACATAACTATTAGAATTTAATTAAGTTAAAAATTATAATCCAAACTTTAATAGCTCTAGCTCTATTCCCAATCCAAGTCTTATCTTTCTTTTGAAATATGCGGGTAAAAATCTCTATAAAAAGTTGTTCCTTCCCCATTTCCTTAGCCTGAAAATACATTGTTAGAAATAATGTAATAGTTTAAAATTAATTAATAACTTAGTGTTTATAAAAAATTTATCAATTTGCGTGTATGTTCATCAATGTTGATTGAGTCTCTCGCATATGTTGTAGATGAGTCTCCAGAATTAAATATTTGATTTGTTTTGTTCTAGTGACTTCTTTGTTTACTCTCCTCGATTTTTCAAAAATCAAGGATCCTAGCCTAATTTCCATCGGTGATGCACGGTGACTTTTTTCCCCTTAGTCTTTGCATGATTTAGAACATGTTGAATGTGATCCCCACATTTTTTCTTAAAAATTCTCTTGATTTTTAATTCTTCAGATGGATCCCAATTGAATGTCCGCTAAAATTAAAAAATAACAAATGATTATATATTCATTTTAATTTGATATATCAACTGAAGGGAATATATATCTTAAATTCGTTCCACCATAATTCTTTTATGGGTGTTGGAGTGCTAGTATATGTCATAGAAGCTCTTCCCTAATGGTTATTCATAATTTTATTAATTTTACGAATAACATGTACAGAATTTTAAAATCTATCATAAAATTTCAAACAAACATTATTAAATAAACTAAATAAGATGAAATTTGAATATCTAAAAAATTGATAAGATAACTATTATATAGGAAAATATATAATTAAAAAGTATATGACCTTATTTTTAGCTAGAATCAAGAATACTAAATTATTAAATACTTACGAATCTCTGTGAGGGGATTATATACTCTCGAATATTCTACAACTCAGCAGCAGATGTCTAGGAGAAGAAGGGCCTGGAGATTGCAATGGCGACAAATCCAACGAAGGTGCATGAGATGGTCCTGCTGAATCAGGGTGTGGCGTCGGTACAGTGCTAGGTGCCGAAGCAAACTGATTAGGAGTACTTCATCTATGACCACCACATCAAAACTGTCAACCAAAATTATTATGAGATAAAATAATAAATATTTATTACATAATGAGGAATATGAAAAAACTTACCATATTTGCTAAGATTAAAGCAGGTGCAAAATCAAACACGTAAATAATGTCACTTGTAATGACCTATAAGAAAAACTACAGTGCATTAATAGATAATCACTAATATTTAACAATAAGACAGTATATAGACAATTAAGTAACAACAAGTTATATAAATGTGCAGATTAAAACTAAATTTACTCATAAAAAATACATTACCATTTTTAAAAAATCTCCTTATTTTTTTATTATATAATAATATCAAAGTCCTCATTTTCATTGGCATTCTCGTCGTCGTCGTCGTCGTCGTCATTTGATTCATTCTCATTAATTTCACTTGCATCCACATTTATTACTACTCCACTGGGATCTCGTAATGTTGAAATAATATATTCTTCTGTCTGAAATGTGTTTCTAACTTCCTCTTGTTGATATGCAATGTCTTCTCAACGTTCCTCAATCTTTTTCCATGCTTTAGTTTTACAAACAGCCCACCAATCATTTTTGTCACATTTCAAACTAGGATACGAAGCATAGAATACTTGAATCGCTTGTTGTGCCAACACAAATGGTTCATATCTTTTATACAATCTCTTATGATTTATTTCAACTAAATTATAGTGTGGATGCACCTTCATTCCTTTGACAGGGTCAAACCAGCGACACATAAATAAAATAACTCGCATTTCTGGTCTAGGATATTCTACCTCTATAATTTCATCGAGCAAACCATAAAAATCATTGCTTGCACCTCTATCATGATCTGATGACTGAACACATACCCCACTATTCATTGTAGTCTTCCCATTCCATATTCTTGAGTATGAAAATTATATCCGTTTATGAAATATGTTGGTCAAGTGCGTACCAATGCTTTTGGACCCCAAGAAAGATGAAATAGAAATTCTTGCTCAAGGTGAGCTTGATTATCATAAACCTAAAATCAAATAAATATGTTTAAAAGTTTGCATATGTATAAATCATAGTACAATTTAGATTGACTACTTACATATGATTTGAACCACAATGATTATCATGAACCTAAATTCTTCTTCGCAAAATTGATCAAAGTCTTGTGTCGACATTTCAGAATATAAGTGTTGAAAAATCCTTCAAAAAAAATTATAACACAAAGAATTTATGACATAAGAAATTAAAAAAATATAAAATATATACTAACTCAAAATATGACATGACTTCTGGATAATTCAGTAAAATATATGTTTGGGTTGCACGTCATTCTTGACCAGTTAAATATCTCTGCTTACATTGTCCACTTGGTCGACCAAGATAGTTAAAAATTGAAAATGAGTTCAAATTTTGATCAATAGGGCCCTCATCATTTCTTCCCGGTCTTTACCTTTTGCTCTTAATATGAGGCTTAAAATAATATGATGCAAAAATTATTATTTCCTCCATAATGTATGCATTAACAATAGAGGCTTCAACATGTGCTTTATTTTTTACTTTTTTCTTCAAATGATATAGAAATCTATTTATCATATAAGAAATTTATTAGATATCAAAAACATATAATAAAATTAATAAATATTTATCATTAATTGAAATTTAAAATTTTACCTTTCAAACGGATACATCTACCGAAAATAGACAGGACCTCCAACTTTAGTCTCATGTGACAAATAAACCAAAAGATATTCCATGAAATTAAAAATAAAGTTGGAAATATCCTTTCTAAATTGCACAAAATGATTAGAATATCTCTCTCTAAAGACGTCATGTGTGAATGTCTCAAAACTGTTGAGCAAATATTATGAAGGAAAATGCTTAACTCCGAAATTGCACCCGAGATAAAATTTGATAAAAGTTCCCTAAATGCAATAGGAATAAATCTTTTCATGAATATATGGCAGTCATGACTTTTCAAACCAATTAATTTGCATTCCTTCAAATCAATACATCTTCCAATATTAGAGACATAACCATTTGAAAATTTTAAAGATTTTAACCATTCATAAATAATACGTCTCTGATCCTTATTTAATGTATAAACTGTCTTTGACTTTGGTCCCCTATTATTTTCATCAACATCAAGAGTGAGTCTTTTACAAAAGAGTCATATATCTTTTCTTGCATCCAGATTGTCTTTTATTTTTACGGCGATATCCATCACTGTATTTATTAGATTATCAAAAATATTCTTCTCAATATGCATTACATCTAAATTATGATGAATCAAATAACTGTACTAATATGGTAAATTGCAAAATATACTCCGTTTAGTCCATTTGTACTTCCATATTCATAAGTTATATCATGTAGATCTTCAATAATTGATGGAAAGTTAAGGACTCTATTTCTTCTGAATTTATGATTTGGTGATAAAAATTATCTATGACAATCAAAATAACTCAACTTCATCCTAAAATTCCAACGGTACTCCATCCTGATAACATGTCATAAGTCGGAAAGTCATTTATCGTTCAAAAAAGTACAACCTTTATTATAAATATCTTATTAGTATGAACATCATATGTAGGAAAACCATCATCCCTTAATTGTTTCAGCTCTGCAATTAGTGGTTACATATAAACATCAATTAACTTCTTCGGATTTTGCAGGCTAGACACAACTAATGTTAAAAACATATACGGCGTTTTTATACACATCCCAGGTGGAAAATTATACAGAGTTAATATAACTGGCCAACAAGAACAATTTCTTCCTGATTTGTCAAATGGAGCAAATCCATCAGCACAGAGACCTAATCTTATATTCTGAGTTTCCTTCGCAAATTCAAGATATGTTCTATTAAAATTTTTCCATGTCATTATATCTGTTCGATGACACATTAAACCCTCTTCTATTTGATGATTTGCATGCTAAGTCATGTGTTCAGTAATGACTTCTGATGCATAGAGTCTTTGTAACCTATAAACAAATTTTCATACAATAACATATATTTTATTTTATTGCCAAACTAATTTAGTTATGAGCTTGAGGGCAATGAATGCCTTAAATCTCACAACCATTAAAAGATTGTTTAAAAGAATCTTTAGTGAGTTCTGAAGACAGTCAAATTAAAGAGAATGACACTAACTCACGAAGAGTCTTAAAAATGCAAAATGTCTCATTAGCATGGTCTGATTTGCCACAAAGAGATGAATCCATAAATATTACCAAAATCATGAAAAAAACAGTATATTGTTGTGGGGTTCAGTGATTGAGATAATTGATGGATCTATCCATGTATCATAAAGTATTAATTATATGTTGTTGAGAAATACAGTATACCCTTTGCTTTTTTGAATTACAGAAATCTTTAAGGAGGATTTTGTTTGTGCAAGATCATTTACAAAATAACTAATTGCTCATTGCGTGCATTGGACAGGCTCCCGAAGTGGTGAAAGAAGTGAATGAGTGGGTTCACAAGGGAACCAATGGTTTAATCAAAGACCTGATTCCTGATGGTTCAGTGAATAGCTCGACCAAACTTATTATTGCTAATGCTCTATACTTTAAAGGAACATGGGCTGACAAGTTTGATAGTTCCCAAACCAAAGAAGGAACATTTCATCTCTTAGATAGGAACACAGTCAAAGTTCCATTCATGAGTACCAAGGAAGATCAATTCATTTCTGAATTCATAGGCTTTAAAGTACTCAAGCTGTACTACAACCAGAAGCCTGGTCAGAGACGCTTCTACATGCTAATATTTCTTCCTGATGAGAAAAATGGCCTCAATGAACTGATGCAGAGGATGTTATCTGAACCCGGATTCATTGGACGACACACTCCTCATGGTATCGTTGAAGTAGAAAACTTCATCATTCCGAAGTTCAAAATTGGACATGGATTTGAGGCATCCAAGATCTTGATAGACATGGGGATGAGAGCCCCCTTTGATATGGCACAAGCAGATTTCACAGAGATGATATTGAGTTCTTTGGGAGATAAGTTTTATATTTCAGGTGTGCACCACAAGGCTAGTATTGAGGTGGACGAAGGAGGTACCATTGCAGCTGCAGCTACTGCATATGGATTTGGCTCGTGTCTTTCTCCTCCTCCTGTGGATTTTGTAGCTGACCATCCTTTTATGTTTGCAATTGTTGAGGAGGATAGTGAAGCATTGTTGTTCGTGGGGCATCTAGTTAATCCCTTGCTGGAGTAGATAGATGTCTCTTTCTATATTTTTATAGCATCCGTGCGTCGCCTCTAATAAAGCTACTGAACAGCATCAACTATGTATTTGTGGTTGCTAAAGGGGTGAATAGCAATTATCAAAATTAATTTAAATAGAATTAATAATGCAGTGAAAACAAATTTTAAATAAGAAAAGTGATAACTAAATTACAAGTGTATTTAATGTGGTTTGGAATTCTTAAATTTTTACTCTATGATATATCAATCCGTTAGGTGAATCACTCCTTATAAATCATTAGTATTTTTTTCTTCTTTTTGGAACATCTTAAGAGGTAGGTAAACCTTTTTACAATACAGTATTTGACACAATAATAATTATCAAATGGAGTACAAATAGTCAAATAATCAGACAAGCTATAGTTAAATAAATAACAATAACTAAAGTATATGAGGTGGATAGTCGCAAGTAACAAACGAGAGCTTTTTTGAAGAACGAGCTTCGCTTTTGAGTTGATTCTTGAGTTACTTTTGAGTGAAATGAGAATTCACCATTGAGTATCTATTTATACTGTTATTGTGGTTGACCTATAGGAGGCTTTTCGAGGCTTTTTATTTGTCGATTGTCGCTCAACTTTTATTCAAAGATTCCACTTTGTGTGTTGATTGGGGTTTTGGTCACCTAGATCACTTCTGGTTATCTGAAATCAAATTCTACCCTTGCCACATTGGAACTTGACGATGTTTGATCTTATTAGAATGTCTAGTTGCTCAGACCTACTTCTGGTCGCTTAGGTCGCTCAGATCCACTTATGATCACCTAGAATCCAAACTTTGCCTGCAATAAAAAGTTAGTCCGAGAAGTAAAAAAATCCATTTAATAGCTTAGTTGACCATTAGTCAACTATCTATTTAACATTGATTTTGAAACTCTTATTAGTTTCTTAGTCAAGTTAGCATCTAGTTGTAAGACTACTCATGTCTCAGATATAAGATGCTCCCTCACAACTTTTTTTGTTGGAAGGTCCTTTCATGGACTTACCTTCTCTGGTTACCTAGGACTTCATATGTTGCCTGTTGACCCATCTAGACTTCCTCTTGTAGATGTTTGATTCATTAACCCATTTAGACTTCTTCTATCAAATGTTTGGTCTGTCAACTCATTCAAACTTCCTCTGTAAAATGTTTTATCTATGATCTCATTTGGACTTTCTTTTTTTGGTGTCTTGTTTCCCTGACTCCTCAAAGACTTCACTTGCCTAGTATCTAATCTTGCTGACCCACCAAGACTTCTTCTATCAAGTTACCTGCATTGCACACTTATTAGACACATATATTAGAAGAAAAAGAACATAAGTGTTTAACTTTAAATTTTTTACCACATATCAAAATATCGATTCAATCATCTAGTGTTGTCTGCACTAACATTCTTTTCCTTTTTGATATTTGACAACCCATTTAAAGTTTAAAAATAGATAATAAATAAGATTAATATAAAAATAATTCATCTTTTGAGAATTATATCTCTCCCCATTTATATTCAAAAAGATCTTTTAACTTTTAACTTTATATATCTTCTCCCATTTGACACACATGAGATCAAATCTATACTAAAAAATAATAACACAAAAATACTTAGATGGATTTTGAAAAGGCATTTTGTAAATCCACATTTGTCATATATAAGATTGTTGTTAAATTCATTTTTCGCATGTTCCTTTTACAAAAATTTTCAAAGTTTTGAAAGTCAATTTTCAAAAAAAATTAAGAAATTCAATTTTCAAAATTTTAAAAATAAAATTTGAAAACTAATTTTTGAAAATTTTTAAAGCATTTTTTAGAAAGTCAATTTTCAAAAAATTTAAAATATTTTTGAAAAATTTTCAAAGAATTTTTGAAATATTTTCAAAAATATATATATTTTAAAAAGATTTCAAATGCTTTTTAAAAAACTTTTCAAAGGATTTATGTAAAAAAAACAAAGAACTTACAAGACGTGCTGCAAATAAAGAAACGAGAGAGTTGAGTTGTAGAGAATTGTTCTGCTAAGTCTCAAATCCTGAGACTCTTTTATAAGATTTTTCCAATCGATTGATTCTCTGGTCAGTCGACTAAACACAATTAGATCCCTCTATCTTCGTACTTGAATTCTAGATTTATCGATCAACTGAATGTCCTATCAATCGACTACCCCCTATTCTTTTCTTGCTTGCTCTAATCCGATCAAGTCAATCTTGCGAAATCCATTTGATCAGTTAATTAATCCTCCTGATCAATCGACTAAACCCTTGTTTCCTTTTGGGCTTTAGATCAAAATTGATATGTGTTTATCCACTCTGATTGGTTGACCAGACCACCTTGTTGAGTCGACTGAACCCTTCGAATTTAGAGAATTTTATTTTCTGCAAAACAAAATTAGCACAATGTACATAATAATAATCCTATAAAAATGAGTTAGAAACAGTTAATATATGCATGATTTATTTTGATAGTTAGAGTGTGTGTGGTCTTGACTTAAAACTCTGAATTAGTTTCTTAGTCGAATAGTCACCTAAGTATTTTGTCTCAATTGAGATACGTCCTCACTACCTTTCAATCTGATAGAAATAATAATGCAAAATATTATACTTCGATCGATCAAATATGATGGTCTGATTGATCAAAAATTTTATTTTAATCACTCGAATCTACTGGTCTCACTTGCTTGGAGTTCACTCCTCCAAGACTTCTCATTATCTAAGGTTCACTCCCTTAGGATTTTCTACTTGCTTAGAGTTCACTACTCCAAGCCTTTTCACTACCTAAAGTTCACTCCCTTAACATTTTCCTCTTGTCAAGCATCTGGTTACTCTTGACCTGCTTGGGCTTTTCCTTTACCAGACATCTGTTTATCCTTGACCTATCTTGACTTTTTCTTTGCTAGTATTCAATCAACTATAACCTGACTAGACTTCTCACTTGATTGCCAAGCATCTAGTCAATATTGACCTACTTGGACTTCTCACCAACTTGGTCAACCTTGACCAACCTCTCCTTTAATATATTATCAAACAAACATTAAAATCCTAGAGGTCGATTGTACTAACAGAGCCTTCCAAAAATATTAGGGCGCCACCACCATACCACAGTCATGTGGAAAAACATGATCAGGCCTTATCGGCTACTGGAGGTTACTCTACAAGCAATAGTGAGAAACAGGATCATGCTTAAAAGCACAACCAACTTGTGTTTCCTTCTAGAAGACCAATCATCATTCATTTCATGCCTAACTCTTCAAATGATGCATGGTTGTGTCAAGGGACAGACCAATGATAGCATTGCAATGTTCTACAGAGTTCGTTTCGGATTAACCTTGAAATCTTCCTAGAACTCTTGAAGAAAATTTAGCAATCTGTGCAATTTGAGTTTTCAACACCTTAGTATGGTTAACTAATTGGTCAAGCTTCCCTATGATTAGTTTGATTGCCTCTCCAGTAGTTGAGTGTTGTTGTTAGAACTCATTGTTCTTCTTGGTTTGTGTTATGATGAAGTTCTCTAGCAAATTCTCCAGGTTGGATTACGGCTTGCTGCCTGGCCTATAATTGTTCTATTCCCCTTGGTCTTAGTTGTTTCTATAGGAAAAATTGGGGTGATTCCTCCAACTAGGGTTGTAAGTGTTGGAATAAGGATTGTTCTGTCTCTAGTTGAAGTTGTTGATCACGTCTACTTACTCCATTTGGGCTCCCTGTGAAGGTGCTACTCTGATTTGATAATTAGTTGCTGCATGTCCTATTGCACTATAAATTCTCACAAGAAACATTAGTAGCATTCACAACGTTAATATTAAATGAGTCAAACCTCTTAGTTAGCAAGTCCATCTTTACTGCAATCAAATCAAGAGTATTAGCATCATACTTACATGCAACCTTCACAGGATTACCTCACTCAGTCGCCCATTAGTGGTGATTCAATGTCACACTCTCTATGATGTCATAGGCCTCGTCCAGTCTTTTGTTCATCAAAGCTCCCCCAGCTGTAGAGTCCAATGTGACTTTTGTTGCATAAGTGATTCCATTATCGAAGGTGTGAATGATCAACCATTTCTCTAGTTTGTGATACAGGCATTGTTATAGAAGCCCTTTAAATTGGTCTCGTGTATTGAATAAAAATTCTCCATCCTTTTGTGTAAATCTCATGATGAGATGTCTCAAATGTTCTATTTTGTTAAGAGAAAAATATTTGTTGAGGAACCATTGATCAAGTTGTTCCCATGTCATGATGCTTCCCGTTAGAAGAGAATGTAGCCAAGCTCTCGCCTTATCCTTAAGAGATAAATGGAATGGTTGTGACTAATAGCATCTGCAGAGGCACCATTATATTTTAGGATTTTATAAAGTTCCAAAAGTACCTCTAAATGTATATTTGAGTCGTCCGTAGGTGTATCTCCAAATTGGTGATGTTGGATAATAGAAAGCACAGAAGGTTTCAGTTTGAAATTATTCGTGTCGATCGGAGGTCTTGTGATGCTAGACCTCAATCCTCTTGCACTAGGTATTGCATAGTCGATTCAGTGGTTTGCTCTCATTAGTGGCGGCAATGATCGGTGTGGGTTATTTTTGATTGGTTTCTAGCTGCTTTTGTTAGGTTCTTCTTATGTAAAAGGTTCTTTTAATTATAGGACTTGCATCTAGCACAACTCCCAATTTATCGAACCTTCGCATACAAGAAAACATTCTCACCTAAAAAGGAGAAGATGAAAATCACAGTAAAAAGAAAAAAAAAATCTAGATTAACCAAATTCTAGTAAAACTAATATCAACTAAACACAATCCTCGACAATGGTGTCAAAACTTGATACATGCTAACCGTAAGTGCACAGTCGTCATCAAATAGTAAAATTATTATTCTCATGGACTGTGAAATTGAGTACCAGTTTATATGTAATGGAAGATTATCTAGACAAATCAAAATTGGAAGAATTATTATGAAAGAAAATACACTAAGAAAATGGAATTAAAAGACTGGGAGAAAACTAGTTCATTGAGACAATTCTAGGGTTTCAGTTTCACCATGACAATCATTGACAATGTAGTTAGGAATCTCTCTTTTACCTCAATGTTGATCATGCTTGAAGGTGGTCTATCCTAAGGTACCTGATGCTCTCTTTCAAGATTACATCAGTGTATCTATCATAACGCAACTCCTACTTTTGTGATAATCTAACTAAGATAAACCCCCCCCCCCCCCCCCTCCAATAATGATGTTAAAAACTTGATGCGTGCTAACTGTAAATGCACAATCGTTGTCAAATATTAAAATTATCATCCTCAAGGACTGTGGAGTTGAGTACCAATTTATGTGCAATGGAAGGTTATCTAGACAAATCAAAATTAAGAGAATTATTGTGAAAGCAAATGTACTAAGAAAACATAATCGAAAGACGAGGAGAAAATCAGTTCTTTGAGATAATTCTAGAATTTCGATTTCACCACGACAAGTATTGACAATGTAGTTAGGAATTTCTCTTTTACCTCAATGTCGTTCGTGCTTGAAGGTGATATATCCTAAGGTACCTAATACTCTCTTTCGAGATTACACCGGTGTATTTATCCTAACGCGACCCCTACTTTTATGGCAGTCAAACTAAGATAGACCCTTTACACTCTATGATAGTCAATGGTACCCTCCAGAGAATTTGAACTACTTTCGTGAATAACCCTTCAAATTTAATTATTATAGATCCGAGATCGTAGTTCACCTTCGGTTCTTTCTCCTCACCCTAAGATCTATGCTAACGTTCGTTAAGACATATAAGCATGTTATGTATACTAACAACTAAATCAATAAACAATATTGTTAGATTTGAGAGGTGTCCTAAGGCAATCACCTTATGGTTATATTATTTATTAGATAAATAACAATTCACGATTTGAGTGCACATTCCATATGTGTTTGATTGGATCTTAAACTCAAATATTGAATGTCCGTAATACGATTCAAGAGAATTTGTGATTGGATCACAACTCGTGAGCATCTCTACATGTGCAATTATGAATGCATTGAAATTATCCCTAGTCGAGGAATTGATGAGCACAGACGTCATCGATTCTGTTGAGACTAGCACGTTTAAACTTCTTGGTTAGCTAAGCAGCTGATCTCACTGTTGAAGATATTAGATGTTGAGAGTTAAACATGGTTGCTGGTTAAAGGTAATCAGTTCATTGAAGTAACCTGCCTTGAGACTATATATGGTTCTATACATATGTCAATGAAGATCTTAGTGCAGCTTAAGTGCGAGTTTCCTTTGACTTGCAGTATTCAAGTCACCTTGGTCATGGAGGCTTATACTTTAATATCTTAAGCAAACATATTTGAGGAGGTGTGGACCCGAGATAATTGGATATAAGTCGAAGTGCCCAAAAGTGTTTGAATAGCCATAGAGGATTCACCGCTCTTTGAAAAAGAAGACGTATACCCTGCGGCCGCTTGTTAGGATTGTTACTAAAAGTCTTTAGCCAAAGTATCACATGTCACGAGTATGAGACTCTTGGACACATATACAAGTAACTTAAATCCACAAGACAAGAAAGCTAGCTTGGGCTAGGTATGATGTAAACAGCCTAGTGGGGACTGACACACATAGACCATGTCCTGAAGCAAGCGGGTATAAGACGGTGAAAGAAACTAGGCACGATTCAGTGTAGCTGCTAAAGGTTTAGAAACATTCTGAAATCAATAGTTAATTTTTTGATTAATTGAGGATCATGATGTACTAATAGGTGTCACTAATGATCGTTTCGTAATTAATGGTTAATTATGGACGGCCAACATAACTGGGAACTTATTGGGTTACACAAACTACAAGTTCTCCGAAGGATTTAAAACAAGTTTAAGAATTAGATTCTCATAATGAAAGAAATAAAGTCTGATTGAATCGGACAAAGGACAATATGATGGAATTCGTCTTATGAAAAGAAAATAAACGAAATTAATTTCGTTCAAATCGGACGTGATTTGGTTACTAAATCAAATAATTTGATTTTGAACCAAATTGAACCAACTTGGTTTGGTTCATGATGGAAGAGGTTTTGGCAAAATGGATCCGATGAGAAGCTTCATCTTATGAAGATAAATTGAACAAAACTGGTTTGGGTCAAATTGGAGGTCGTTTGGTTACCGAATCAAGCGAACCAAGAATGAACCCGATTTGCTACAGTAAATCCTAAATATAATCTGATCTGGTTTGTTTTCTTTTATCCAGTTCACGCCCACGCCGACCTGAACCGCCGATCGTTGTTTCTCACGCGCGATTACGCGATCATCTCCACTAGCCGTCGCTCACGGAAAGGAAATAGATCCCAATTTTTTAGCGAGAAGATCACGATCCACATGATCAGCGCCAGCGGAAATCTTAGGTCGAGCATGGTGATGTGTGTAGGGTATACATATATTTCTACTATGATTGTTGCACATCTTTATGCATTATATGATGATACTCTGTGTTTATCACACCCTTTATTCTTGCATTAGGCATATTTTCTCTACTTTCTAGTTCGAAGGTCTACTCGTGTACATTTGCATTTGTAGGATGGAAATCGATGTGAAATAAGGCGAAACAAAGGAAGAATGACAAAAGCCCAAGACAGGGTCGTGCCTCAAGGCATGGTCGTGCGACATCACCCAAGCCAGCCAAGACATGGTCGTGCCCTTCAAAGCCACGATCGTGCTTCCTGTAGCGCCCTCAGCAACAGCCGTGTTCACCACACACGGTCGTGCCTAACATACAGAAGGTCAGCTGTTTCAGGTCGTGCCACCGGGCATAACCGTGCCCTTGCCTTCAAACAGAATAAATCACACTAGGAGGTCGTGCCTACAAGGCACATAGTCGTGCCCATTTTCCAGTACAAGACCAGTTTGGGGTCGTGCCTACCAGGCACGGTCGTGCCCGCGAAAGCCTCAAGGCGAACTTACAGGTCGTGCCACGAGGCACGACCGTGTCGCGTGTAGGGCCTATATAAGCATCTTTTTGAAACCCTTATGGGGGGCCGTTAGAGGTGAATAGAGGACGCCGCAGCCACGTTTTGGAGCGGAATTCAGCGTCTCATCCATTCTTTCCGGGGCTACTCCGCCGTTTCCATCCACCGCCGACGAGGAGATTGTAATTCAAGGAAGAACCGTGCACATAGATAAGTCTTTTCCCTTTTCTTTCTTGGATTTAGGGACAAAGATGAATTCCAATTCTTCTTCTTCGAGTTGTATTTCCTCCGTCATGGAGTAGATCCTTCAGATTCTAGGATGTAGGAGGAATTGAGATGTATTGGATGATTTGTATTTAATGGATTTGCTATTTGCCATCTTCTATGATATGTTTATGCTTTGCTATATGGATTGTGCCTTGTGTGTGTTTGGTGATATGTTTATGAAGGCTTAAATTCATGTGGATGGGAGTGAATTATGGTTTATAGGAAATCTTAGGATCGTATGACCGGGGCGCCTTGTGACAGGAGGTAAACCTTAATCGGACTTTCCGAGGAGATCCTTAAATCGTAACAAACTCTTATGAGGGATAGCTAACGACAATTGATCGCTAGGAAGAGATCCTTAATAGGGGTACTCGATGACAGAGGGTAGGATATCAGATAGTATGATCGGGGTGCCTTGTGACAGGAGGTAAACCTTAATCGGACTATCGGGTATCATCTCCGACTAGTAGTCATAGCATTAGAGGATAATGATTGAATTCCAATGAAGCCTGACGAGGTCTATTTGGGTAGCTTGGTTAGAATCCCTGCATTGATATAAACATTGAGGAATGGTAAGGCATCCATGATACATCAACCATAGTCTCGAGGAATCTGAAATCCTAGGATCGTTTCCCAAACCTGTCATCTAGTTGATTCCTTTTTTATCGAGGTTTAGGTACTTCAGTTCTCCTTCTCTCTCTCCCCAACACCAAAACCCAAACATTCGCAAACTCTTTTTGTGCTAGTCTAGTGATAAATTTCATGGTCTCTGTGGTTCGATATCTTTTTATTACTTGACGACAATCGTACTCTTGCGGGAGCCTATCAAGTTTTTGGCGTCGTTGCCGAAGACTGTGCGCTATTTTTCATTAGACTTTTACATTTAGAGTCTTTCTACCACATTCTTTCTTCCATTCATTTATTTTTATTTCTTTACTTCTTTTCTATTGGTACAAATTCTTTACAGATTCTTTTTCTGGAAACATAATAACATTTTCTTTTGGTGTGCATGCGTAGGTCCAAACAAGCGGAGTTTCCTTTTGATCCAGAAATCGAAAGAACCTACCGAAGGAGGCTTCAATCTCAAAGGTTAGCCACACAAGAACATACACCAGAAACCATGGCTAACAAACCTTTGAAGGACTATGCTGCACCTTATGCGAGAGGAGTATCATCTAGCATCGCCCGACCAACTATAGAAGCAAATAATTTTGAGATCAAGCCTGCATTTATCTCCATGATCCAGCAGAATCAATTTGGGGGTGGACCAAACGAGGACCCCAATCTACATTTGAAAAAATTTTCAGATAATTGCAGCACTATGAGAATTCACGGGGTTGGTTTTGATACAGTCAGACTCATGCTATTCAAGTTCTCACTCAGAGATAGGGCAAGATCTTGGCTTGCCTCTCTTCCACCAAACAACATAACTACTTGGGAACAATGCGAACAAATGTTTCTCAACAAATTCTATCCCCCAAGTAAGACAGCTCATATGCGCAACATGATATCAAGCTTCATGCAATTGGATGGTGAATCTTTATTTGAAGCTTGGGACCAATTTAAAGGGATGTTGAGACAGTGCCCACACCACGGATTGGAAAAATGGCTTGTCCTTCACACCTTCTACAATGGGATCAACTATCAGACAAAGGTATATTTGGATTCTGCTGCAGGAGGTGCATTAATGAACAAAAGCTTGGAGGAAGCCGAAGACATAATTGAAAGTGTGGCCCTCAACCATCACCAATGGGCTACCGAGAGAGGTAATCATTCAAAAACTCCTAGAAAAATATGAGGTGGACACTCTTACTCTGTTAACTGCACAGATGGAAGCCCTCAACAAGAGATTTGATAATATGAACGTCAACAAGGTTAATGCGGTATCCACATCATGCGAGCTTTGTGGGGATTCTAGCCATACAAAGGAAATGTGCCAAGTGGGGTCACTTCAAGCTCAGATTGCTCAATATGAACAATGTGACGCCATTGGTACATTCAATCAAAGAAACAACCCATACTCAAATTCTTATAATCCAAGTTGGAGGAATCACCCAAACTTCTCATATCGCAACAACCAAGGGTCATCCTATCCATCTGCACCTAAGCAAAATGAAGAGATGTCAGACACCCAGAAAATTCTGAAGATGTTGGAGGAGCAAAGGACAGAGAGCCGACAAATGTTCTCTCAACTTCAAGGTGACATGGTAAAGATCAACGAAAAATTAGATGACCATGATAAGAGGTTGAAGATGCAAGAAATGCAAATGGCACAGCTCAGTTCTTCTCTTTCATCAAGGCAAGTGGGTGCACTTCCAGGAAAGCCGGACTTCAACCCTATGGAGCACTGCAAAGCTATTGAGCTGAGGAGCGGATGGATCTTGAAGGGCAAGGAACCTCAAGGGACTGTTCCTTTGGAGGGTATTTCATGCACATCAGCCACTGAGCAACCTCCTTCCTCTACACCAACTGTTGAAGATAAATTGGAGGAAGTTGAGACCGCTACACCCGCTGAGGAACCATCAAAGAAAACTTTAGTGCGCAACATACCCTTCCCTCAAAGGCTCATGTACAAATAGAAGGATGCTGAGTTTGAGAAGTTATACAACCGAGTCAAGGACATCACTTTGGACATTCCCCTTCTCGACACTCTTGTCGAGATGCCTAAATTTGCCAAGTTCATCAAGGGGTTAATGTCCACCAAAAAGATAACAGAGGCCAAGCATACTGTGGCTCTAACAAAGGAAGTTAGCGCAATCATTCTCAACAACAAACTTCCTCCCAAACTCAAGGATCCAGGAAGCTTTACCATACCATGCAAAATAGGTATGATGACTATTGGTAGGGCATTCTGTGACTTAGGAGCAAGTGTCAGTATAATCCCCTACTCAACAAGTGAGAAATGTGGATATACGAATCTCAAACTCACCACCATGGCCATCCAACTAGCAGACCATTCTTGTAGATACCCGATGGGTATAGTGGAGGATGTGCCGGTAGAAGTTGGAGGATTCACTATTCCTACCGACTTCATTGTGCTTGACATGGAAGAAGATCCATCAATTCTGATTATTTTGGGGAGGTAGTTCTTAGCCACTGCAGGGGCAAAAATTGACGTGAAGAATCACAAGTTGTCCTTGGAAGTGGGAAATAAAAAAATAGATTTCAACCTCTCGTTGGACTCCAATGCTTATCTTCCAGAGAAGGAACGATGTTGCAGGTTGGATGATGTCCAGCCGAAAAAGAAGTGGTTGTATCAATCCTTTTCTTTGTCGATGGAAGAACCCGCACCGGCCGGGGTAATAAGGAAGCCTTTTGAAAAGAAACAAAAATATAAAGTGCCGGCCAGGGCCCGATTACAAGACTTCAACCAATAAGCCCTGTACACTAGTGAATAAGGGTTGAGCTAAAGACCTTAAACAAGCGCTTCTTGGGAGGCAACCCAAGGGTTTTTATGTTTTCTTTTTCTTCATTTTTGATTATTTTTGCAAGTTAGTAATAAACTTTTCTATTGTTTGCAGGAAATTTTGGAGTTACACATCAAATAAAGCGGGGTCGTGTCTATTTGGCACGACCGTGTCTCCTCCACAGAAATAAGGCAAAATAACACCAGGACGTGACCGTGCCTCCTGGCACGGTCGTGCCTCCGCCTATACAGAATAACCCTTGAGGTCGTGTTTATAAGGCACGGTCGTGTTTCCTTCACAGAGCCATGCCTACTTGAGGTCGTGCCAATTGGGCATGGGCGTGCCTCATCCACATAATGCACCCTCAACAAGCCGTGCCACTTTGGCACGCACTTCCACAGAAACCCACCTTTTGCAGCTTACAAGGCACGACCGTGCCTCGTCTGCTATAAAAAGGCACACGGCCGTGCGTTCCCTAACCACGGTCGTGTACCCCCAAAACTTCATCTTTTCTCTTCCAAATCTCCCCTGCAACCTCTCTCAAGTCCACTCCTCCTTCTTCTTTCACTTCTTCTTCATCTCTCCACCAAAATCCACTCGAAAACCCCCATTTTCTTTCCCTTCTTCTTTCTCTTTTCTTTTTCCCTCAGATCTGGCAGGATATTGAAGCATTTCCGCAGGAGAATGAATGAGCTAAGTCTGGGGGAGGTAAGCATTGTACATAAGTAAATAAATAAAATTGCATTTTGTTTTGAATTTTAGTTTTTTTGTAATTTGCTTTGAACTTTGCTTTGAAATTTATTTTAGTAGTTCATGGTAGATAGCATGTCAAGAATCACCAACAACATCTCGGTAGGAGTTTGTCCTTTTGTAAAAATGCTAGCACATTTATTCTAGATGATTGTTTTGATACTTGTGGCTAGTATTCTAAGTGTTATGTCTTTTCCTATCTACCATAATAGGAAGTGAGCTAGTATACATTGAGAGAGTTGGGAAATGACCTAGTCTAAGGATCTCTTACACTATTGTCTAATCTAGGAGGTAGATAAATTATGAAATTAGTCATGATTCATAAGACCGGACTAGTACTAGTGTTTCCAAGGTGACCTTCCATTGCATTTTGGTTACTAGACCAACTCAAGTCATGTCAACTCATTTGGAAAAATCTTAAACCCTAAATAAAGCAATGCTTCAAACTCAAATGCTTCTCCAATTTCAAAGCATCTTCAAAAAAAAAAGAGGATAAAGAGAAATAAGAAAAAGGGGATAAAAAAATAGTTCATGAGTGGAAACTTATCAATTACCCCTTTGAGACCGGTAAGGGTTACTAGGGAAATAATTGCTATGTTTCTCTTGATCTTGAGGCAATCCTTTGAGACCTTGTGCAATGGAAGGGATGACCCTAGCCTATGGCAGGTAAGTGTCTAAGGTCTGGAGATATTTAGGAACACGGTAGCATGACAACTTGACTTTAAGTAAGGTTTTGATATCAAATGGATTAAGGCCACTTTTTACACTAAGCACGGAGAACTTATTCTTAGGCCTTATCTTAATGATTTCAAGTATCATGCTCACCATTGTTATTCTGTGATAGGATTTGAATTAATGTGCTAAGAATTATGATGCTGCTATGTATTTTCACTTGAATCTAGATGCAGGTTTTTTACTTGAGGACAAGCAAAAGTTTAAGTCTGGGGGTGTGATGTGTGTAGGGTATACATATATTTCTACTACTTTTGTTGCACATCTTTATGCATTACATGATGATACTCTGTATTTATCGCACCCTTTATTCATGCATTAGGCATATTTTCTCTACTTTCTAGTTCGGAGGTCTGCTCGTGTACATTTGCATTTGTAGGATGGAAATCGGTGTGAAATAAGGTGAAATAAAGGAAGAATGACAAAAGCCCAAGACAGGGTCGTGCCTCAAGGCACGACCGTGCGACATCACCCAAGCCAGGCAAGACATGGTCGTGCCCTATAAAGCCACGGTCGTGCTTCCTATACATGGTCGTGCCTAACATACAGAAGGTCAGCTATTTTAGGCCATGCCACCGAGCACGGTCGTGCCCTCAAAACAAAATGAATCAGACCAGGGGTCATGCCCTTTTCCCAGTACGAGACCAATTTGGGGTCGTGCCTACTAGGCATGGTCGTGCCCGCAAAAGCCTCAAGGCGAACTTATAGGTCGTGCCACAAGGCATGATCGTGTCGCGCGCAGGGCCTATATAAGCATCTTTTTGAAACCCTTAGGGGGGGGGGTCGTCAAAGGTGAATAGAGGATGCCGCGGTCGCGTTTTATAGCATAATTCAGCATCTCATCTATTCTTCCGGGGCTACTCCGCTGTTTCCATCCACCGCCGATGAGGAGATTGCAATTCAAGGAAGAACCGTGCACATAGATAACTCTTTTCCCTTTTATTTCTTGGATTTAGGGACAAAGATGAATTCCAATTCTTCTTCTTTGTGTTGAGTTTGAGGAGTTTTGAGGACCAAACAACAAGGTTAGACTTCATAAAGTTGAGCTTTTGAGGGTTTTTGGTGTTTCCGGCTTTCTCTGGTGTTTCTGGCAGGTTTTCCGGTGGCTGACACTAGTGCAGGCCATCTTCCCCGGCCATGGTCGTCCCACCCTCCCTCTCAGAGGTTGTCATGTGGTTGGTAGGGAGGTGGGTGGTTTTCCACTCATTAGGAAGGTTTTCCACTCATTAGGAAGGTGCATCATCACATTAAAGGCAAGGCTCTCATTGGCCAGCTTGGGCGATGATCAATCCAGATTTGGCGCTAAGAACGGTCAAACAAATCACTCTTCAATAGAAAGGTGCATCATCACATTAAAGGCAAGGGTTCTCATTGGCCAACTCGGGCGGTGATCAATCCTCAAATTACAGCTGACATTTTCTATTTTACATGGCTAAAAGAACTAAGAAAATATTAATTTTGATTCTATAAAAATTGCGACTTGTTACCTATTTATGTAATTTTTTATTATATTAATTTAGAAAAAATATTAATATAATACAACGTGAAATGATTGCGAATTAAGAAAATATTTAAATTAATATAATAAAAAATTACATAAATAGGTAACAATTTTTATAGAATCAAAATTAATATTTTCTTAGTTCGCAATTTTTTAAGTTCAATGAATACATTATTTACATTCATTGGCGGTGTCATAACAAGTCGTCGCCGCTGCCACTCCGTCTGCTGTTTCCACTTTGCACCGCCATGAATTCCACCGCTGCCGTGGCGTGGCTCCGCCTGGCCGAGCGCGCCGGCCTCGGGGCGGCCGCCTCTGACTCCAACTTCGTCTTCTCCCCGATCTCCCTCCACGCGGCTCTCGCCTTCGCAGCTGCTGGCGCCAACGGCTCGACTCTGGACGAGATGCTCTCTTTCTTGGGCTCCCCGACTATGGATCACCTCAACCTCGCAGCCGACCAACTCATGGCCACCGTTCGCGTGAGCAACTGCGACGAAACCGCGCCGCACCTGTCGTTCATCAACGGCTTGTGGGTGGACGGATCGTTGATCTTGAGGTCATCGTTCCAAGAGGTGGCCTCCAGAATCTACGGAGCCGTGGCAAAGCCGGTTGACTTCCAGCATCGAGTAAGAGATCGATCGCAATATTATCTTGAATAATATTTCAATTCTTAATTGCCCATTTAATGGAATTACAAACATACATGAATCGTATTATTGAGATGAGTATAAACTTTAATTGATGTGCGTGCCTCCAAAAAATTCCTTAGGGGGTTTTCTAATATTGACCGTTTCGGCGATGGGGCCGATCACTATAAAAAGTTTATCCACTACAGTTTTATCCCCGAGGCAATGATGCCGCAATAGTACACCCAGGTTGTCACCCCGGCACCTACGGTTCGATCCCCAGCTACGGCGCATTTACAGGAATTTTCCTCCAAATGGGGAGCGCAATCAAAGGATGCTAGGTGTCTGGGTTAGCCGCTACGTGCACTTCCCGATTTATCTTGGTGGCCGATGGGAAACTTCTGTGGGACCGGATCGGTCACCCCAGAGATAGTTAATGGGGCTAACTGGGATTTATCATTTTTTTATGTGCCAATTCTTCTTTTTTGCAGAAGAAAAGAAATAACTATTTTCCCCATTCATTGACACCACCTAACCTAATCTAAAAAGAAAGAAGGTTTTGGGCAACCAATACAAATTAGATCTAATAAGATTTACTAAATACCTCTTAAGGGGCCCACTTCCTGGGTATATTTTTAGCTAATTGCATCCCAATAAGGTCTCGTTATAAATTATTTGGGTTGGGTTGATGTCTTATTGATGATTGATGAGTAGCCCTTTTCTTTAGATTTTGAGTTGCATCTTAATTTAATCTTATTATGGTTAACCCTTTGGCTCTCAAAAATGATGTTTAAATATTTTGAACTATGAGAGAATTTTTCTGATAATTGGTTTAAGTCCCTACATGTTGTTAGGACTAGTAACATCACTAAAGGAGATGAATACTGATTCACTTCTATTTTTTATTTGTCGTGCTCGCCTATAAAATGTTAATGCACATCGGAAATAAACATAAGAAACAAAGCATCATACATACAACAAACTAATTTTTTAATTGGTTTGGAATTCCTTGTTCCTACTCCACAATCTAAAGCTTAATGATAGCACCACTATACCTTCTCCTTTTCGGATACCTTCCAAAAGGGGAAAAATATTTTACAAACCTGTTCTTACAAGCAAACAAACCAAATACAAATAAAGGTGAAAATGAACATAATGTAAATAAGTTATTTACATAAGAAATCTTTGCTTTACATGCTCTTTGTTGCTTTTAAAATGTCTCCTGAAGGTTTAGAATGTAGCAACACTTCCCTTCAAAATCTCCAAGAACTGGCATCCAAAATCCTCCACGAAATTCTCTCTCATAAGCTTCAAGTCGAGGCTAAAAACTGTCTAACAACGACTGCTAGCTCCCATCAGTTGAATGCTGTAGCCAGAATCGAACATTGCTTTGCTTAATGGCTCCATCTAGCATAACATCGGGGATAATAGTCAACTGATGGTACCCATCAATCGATTGATGATGATTAGTCGAGTTCCCGAATCTACTTAGAAACTTTCTATTTGCTTCAACAATGTTATGAGTCGAGTGCACCACTCGAGTTATACAACAATTGACTGCTTATACTTAGCAGTCGATTGATCACACCGTAAACCCCCTTAAACCCTCTCTAATCTTGAACTCGAGGTTTCATGTTCATCAGTCGATTGTTAATCCCATAATAGTTGACTCATACCTCTATGTTAGTCTGACCAAAGGTTGAACTCTCACTTTGTCTGGTATTCAATTGACCTTAACCTACCATGACTTTCATTGCGTAGCATTTGATCAACCTTGACCTGCCGAGACTTCACTTACGTAACATACCGTCAACTTTGATTTACTAGGACTTCTCTATTGTCAAACATTCAATCCTCTTTGACCTATTTGGACTTCTTATCTCGTACTTGACATTCGGTCATCCATGACCTACTAGGATTTCACTCTTTATGCTTAACATTCGGTCCACCATGTCTTGCTAGGACTTCTATCATTGTCAAGTGTTCAATCAACTTTGACTTACTTGAACTTCAGGTCTCATGCTAAATATCAGATCCTCTATAACCCACTTGGATTTTATTTCTCATGCCAAGTGTTTGATCCTCCATGACCCATTTAGAATTCATCCTTGTCAACTCTATGTTGGATTTCCAACCCCCAAGTGTCTAATTAACCGTGGCTCACTTAAACTTCACCCTTGCTAACTCCCTATGAACTTCCCTTGCAAAGTCTTGATGAACTTCTCCACTATCAAGTATTTAGTCAACCTTGACCTACTTGATTTTTCGTTCAACCATTAACCATCGACACCTAAAACAATCTTGGTCAACTTTGATCTGATGTCGATTGCACTAACAATCTCCCTCTCTAATAATCTCCCCTTTTCTCGACATCTCGCTCTCAAATATTGATCACTTGTCAAGTATCTGCTTAACATTGACATACTTGATATTGCACTCAACTAATAAACATATTGATCAAACATCGAAATCTAACTCGAGCCACCTTGAGCTTGGTCATGCTTGACCAGAAGTCAATTGCACTTGACAATATGTTTAAGTTAACCAAGCCCATTAGCCCAACATCCCATTTCTTATGCCAAAACATAAATAAATATTTCCTAACTTAAACTCTTCATTCTCTCCCTTTGGCATACATAAAAAAAGTCTTCACTAAATCTATTATGCTCCTTCATTCCAAACTCATGTCAACATCTCAATGGAGGTTCCCTATCTTCCATTTTCTTTAAAGCTCAATCTTGAGCTTACTACCTTTTCAAAATGCATGCCTTGAAGGTGAACCTCCCCCTTAAAGCATGCTTCCCTTCAATTATTGCAGCAACAATGCTTTATATAGGATTGTGGGGATCGATAGAAGAGGGTGAATATCAATCTCCTTTTATTCATTTTCTTTGTGTTCGTTCTTTCTATCAAAGTTAGTCGCAGTGGAATATACAAACAATAAAATACAAGATAGAAAACATTAAGACTTCACTTGGTTCCAAACTCCTAAGGTTGGTACTCCAAGGCCTATGTACGGGAAGCGCTCATCCACTAGCGTATCTCCTTTCCAAAACTTTTTCGGAGGCGGAGAAACCCCTTACAAATTAAGTACAATCAAATATAAAGAAATAAAGTCTAGATACTTAATTAATAACAAGCAAGTCTTTAGTCGAGTCGATCCAGAAGTCCTGAGAATAACACACCCCTCCTGGAGCTTTGTCGATCATAGAGCTTCGAGTATTGTTTCGAGCACAGAGACGAGGAGAAGTAGTAGTAATATTGGTGATCTTGAATGTCTGCTCGAGGTTTCTTTTTTAGAACTTTTTCAGTCTATCGATCTTATTCAAATCTTATCCGAATGATCAAATTCTTTGCGATTTGGATAAGACCCTCACGATCTCATCTTTATCAGATTTATCAGTGTATCGAATCAGTTTTTCAATCTATCAATCCTAAATCGGATCAAGTCTAGTTCACTCCAAACTTGGTCTGATTGCATCCGATTGCCTTCATTTGTTTTCCGTCTTTCTTCCAGCTCTTGGTTCATATAAGACAAGCATACAAATATGCAAACAAGTCTAATCCTGTAAGTGTATCTAACCTATTAGGCTTACTCCTTATCTTGGATTGTTGGATCTCATTATCCTCGATCGCTTGGAAGTATTCTTGGTCGCTCAGACTCTGCGGTCGTTCACCCCTTCTTCAGTCACTTGGTAAGTCTTGACTCCGTTAATCGAGGGTTATCACCATGCAGTCGTTCGGACTCCCTCCGGTCGTCTAGCTAGAACCGTCGAGATTAACTTCCTTGTATTGGTTACACGTAGTGAGTAGAATATAATATATAGATTTACTCAACATACTTTTACTAGATGTTCAACTCTCAGCTGACCCATCTAGTATGATTTGCCAAGTTCAGCTCCCAACCGACTCCACTTGGACTTATTTGTCAAGACTTCATCTCTCAGCTGACTCTGTTTGGACTTGTATGTCAAAATTTTAGCTCTCGCTGACTCTGCTTGGGCTCGTCAACCTAGTTCTTAACTAGAAATTTTCTACTTGGTTCCCAACCAAGACTTAGTTATCGTCTTGATTTCCAACTAGGACTTGGTGCTTACATAGCTTCACTAGAACATAACCGCTTGCCTATTTCCCAACTAGGGTTTCACACTTTATCAAGTTACCTGCTTCACTTGACACAAAAAAAAATATCAACAAAACCTAACTTTATACTTAGTCATACATCAAAATTTTGGATTCACCATGGTGCTTCCAACACCAACAATGTCATCCCCAATGATATTGCTCAAAAGAAAAAGTTGAGATTGCAATAATTCTCATAATCTCTTACAACTTTCATGCCAATAGGTCTTAAACAGTGTTGATGCTCCTCGCCCTCAAGTCCACCTCGTATTAAGCCTTCGATCCATTGGATGCACTAGAGTCTCTGAGCTTCCTTCATATGCCATCCAATCCTCCTTTGATAGTTGATAGCATCATAGAGTACAATATTAACAATCACTAAAGTTAAACATTATTTTACCATTGACAGTAAACAATTTATGCGAAATGCAGGTCTTACTAACCTATAAACAAATTTTCATAGACACTAAATGGTAAGAATGGAAGTGTACCCAACTTCAATAACATATATATTTTTTTCTTGCCAAACTAATTTAGTTAGGAGCTTGAGGGCAATGAGTGCGTTAAATCTCACAACCATTAAAAGATTGTTTAAAAGAATCTCTAGTGAGTTTTGAAGACAGTCAAATTAAAGAGAATGACACTAACTCACGAAGAGTCTTAAAAATGCAAAATGTCTCATCAATACGGTCAGATTTGCCACAAAGAGATGAATCCACAAATATTACCAAAATCATGAAAAAAAGAGTAAAGGCAGAGCACAAGTCAATAAAAACACAAGTCAGCAAACACCGATAAGCTAAAGCGCAGAAAAGAAGAACAAAAAAGTCGCAGAGATCCACCAGAGACGAAGCACAGTGAAGATCAGCAAAAAGGGAGTGCCTTTAACCACAAATCCGAGAGAAACAAAAAAAAACCTCACCTTTTTATCTTCCACACAAGGCCTCTAGCTTAAACACAACATCCACGCAACACAGAGACGATCCCTCAGCTTTCACCTGGAACGTCAACTATGTATCGAAGAAGGTAAAGGCAGAGCACGGAAATAATGGAGCTGGAATATCATCACGATCGTCAGATAGAGAAACCACTGCCTCATCAACCAAGGGCGGAAGAAAGAGGCCGGGAGAAGACGGGCTTCGTCGCCGATGGAGCAGGAGTGGGAAGCACAAACGTCGGGTGTAGGGGTTTTGGGAAGAACGCAGTGGAAGTCGGGTGTAGGGGTTTTGGAAGCGCGCAGTGGAAGTCAGGTTTAGGGGTTTTGGAAGCGCGCAGTGGAAGATCAGCGGGATGTAAAAATATTTGGGGGGGGGGGGCGGGGGGAGAGGGAAAGAAAAAAGCGAAAATATACAACGGTTTTAAATCGTTGTTATAGCTTCCAAAACCGTTGTTGTCGTTACAAAAAAGCGCATATAAATAACGATTTTCAAACCGTTGTCGTAGTCTTCAAAAACCGTTGTTGTAGGCTCCAATCAACCTCTCAAAGACATCGGTTTTTGTTAAAACCGTTGTAAAAAGTAAAAGACATCGGTTTTGGCATAAAACCGATGTCTTTTGAGTGTTGTTAATTACCGATTTTCTTGTAGTGTAAGTATATATGATTGAGTACACTAGCTTATCCTATGACTGATTATTATTTGCATGATTAATTCATAAATTTGATTTGGTCTAATTAATGCATCAAAACAAATATCATGAAACTAAAATATCATCATCCTATTGTATGTGAGCATATTAATAAAATCTATAAATTTGCCAACCATGCATCATGAGTATGCCTATCGTATAAATTGTAATCATTTCATGCATATAAACATTCAAATCATATAAAATGCAAATCATAAATCACCCAATTTATCTTGAATAATATTTCAATCCTTAATTGCCCATTAAATGCAATTACAAACATACATGAATCATATTATTTAGATGAGTATAAACTCTAATTGATGTGCCAACTCACTAAGAGTGAAATAATTATTTTCCCCATTCATTGGCACCACCTAACCTAATCTAAAAAGAAAGAAGGTTTTGGGCAACCAATACAAATTGGGCCTAATAAGATTTACTAAATACCTCTTAAGGGCCCACTTCTTGGGTATATTTTTAGCTAATTGCATCCCAATAAGGTCTCATTATAAATTATTTGGGTTGGGTTGACGTCTTATTGATGATTGATGAGTAGCCCTTTTCTTTAGATTTTGAGTTGCATCCTAATTTAATCTTATTATGGTTAACCCGTTGGCTCTCAAAAATGATGTCTAAATATTTTGAACTATGAGAGAATTTTTCTAATAATTGGTTTAAGTCCCTACTTGTTGTTGGGACTAGCTTGATCGATATTAAGTTTTTAGCCATGATTAATGCACGGATATAAGTATTTGAAATCTAGGCTCTAGCCCTCTGCATCTCATACCTTTTCTATGTTTCACAATACACAAACAAGTTATTCCTTAGGTGCTTTATGAGATGCTGGCTGACTAGATCTCTAGGTGCATGCAGTCTACGGTAGATATCTAGGCTAAATCCAGTTGTAATAAAATAAAATAAGTATATAAATTTTTAAAAGAATATTTTATCATTTTTAAAAATAAACATGGTTCAAATCAATCCTAGTCTAACAGCTAAAAAATAGCTCCTCTACTTGGAAGGTCTAACACATTTTAATCTAGCATTTTGGATAATATTGCAAGCATTAGCATGAATTATGTGGATATGTTGTTTAAGTACCCAAAAATATTGATTTCCTACTTGGTTGACTAGGTAAGACTTTGGAATCTAGGCTATCTTACTTTTGACATTTCGATTTACTAAGGATAAGTAAGAGACATAGTTTTGATTTGAGCTAAACCAAGTCCAATCCTATTGTAAGTAGCTCGTCTAGTTCTAAGCATCATATTCAACAACTGGGATCTAGATGTGAACTTGCTTAGTGCTGACTTTAGCTCACTAACTTGGTTTTTCAAGTTAGAATTCTCTTCCTCAAGTTTTGACAATTAAATTAAGGTTCCAACTTGAGTAACCTTAGTGGATGAGTCAGAAGTAGTCTTTTCCTTAAGTTGTTTGACTTCCTTAAGTAAAAATTTGACTTGTGACTTATACTTAGCTAGAGTTCTAGTCAGATATGATATAGTGAGGTAATATTTTTTGGTAATTGAGTTTGTTTCCTCACTTGTTGACTCATCTGAGTCACTAATTTGACTAAACTCAGAAGCTAACTCAAAGTCGAAGTCAGATTCAAATTTGTATGCCTCTTGAGTAGCTACTAAGGTTAGTAGATTAACTTGATCTAAGTCTGATCTAGATTCTGAAGAGGACTCATTCCAAGTCGCCTTGAGTGTTTTTTTTCTTTCTGTCTTTATGATTATCTTTTTCTTTATCTTTTAGGAGTGGACAATCTGATTCGAAGTGTTCTTTCTTGTTGCATTCAAAGCAACAAACATTGGCTTGATCATTTCTCAAGATTTTTTTTACAAACTTCTTGGAAAATCTCTTTCATCGGATTATCCGTTTAATCAGATTCGCAACTTTTGAAGATAAGTCATCTTCAGTCGTCGATGATTCGGACTCAGATTCGATTTCTTCCTTAGGTTTGAGTTTTGACCTAAGTTTAGGTTTGAGTCTATCAGTTTTATCAGTAATTAAGGTTATACCATTTTCCTTTTGATCTAGGTTGGTATGTTCATGAAGTTCAAAGTCATAGAAAAATTCATCCAATTTTATTAAGGATAGGTCTTTAGATACTTTGTAAGCATCTACCATGAATGCCCATAGAGTTATTCTTGGGAAGACTTTTAGCTATACCTAATTAAGTCACGATTATTGACTTGTTCGTCGATTGCATGAATGCCGTTCAGGATTTCCTTGAATGGGCTAGGCAATTGACTTACGAATTCGTTATCCTTTATTTGGATTTTTTGAAGCTGGCTCAGTAATAAATCCTTCTTAGCGGTCTGTGAGTTGATTGAGCTTTCGTGGAATTCAATGAGCTTTTCCCACAACTCTTTAGCACTGCTAAAGGGTCCGACTTTACTCAGTTGTTCCTGAATTAAACCACATTGAAGTGTGGTTGTGGCTCGAGCATTTGCTTGAGCTTTCTTTTTAGTGTCACTTGTCTAGTGACTGAAGTAAGAAGACTCGCCATTTGGATTTCTAGGTAGTTCAAATCCTACATTGATTATCATCTAGTTATCTATCTCATTCATGAGATAGTATTCCATCTTTTCTTTCCAATAGGCAAAGTTATTACCATTAAATCGGGGAGAATGGGTTGCGTTGTAACCTTCTTACAAGGTCATTGAGCTTAGGGTTAAAAAAAATTAGTTTAGGTTGAGTTAGAGTTAAGTTTTTAAGTTGATTTGATCTTGACTCAAAACACAAAATTCATCCTAAGTTATATTCAGGTTTTGCTTTGGGTTAGTTAAATAAAATGTTCCTAACTTAGCTTATAGGTCGTGGCGAGGCACAGTGCCTTCTTGGATATCGAAACAATGGCTACTTTATAAAATAAAGCCAAAATAAGAACCTTAAACTTGATTGGCTTTAATACAATCCCTTGGTCTAACTGGTTTAGAACGAAGTGGGGTAACTTCGGCTAGTTCCAGTTGACTAGATGTACCAGGTAGGGTATTCCTTACTCTTCCTAGACATGCACCTAATCGAGCTTTTCTAGCATACTATCAGCTCAACCACCTCTGATACCAATTTGTAGGATCGAACTCGACGCTAGAGGGGGGTGAATAGTGTTACGAATTTTATAAGCTTAATAATTTAAGTAAATAGAAATTAATACTAACAGAGTAATGTAGCGGAATGAAGATAAACACTCAATTACTTAACACTTTATCAAAAATATAACTTATGCACTTGTTCTAAATTAACAAATCAAGCATGTAATAAATTGATAACAATAGTATTATCAATATTTTGGCCTAACTTAACAAATTAAGCATACAAGGATTTTATCAAGCAACACAAATTGTAACGACATAAAGCATAAAAAAAATATGATTCTTATTTCGATAAACTCCTTTTCTAGAAAGATTCTAGAGGTGAAAAAATCTTAAAAAGAATCTAAAAATTATAAGCTCAAAATATATGACTAACAATGTATGACAACAAATATGAGATGCAAATTTACGTTAGTTGTTGTCGTATTGGAAGTTGAAGCTTGGAGTCTCAGCATGTCGTTGCAACAGATCGAAGAGTACGGATGGTGCAACAAGCATGTCAAGAGCATGGCAAGCCCCAGTCGACTAGATGCTCTTCGATCACCTGGACGCTGCTGACGTGGATATGACGTTTATCCAATAAATAACGTCGTCCGCGGTCTCCAATCGACTGGACACCTTCCAGTCGCTTGGAGCTTGATCAAACCTGATCTTTACTGTCTCACTTGGATTGCTGGATCTCATTATCCTCGGTCGCCTAGAAGTAATCTTGGTCGCTCAAACTTTGCGGTCGCTCACCCCTTCTTCGGTCGCTTGGTAAGCCTCGACTCCGTCAATCGAGGGTTATCACCATGCAGTCGTTCGGACTCCCTCCAATCGCCTAGAACCATCGAGTTTAACTTCCTTGTATTGGTTACTAATGAGTAGAATATAATGTAAATTTACTCATACGTACTTTTACTAGATGTTCAGCTCTCAGCTGACCCATCTAGTATGATTTGCCAAGTTTAGCTCTCAACCGAATCCACTTGGACTTATTTGCCAAGACTTTAGCTCAGCTGACTCTGTTTGGACTTGTCTATCAAGATTTCAGCTCCCGCTGACTCTGCTTGGACTTGTCAACCTAGTTCCCAACTAAAAATTTTCTACTTGTTTCCCAACCAAAACTTAGTTACTATCCTGATTTCCAACCAGGACTTGGTGCTTACCTAGCTTCACTAGAACTTAACCACTTGCCTATTTCCCAACTAGGGTTTCACACTTTATCAAGTAATCTACTTCACTTGACATAAAAATATTAAATCTCAACGAAACTTAACTTTATACTTGGTCGTACATCAAAATTTTGGATTCACCATGGTGCTTCCAGCACCAACAATGTCATCCCCAATGATATTGCTCATAAGAAAAAGTCGAGATTGCAATAATTCTCCTAATCTCTTACAACTTTCATGCCAATAGGTCTTAAACAGTGTTGATGCTCCTCGCCCTCAAGTCCACCTCGTATTAAGCCTTCGATCCATTGGATGCACTAGAGTCTCTGAGCTTCCTTCATATGCCATCCAATCCTCCTTTGATAGTTGACAGTGTCATAGAGTACAATATTAACAATCACTAAAGTTAAACATTATTTTACCATTGACAGTAGACAATTTATGCGAAATGCAGGTCTTACTAACCTATAAACAAATTTTCATAGACACTAAATGGTAAGAATGGAAGTGTACCCAACTTCAATAACATATATATTTTTTTCTTGCCAAACAAATTTAGTTAGGAGCTTGAGGGCAATGAATGCCTTAAATCTCACAACCATTAAAAGATTGTTTAAAAGAATCTCTAGTGAGTTTTGAAGACAGTCAAATTAAAGAGAATGACACTAACTCACGAAGAGTCTTGTCGGAAATATTTCTATTCTGAATTAATTGAAATATTACAAGCCATAGGTCCCTATTTATACATGAGTATAGGGACTTATTCTAGACGATTTATTCTAAACAGAATATTTAATATATAATAAATTAAATATTCTAACACCCCCCCTCAAACTCAAGGTGGTAGAGTAGAGATCAGCTTTAGTTTGCTCAATAACACATAGAAGCGACCCAGCAAGAGAGACTTGGTGAAGATATCTACAATCTGATGTTCGGTAGACACGGACTGCAATTGCACAGTGCCAGCACCAACATGCTGCCGTACAAAATGGCAATCGATCTCGATGTGCTTAGTGCGCTCATGAAACACATCATTTCGAGAAATTTGAATGGCACTCTGACTATCACAATGAAGATCGGTGGCAGGTGGTTGAGGAATGCCAAGATCAGAGAGAAGTCGTCGAATCCAAAGAAGCTCGGAAGTAGAATCAGCAAGTGCACGATACTCTGACTCAGCACTGGAACGAGAAACGACAGTCTGTTTCTTGCTTCGCCAGGAAACAAGGGAATCACCCAAGAAGAAACAATAACCAGTGATGGAGCGTCGGTCAGTGGGATCGCCTGCCCAATCAGCATCAGAGTAACCAGTGAGCACCAATGATGAATCTGCAGAGAAGTGAAGACCATGTAGAAGAGTGCCCTTAACATAGCGAAGAATACGTAATACAGTAGAATGATGAGCTGTACAGGGACTAATCATGAACTGACTAACGATGTGAACTGCATGAGCTATGTCAGGACGAGTGACTGTCAGATATATTAGGGAGCCCACTAACTGGCGATAGAGTGTGGGGTCCTCAAGAGGGGCGCCATCGAGAGGAGTGAGACGACAGTTTGCCTCAAGTGGAGTTGATGCAGTCTTGCTGTCAGTCAGACCAGCACGGGAGATGAGGTCAGAAGCATACTTTGCCTGGGACAAATAGATACCATCTGCCGTGTCGGAAATCTCAAGACCTAGAAAGTAACGCAGCTTACCAAGACTCTTCATATCAAAATGCTGATGAAGATAGGTCTGTAAATCAGATATTCCAGAGGCATCGTCTCCAGTGATCACCATATCATCAACATATAACAATAGAATAATAATCCCGGATGAGGAGCGACGAATGAATAAAGCAGAGTCATAGGGAGAGGCGGTAAACCAATACTGAATAAGTGCTGAGCTGAACTTGGCGAACCAAGCTCGTGGTGCCTGCTTCAGACCGTAAAGAGCACGACGTAACTTACATACCTTCCCCGAAATGTCTGAACCTGGCGGCGGACTCATATAAACCTCCTCAGAAAGATTTCCATGAAGAAAAGCATTCTTCACATCCAACTGGTGAAGAGACCATCGACGAGCAGCAGCAATAGCCAAAAGACAACGTAGAGAAGTCAAACGGGCAACAGGAGCAAATGTCTCTTCATAGTCAATGCCGTACTCCTGTAAGAAACCTCTGGCCACAAGACGAGCTTTGTAGCGCTCAACAGATCCATCAGAATTTGTTTTGATCTTGTACACCCATTTGCAGTTAATAGGTTTCTTGTCAGGTGGTAGATCAACTATATCCCAAGTCCCAGTCTTCTCAAGAGCCTGCAGTTCCTCAGACATAGCCTCACGCCACATTGGATCACAGTTTGCCTCACGAAAAGTCCTAGGCTCATGGTTAGATAGAATGGCAGAGAAACAATGGTAATCAAGGAGATGAGAAGGAGGACGACTTACACGGGTTGAACGTCGACCAGTGGCAGCAGGGACTTGAGATGCTTGTTCAGGAGACGCAGATGAGTTAGCTTGAGGTGACGGGGAAGCATCGACAGTGTCAACAGGAATCTGTGTGAGCTCGGGACCTGCAGAAGAAGGAGATGGATCCAAAACAAAGAAAGAGGAATCAGTCGTTGACGGGGAAGCATCGGCAGTGTCAACATGAATCTGTGTGAGCTCGGGATCTGCAGAAGAAGGAGATGGATCCAAAACAAAGAAAGGAGAATCAGTATGAAAAGGAATGGTAAACTTGGACTCAGAAGAGAACATCTTATGTTCCCAAAAGGTGACATGACGAGAAATACGAATTCGATTGACACAGGATCCCAACAACGATAGCCTTTATGTTCTACCCCATATCCCAACAAACAACACAGACGATTCTGAGGCTCCAATTTGTTTCGTTCATGTGGGGGAAGGTGGACGAAACTGACACAGCCAAATGGACGAAGAATGGAGTAATCTGGTGGCTGACCAAAGAGTTTCTCGAAAGGAATGGCATCCTGAAGTACAGAAGAAGGCATCCGGTTGATTGTATAGACAGCAATAAGGGCAGCTTCTCCCCAAAACCGATCAGGACACGAAGCAGAAAGGAGCATGGCACGAACAGTATCTAGAATGTGCCTATGTTTACGTTCAGCCCTACCATTTTGTTGTGAAGTGTAAGGACATGAACGTTGAACAACAGTGCCCTGGGCAGAAAGAAAATTGAGAAAGGTAGAATCATTATATTCCAAAGCATTGTCAGTGCGGAGTGTTTTAATAGGACATGAGAATTGTGTTTGAATTATTTTTGCAAAAGTGGAGTAAGTTGAGGCAAGTTCGGAACGATTTTTCAAGAAATAAATCCAAGTGAATCGGGAATAATCATCAACAAAGATTACAAAATATCGATAACCTTTGAACGTTCCAATGGGAGAGGGCCCCCAAATATCTGAGTGAACTAGGGAAAAAGGTTTATCAGCAATAGAATGATTATTTGAGAAAGAGAGTGCTGGTTGTTTGCCAAGCTTGCAATGCACACAATCAAAAGATTCAAATTTAATAGAACCAAAAAAACCTTTAGCAGCAAGAGATCAGAGGTTATGTGATGAAGCATGC
>NC_133872.1:10254034-10265772 GCF_044706935.1 Curcuma longa | reverse complement strand
CTATATATATATATATATATTATTTAATAAGACATTGGGATCAAAATCCGATTTTGCTCATTGCTGATGCAAATAACTGGACCAAAAGTTTGGCCAAGAAATCACGTGTAGAAAACGCTAACGTGATGATAATAACATTTAATAGCATTAATAAACCCAACATTTAAAAAAATATATTAATAAAACTCTAAAAAGCACTTTGGAAGAGCGTAAATAAGAATAACCAACTTGAAACTCTATAAAAAGAGAGCTAAATTGATTCTGAATGGAAGAAGTAGATATGATATTGAAACAATATAAAGCGATTCTTCCCTCCTTTTCTCCCCTTTTTTGCTGTGTTAACAAAATAATCAACTGATTGGCAACTCATTGATGCCTTTATACATATTGTAATCTCCAAAGAAACAATAATTTGAAGCCATCTAAACTCGTCGATCTCCTCATCAGACTCCATTATGACAAGATATAAACAAAAGAGAAGAAATATTTGTTTTTGTGTCTGCAATTGAGCTCCAGTAGCTGACAGAGTCGATATCCGCGGATTGTTTTCTGCGACGAAAACGGAAGACTCATGACTGAAAACATAAGAGTCGTGACTGAAAGTTGTCGTGCAAATCCATCGTCAACAATGTCTAGCGGCGGCCATTTGCCCAACCCTTGATCTTGTTCTTGGATTTTGAAAATTGCGGCTTGTTGACAACCTTTTTGGGTAGATCATGCAGCTCCATCACTCGTATTGTTCGTTGTTTTTTCACTGCAATATATGAATGTCAAGCAGCCATCAGTTTCCAATGTATGAATGTTCGTTGTTAGCATGATAGACTGTTAGTATCGAAACCGACCATTTTCTGCTTGCTGGTACCCTTCCTGAAGCTTCCGCTTCGCGACTTCTAGCTTTGCTCGTATCAGGGCATCCTCTGAATTTTTGGTTTTCTGCTAGAGTGGAGGATGCTTTACTAGTTTGGGATCCCGGCACTAGATTATCTGAATGTATCAAAAATGGGCAAAACTTACATCTTGCATAGCTCCGGAGGACTTCCTGCGAAGTGCAGAATTGTCTTGAATCCGACCTCAAAAGAAATTTGATACATAAAGCAATGCTTACTCAATAAGTGTTCGTGCAAGATGGCGAATTTGCTTTGAGTTGTGTTTTCGCACACCACTAACTGCCCTTCCGATTGCAGTTGCCTAAGGCCAAAAATAGATAAATTCAGCATAAGCTCAAACAGCATATGGCTTTCTGATCAAGAATTCCATCCATTGCTCAAAGGAACAATTGAAAATATATGAAAACTATTTCTATTCCTCACCATAAGCACTTCAACAGAGAGTTCCATCAACTGCAGTCTCCTCAACGATTCAAACAACACGCTATCAGACTGCAAAAAAGAGCAAAGCAAATCGAGTAAAATGATAAACAACTTCATCTTGCAAAGACTGTCAATGATCACTATTCTGAAAACTTAGCAAGCAATGTATCGAACAATGTACGTGCAGTATCAAAGGCATCCAAGCAATGGAGTTTCTGAAGGAAGAAAGACAATGATACAAACCTCATCTTGGTAATTGACAAGGATCTGCTTTATCCTCGAAACCTCAGATCGGCGCTGCGCAAGAACTTCCGCCAGTAATCGAGGGATACGGGGGAGCCCGCCATGGAGAACGGCTCGGCAGCGGCGGCGACGGCGCCGGTGATCAAAGCACACGGGGAGGAATCACGATAGACGTACGTAATCAGGAGACAAATGAGCAAAGATCGAATTTTGATCGAGGATTTTAACCCTGAAAACAAAACAAAAATAAATAAAAACTCAGATTGTAAGCAATGCTCTCTCGATCGGAGCGATTTCTACAACAAATTCCACCAATTTCATTCCAAGAATAGAAAAAAAATGTAAATCATTTTGACGATAATTGACGCCTTAAAATTTGTAAAAATTCTAGCCCCAAAACAAGACGCCGTCACTTCTACGTTCACACAAAAATCCAAAAGAACTTATTTTTTTCCCGTAACCGCCCAAAATCAAGTGATCGACAGCAAATAAATACAAGAAATTGTTAGAACAGATGCCTTTTGGTTTAATTTTCTTCCTCCCTTCAACTGCAATAATGATTCCCTATTCTCTCCTCCAAATAGGAGCAAAGCAAGGGGAGATATGAAGAGGAGGACCTGACCTTGCTTTTCTTCTCCTCTTGAAAATATACGGATTCAATAATAAAAAACGAGTTTTTGATCGATCGAAATACGCAAAGCGGTTACTACTACTCGTAACGACGCCGATCGTGATCGTGATCGTCGATTTCGATCGGACTCGTCTATGAATTTTGTGACGATTAATTGTTTCTATGCTCGCGCGCGGGGCCTCCGTCTCGATGCGGAGTTGTACGAGGGAGGAGGCGGCGACGAGGGGATCCGACGGTGGCGGAGATCTTCGAGGGTTTTCTCGCCATCGGAACCTTTGGAGTCGGGTCATGGCCGATCGAGGAGGAGGACGGAGCGTCGATCGAGGAAGCGCAGAAGGAGTCGGTCGGCGACGAGGAGCTCGTCGTCGTGCGGGCGACGCTGGAGACGATCGCGGAGGAGGAGGAGGAGGCGACGACAGCGAAAGAGTAAAATGCCGCGTTTTTGTATTTCCCTCTCTATTTTTCACGGATCTATTTTCTTAGAGAATCTCATCTCATTTTTCAGAGAATAAAATTAAAAAACACAAAATCAATAATAATTTTTTAAAAAAAATTAATCAAACCAAACGTCCCTTAAATGTTGAGCGAAAAACTATTTATACTTCGAGATTTATTTGATAGATAAATCAATGAAAAAACAGTATGCCTTTAAGATTAATTCAGTTCAAGACTCATATATCTAGATTATTAAAAATAAAATAAAAAATAAAAAGATTCTTATTTTTTTTGTTAACAAAGTAATTTATTGATGCCTTTATCTATATTGTAATTATTGAAAAATGTGAATAGAGAAGTAGTGGATGGAAGATGACTCCCACTCTATTGTGAATGAGACATTATTTGTACACTGGGAGTTGGGTGACATAAGACTGATTTAAAATAAATCACAACTGCGAAAGTTTTGAATGTGCATACGTAGCTTGTAGGAGTGAGTGAGAATCCAAGATTCGAATTATACTAATCTCGTATGACTCTTGTGCAAGTATTACCTGCACGCGCTGAATGAGTCTTGGTCTACCCAAGTAGAATCAACCAATTTTTATTAGGGCATGCAAATCCTATAGAAAATCTAGGACCATAAATGAGTCTAGTTGAACCAAGTGTTATGGTATTCAAATTTATTTGATAAGGTAACTAAGTCAAACTAAGTCGAGCTTAAAATAAACTAAGTTATTAAATTGATTATTCAAACTTAGTTTGATTTCTTTTTTAAAAACTTGAGTTTAATTTGAACTTGGTTCATTTAAATGTTATCGAGCTCTTAAATCAAACTTGTTTGATTATTTGAAATTTTTATATTTTAAACTTGTTGATTGTTTATTAACTTTGATAATACAAAGTTATTTATTTATTTTGAAAGTTTCTTTTTTTATTAGCATGGTTATAAGAGTTTATTTATAAATATGATTTAAGAATATTATTCACAAATATTATTCACGAATATTCTTCATGAATGTTAACGAACTGAACACATATGTGTTCAATATTGTTAGTTTAGTACAATAAATTATTTAAACTTATTCATTTAATTAATTTTATATGTATTAAACAAATATAAATAATTTTTTTATTAAATTGAATATCAAACTTGTTCACAAATATTCGATTTATTTTCCACCTTAAGAAAATCCCATGAACATTTCAAATATGTACATTGATAATTGTTTATTGCTAATTAACCACAAACAAAAGGGATCAAATTTCGGCCCATTAACCTCTAGATTTATTTGGATAGCTGGTAGAAAATTTTCATAGGATTAAATCGATCCCTTTCCGAGTTAATCGGTTCTAATAACTAAATATCTAAATTAATATAAATAAATAAATAAATAAATAATCAACCAGCTATAGAAAGTCAGCTGAAAAGGTTCCTGTACAGCCGAGCGCCGCACTGGAAACTACCTGACAAACGAGGAGGATGATTCGTTGCAGTAGGAACAGCCAATCCATTAAACACAGTTAAACTGACGCAGTATCACCTACTCCTTGGTTGCTACAATGTATGAACAATAGTATTAGTATAAGATTCGTATAAGCTTATGATGCACGTATCATTATTTTATTTTAAACCTCCACTTTTACAGCGAAGAAGGGCTATCAATGGAGGTATTTATATCATACAGTAAACTTACATACATCAAAAGCAAATTCAAATCATTAAGCTAAACCTCCATCATATTTCATCATCCCAAAACTCTTCAAGACTTTTATAGGGTCCATTCTCTGAGATAAAGAGCATAGCTTGACTTCTTCTGCGCTGAGGAATCCTACTGATGGTCTCCCTCTCTTCTTCATTCAACTCCCAGTCCAGTATGTCCAAATTCTCCACCAATCTTTTCTCATTGAAGCTTTTCACTATCACACAGTCTCCTTGCTCATAAACCCACCTCAAACATATCTATCATACAAACATGAGTCATACCGCAAGTTTTAAGATGAGTGGTATCAATCTTTAAATATTTGATCATCTATTGCAATACTCATTAAGTTTACATAGTCACCTATGACTAGGGCTGTCATGAGCATTAGTCTCATTTACCTGAGCAAGAGTCTTTCCTTTAACTTTGGCTATTTGCTGCAGAATCTCACACTCCATAACCCAATTGGCTATTCCTCTCCCTCCCAACGGTGAGTAAGCACAAAGTTGAATGCCTTTTGCTATGCAAAACTCCCTCAACTTCTTTTGTTGGAAAAGAGGGTTCACCTCCACCTTATACAATAATTATTAAAAAAAATAGTTGAATCTAACATAGTAAAGTGAACTCCGCCTGTGATAAGTTTACCTTATCATTGCCGGTCCCAAGCCCGGATAAAGGAGGAGGGTTGCGTTAGGTTGCCAGCCAGCGTAAAACTAAGGCAAACACTTATGAATGGATCCAATATACAATTGTGTTAATGCTAGGATGTTCCCCGGAAGGAACGCGTTGCAGGGTCCGACTGTAACGTCTCGGCAAGGACCGCTACATCTCCATGAGAACTTGGGTGTAGTGTTAAATGAGCAAAAGTTCTCACACCATAGGTTGGGTAAGAATAAAGATTATAGAAAAATTAATAGTCTAAGAGTTGGAACATGGAATATAGGAACCCTTACTGGTAAAACAATGGAGATAGTAGATACGATGATTAGGAGAAGAATTAATATTTTGTGTGTACAAGAGACAAAATGGGTAGGCGAAAAGGCAAAGTTGATAGAGAACTCGGGTTTCAAGTTATGGTACACAGGAAAGAGTAAAACAAGAAATGGAGTTGGTGTTATTGTAGATAGTTCGTTAAAGGATGAAGTTGTAGGAGTAAATAGAAAGGGGGATCGAATGATAGCTCTCAAAATAGTAGTGGAGAAAGACATTATGAATGTAATTAGTGTATATGCACCTCAAGCAGGATTAGATGAAAATACCAAATCAAGGTTTGTATTTTCCTTTTGATCTAGGTTGGTATGTTTATGAAGTTCAAAGTCATAGAAAAATTCATCCAATTTTATTAAGGATAGGTCTTTAGATACTTTGTAAGCATCTACCATGAATGCCCATAGAGTTATTCTTGGGAAGACTTTTAGCTATACCTAATTAAGTCACGATTATTGACTTGTTCGTCGATTGCATGAATGTCGTTCAGGATTTCCTTGAATGGGCTAGGCAATTGACTTACGAATTCGTTATCCTTTATTTGGATTTTTTGAAGCTGACTCAGTAATAAATCCTTCTTAGCGGTCTGTGAGTTGATTGAGCTTTCGTGGAATTCAATGAGCTTTTCCCACAACTCTTTAGCACTGCTAAAGGGTCTAACTTTACTCAGTTGTTCCTGAATTAAACCACATTGAAGTGTGGTTGTGGCTCGAGCATTTGCTTGAGCTTTCTTTTTAGTGTCACTTGTCTAGTGACTAAAGTAAGAAGACTCGCCATTTGGATTTCTAGGTAGTTCAAATCCTACATTGATTATCATCTAGTTATCTATCTCATTCATGAGATAGTATTCCATCTTTTCTTTCCAATAGGCAAAGTTATTACCATTAAATCGGGGAGAACAAGTTGCGTTGTAACCTTCTTACAAGGTCATTGAGCTTAGGGTTAAAAAAAATTGGTTTAGGTTGAGTTAGAGTTAAGTTTTTAAGTTGATTTGATCTTGACTCAAAACACAAAATTCATCCTAAGTTAGATTCAGGTTTTGCTTTGGGTTAGTTAAATAAAATGTTCCTAACTTAGCTTATAGGTCGTGGCGAGGCACAGTAGCCTTCTTGGATATCGAAACAATGACTACTTTATAAAACAAAGCCAAAATAAGAACCTTAAACTTGACTGGCTTTAATACAATCCCTTGGTCTAACTTGGTTTAGAACGAAGTGGGGTAACTTCGGCTAGTTCCAGTTGACTAGATGTACCAGGTAGGGTATTCCTTACTCTTCCTAGACATGCACCTAATCGAGCTTTTCTAGCATACTATCAGCTCAACCAACTCTGATACCAATTTGTAGGATCGAACTCGACGCTAAAGGGGGGTGAATAGTGTTACGAATTTTATAAGCTTAATAATTCTAAGTAAATAGAAATTAATACTAACAGAGTAATGTAGCGGAATGAAGATAAACACTCAATTACTTAACACTTTATCAAAAATATAACTTATGCACTTGTTCTAAATTAACAAATCAAGCATGTAATAAATTGATAACAATAGTATTATCAATATTTTGGCCTAACTTAACAAATTAAGCATACAAGGATTTTATCAAGCAACACAAATTGTAACGACATAAAGCATAAAAAAAATATGATTCTTATTTCGATAAACTCCTTTTCTAGAAAGATTCTAGAGGTGAAAAAATCTTAAAAAGAATCTAAAAATTATAAGCTCAAAATATATGACTAACAATGTATGACAACAAATATGAGATGCAAATTTACGTTAGTTGTTGTCGTTTTGGAAGTTGAAGCTCGGAGTCTCAGCATGTCGTTGCAACAGATCGAAGAGTACGGATGGTGCAACAAGCATGTCGAGGAAGAGCATGGCAAGCCCCAGTCGACTAGATGCTCTTCGATCGCCTGGACGCTGCTGACGTGGATATGACGTTTATCCAATAAATAACATCGTCCGCGGTCTCCAATCGACTGGACACCTTCCGGTCGCTTGGAGCTTGATCAAACCTGATCTTTACTGTCTTACTTGGATTGTTGGATCTCATTATCCTCGGTCGCCTAGAAGTAATCTTGGTCGCTCAAACTTTGCGGTCGCTCACCCCTTCTTCGGTCGCTTGGTAAGCCTCGACTCCGTCAATCGAGGGTTATCACCATGCAGTCGTTCGGACTCCCTCCGATCGCCTAGAACCATCGAGTTTAACTTCCTTGTATTGGTTACACGTAATGAGTAGAATATAATGTATAGATTTACTCATACGTACTTTTACTAGATGTTCAACTCTCAGCTGACCCATCTAGTATGATTTGCCAAGTTCAACTCTCAACCGAATCCACTTGGACTTATTTGCCAAGACTTTAGCTCTCAGCTGACTCTGTTTGGACTTGTCTATCAAGATTTCAGCTCCCGCTGACTCTGCTTGGACTTGTCAACCTAGTTCCCAACTAAAAATTTTCTGCTTGGTTCCCAACCAAGACTTAGTTACTATCCTGATTTCCAACTAGGACTTGGTGCTTACCTAGCTTCACTAGAACTTAACCACTTGCCTATTTCCCAACTAGGGTTTCGCACTTTATCAAGTAACCTGCTTCACTTGACACAAAAATATTAAATCTCAACGAAACCTAACTTTATACTTAGTCATACATCAAAATTTTGGATTCACCATGGTGCTTCCAGCACCAACAATGTCATCCCCAATGATATTGCTCATAAGAAAAAGTCGAGATTGCAATAATTCTCCTAATCTCTTACAACTTTCATGCCAATAGGTCTTAAACAGTGTTGATGCTCCTCGCCCTCAAGTCCACCTCGTATTAAGCCTTCGATCCATTGGATGCACTAGAGTCTCTGAGCTTCCTTCATATGCCATCCAATCCTCCTTTGATAGTTGACAGCGTCATAGAGTACAATATTAACAATCACTAAAGTTAAACATTATTTTACCATTGACAGTAAACAATTTATGCGAAATGCAGGTCTTACTAACCTATAAACAAATTTTCATAGACACTAAATGGTAAGAATGGAAGTGTACCCAACTTCAATAACATATATATTTTTTTCTTGCCAAACTAATTTAGTTAGGAGCTTGAGGGCAATGAATGCCTTAAATCTCACAACCATTAAAAGATTGTTTAAAAGAATCTCTAGTGAGTTTTGAAGACAGTCAAATTAAAGAGAATGACACTAACTCACGAAGAGTCTTAAAAATGCAAAATGTCTCATCAACACGGTCAGATTTGCCACAAAGAGATGAATCCACAAATATTACCAAATCATGAAAAAAAAAAAAGAGTATATTGTTGTGGGGTTCAGTGATTGAGATAATTGATGGATCTATCCATGTATCATAAAGTATTAATTATATGTTGTTGAGAAATACAGTATACCCTTTGCTTTTTTGAATTACAGAAATCTTAAGGAGGATTTTGTTTGTGCAAAGATCATTTACAAAATAACTAATTGCTCATTGCGTGCATTGGACAGGCTCCCGAAGTGGTGAAAGAAGTGAATGAGTGGGTTCACAAGGGAACCAATGGTTTAATCAAAGACCTGATTCCTGATGGTTCAGTGAATAGCTCGACCAAACTTATTATTGCTAATGCTCTATACTTTAAAGGAACATGGGCTGACAAGTTTGATAGTTCCCAAACCAAAGAAGGAACATTTCATCTCTTAGATAGGAACACAGTCAAAGTTCCATTCATGAGTACCAAGAAAGATCAATTCATTTCTGAATTCAGAGGCTTTAAAGTACTCAAGCTGTACTACAACCAGAAGCCTGGTCAGAGACGCTTTTACATGCTAATATTTCTTCCTGATGAGAAAAATGGCCTCAATGAACTGGTGCAGAGGATGTCATCTGATCCCGGATTCATTGGACGACACACTCCTCATGCTAGCGTTAAAGTAGGAAACTTCATCATTCCGAAGTTCAAAATTGGACATGGATTTGAGGCATCCAAGATCTTGATAGACATGGGGATGAGAGCCCCCTTTGATATGGCACAAGCAGATTTCACAGAGATGATATTGAGTTCTTTGGGAGATAAGTTTTATATTTCAAGCGTGCACCACAAGGCTAGTATTGAGGTTGACGAAGAAGGTACCATTGCAGCTGCAGCTACTGCATTTGGATATGGCTCGTGTTCGTCCTCGTCCTCCTGTGGATTTTGTAGCTGACCATCCTTTTATGTTTGCAATTGTTGAGGAGGATAGTGAAGCATTGTTGTTCGTGGGGCATCTAGTTAATCCCTTGCTGGAGTAGATAGATGTCTCTTTCTATATTTTCATAGCATCCGTGCTTCACCTCTAAATAAGCTACTGGATAGAGATAGCATCAACAATGCATTTGAATGCAGATACCTTTCATATTGTAGGATGGTTGTGATTGTTATTAAGTCATTTATAGTTTACCTCCGGAGCATAGTTGAATTAGTTACGACGGAATATTTCTAGAAGAGGACAAGGATTCAAATCTCGACGAAGCCAAGATAATATTCTCCTTCATCGATCGTGGTCAATTACAGTTTCTCGATTTACCTTCTCATAGATGATTGTAGGACTGATCGTGTGAGATTGTTGAGGTGGTGGATTTTATCTTTTTTAGAAGATGATTATGATTGTAAAGGAGGGGTGAATAATAATTATTAAAATTAATTTAAACAGATTTAATAAGGAAATAAAAAATAAAATTATAAATAAGAAACGTAATAATTAAATGATATATGTATTTAATGTGATTCGAGATTTTTATTCACGGAGGTACATCATCCCTTATAAATCATCAATATCTTTTCTTCTATTACGTGGATCACTCCTTGTAAATCATTAATATTTATTTTTAGAGGTGAAAGAATTTTTTTTACAGCATAGAATTTGACATAATTATGATAATTATCAAATAAAATACAAATAATAAAATAATTTGGTAGACTACAGTAAACTAATGGAGAAGATAGATGGCTCTTTTTATGTTTTTGTAACATGCGTGCATGCTTCACCTCTAATTAAGCTACTGAATAGCATCAACGATGTTTGTGGTTGTTGAGGTGGTGAATAGCGATTATCAAAATTAATTTAAATAGAATTAATAAATGCAGTGAAAAATAAAAAGTGATAACTAAATTACTTTAGTAAAAAATGGAATCCACCTGTGAGGAGGTCAATCAGAAAACAGAAGCTTCCTACTATGAGAGCTTTGTCGAGATTCGACTCTTGCCCACTTCAATAAATCTGCACCGTACTAACCAACTCAACTATGTTCTGAAGGTAAATAATAACTAAATTACAAGTGTATTTAATGTGATTCGAAATTCTTAGATTTCTATTCTATGGCATATCGATCCGGTGGATCGCTCCCTATAAATCAATAATTTTTTTTTTATTACTTTTTGGAACTTCTTAAGAGGTAGATCAACCTTTTTTACAAAATAGTATTTGACACAATAATAATTATCAAATGGAGTATAAATAATCAAATAATTAGACAAACTATAGTTAAATAAATAACAATAACTAAAGTATATCCAGGTGTGGTGTAGTTACACTGACAAATGAGAGCTTTTTTGAAGAACGACGAGCTTCTTATCACTTCTGAGTTGATTCTCGAGTTACTTTTGAGTGAAATGAGAATTCACCATTGAGTTATATTTATACTATTATTATGGTTGATCAGGAGGCTTTTCGATTGCCCGTGGCTCAACTTTTATCTGAAGATCAGTCTTCATTGATTATCTTATGTCTAGTCGATCGAATCTACTTTCAGTCGCCTATAGGGCTCACGTGCCGCTTCTTCCATCCAGATAAGCTCCACTTTATGTGTTGATTGTGTTTTTGGTCACTTGGATCACTTCTCATTACTCGAAGTCAAATTCTACTCCTGTCACATTGGAACTTGATGATGTTTGATCTTATTAGAATGTCTAGTTGCTCAGACCTACTTCTGGTCGCTCAAGTCGCTCGGATCCACTTATGGTCACCTAGAATCCAAATTTTGCTTGCAATAAAAAGTTAGTCTGAGAAATAAAAAAAATCCATTTAATAGCTTAGTTGACCATTAGTCAACTATCTATTAAACATTGATTTTTGAAACTCTTATTAGTTTCTTAGTCAAGTTAGCATTCAGTTGTAAGACTACTCATATCCCGATATAAGATGCTCTCTCACAACCTTTTTTTGCTAGAAGGTCCTTTCATGGACTCACCTTCTCTAGTTACCCAAGACTCTATACATTACCCTGTTGGCTCATCTAGACTTTCTTTTGTAGATGTCTAATTGGTCCCATCTAGACGTCCTCTTATAGATGTCTGGTCAGTCAACTCATTTAGACTACCTCTGCCAAATGTTTTATCCATGATCCATTATTTGGACTTTCTTTTTTTGGTATCTTATCTCCCTGACTCCTGACTTTACATGCT
>NC_133872.1:10222139-10253951 GCF_044706935.1 Curcuma longa | reverse complement strand
AATTTACTTTTCATTATTGAATATTTTTATTAATAAAAAAAGATCATTTATATATACTTCGTCGTTAAAAATGTCATTTCTATTATACTTTATGAAAAGGTAAAATCGATTTGTCGTCTCTTATTGTTCTTGGAAATGAGGAATATAATTTCGGGGCATAGCTGAGTTGGTTACGACGGAGTACAGTTGTAGAAGAGAGTAGGGGTTTGAATCTTGGCGAAGTCGAGAGAATACTTTTATTCGTCATGATCAATTATAATTTTTCAATTTACTTCCAATGGTCATGGGGCTAATTGTGTGAGGTTGTTGGGGTGATAAATTTTACCTTTTGCATAATTGGAAATGAGGAATATAGAGAGTCTCTCTTCAAGCAATATAAAACTTTCTTAGACTGAAACACATGGTTTTAAAAATATAAGTTCTCAGAATCGGGCGATTACTTTACAAACAATTCTTCCTTAATGAAATTGTTTAGAAATAATGATTTAATATTTATTTGGAATCATTTAAATCTTTTATCAACGATGTATGCTAAAAGCATTTGGATTAATTCTAATGAGCTACAAGAATGTAAATTCGTCATAATTTAATCCTTCATGGTTAAAATCTTGAGGAATAAGTCTAATTTTATTTCTAACTATGATTCTCTCATCATCCAACTTATTCTTAATGATCCATCTTATTCAATAATGATACTTTCTTGGGATTTTGAAATCAAGTCCTAAACTTGACATATATCAGATTGCGTTAACTCATCTTACACAATCAGCTCAAAGCTTCATCTATGGTCTTGGCTTAAATTGAGATACCAATGCAAATTGATTCCTTTGGTTCCTAAAATATGGCATTCCTTACCTCTTAAGAAATATCTTCAATTACTACTGGTGCAATCATGCCTCTAAACATGTTATTTTTGTGTTTGGGCAAAGTCTAAATAAGAATGATATTATAATTTTCATACGTATGTCAAGTGTGCAGGAGCAGTTAGCATGAATTATAGGTGCACTAAAAGTCCAAGTAGGCCAATAAGGGTCAGATACTTAGAAAATAGAAGACCAATCTTATCAAGAACTAGATACTTAGCATGGGAAAATCTAAGTAGATCGAGTATCAAATACTTAGCAAGTGGAAGGCCACGTAGGTCAAGGATCAAATATTTGGCAAATTAAAGTCTCAGTTGGTCAAGGAGAATTGAATGCTAAGTAAGACGATGTAGTTCCAAAGACAAGGAGTCTCTAGGAATGGAAGATTTAGAAGTGAAACTTCTTGTGAGGTGTGAAGCCTCTTTGCATGTATGTAAACTCCTATTAAGATGGGTCTAGTGCACTTGTATAACGAGGTATGGGTGAGACTAAATTTAGAAGCGGATTTGACATTCAAAGTGGTCAAAGTCAGGTGTGAAGTCAACTATAACAGTGTTGCAGTTGATGTCAATTAATACATGAGTTAACTAGATAGTTGACCCAAGGCTAAATAAAAATTTATAAAATGTTTCTATTATGGGGTCAATCGGGTAAGATTAGATTAGGCGTTAGAGGGGGATGAATAACGCGTAATAAATTTTTACTAACTTATTCTAGTAATTTTAGCAAAAGTAAACATAGCGGAAGTAAACACAAAGTAAGTAAACACAAAGAAAGTAAACAGATTAATTATTTATGCAACAAAAAATCTAAGGTAATTAAACAGCGAAGTAAGTAAACACAGAATAAGTAAGCAACAAAAATAGAGAATTGGGACTATATTGATTTAATATGGTTTGAAACCTCTAGGCTTCTACTCAGTTGGGTGGATCATCGCTGAAATCATCTACTAATTTTCTCCTTTCTAATAATTTTTCAGAGATGGAGAAACTTTTATAATCTTGGTAAAAAGATATTATAATGGAAGTAGAAATGCTAAAGAAGGAAAGAATTACAACTTAAATAAACATGATACTTAAATATACCAAGTTTTTTTTTTTCTATCGGAGTGGAGAGCATTAGAGTAGAGGATGAATGCTTACATGTTGGTTATTGTTCTCTTAACATGTTCTCTTGTTGCTTTTGTTGATTCTGTCTTTTTGTGTCTTGAAATGTCTTCATTAGGACCTTATTTATAGGTGTTGTTAAGGAGCCCCCCATCGTCCGGACCAATTTTCAATTGCTCGAAAATAATTCTTTTCAATTAGCATTGCTTTATGTTTATCCAACCCTTGATCGACTAAACTACCTTCGGGTCACTTGGAAACGCTTGAAAAATCATCCGATTGCCTGGACACAAATCTTTTCAATTATATGTTGGTTGATGCTTATCCATTCTTTATTCGATTGAATCACCTTTCGATCTCCTAGATCAAATTGTAGTCTCCTGAAGTTTTAATTGTGTTGGTGCAATCAGCCTCCAAGGTTACGATATTTGACAATATACCTATGTTTGATCAAGTTTGATTAAGAATTGATCCAAACAAGACTAGATGTTTGAAAGTGAGTTAAGTGAGAAGTTTAGATAGGTCAAGCTTGACTGGGTGACTAATAAAGAGAAAATCTAGTCATGTCAAAGTTGACCGGATGACTAGTAAGAGGTAAAGTCTAAGTAGGTGATAAAATCAAAATTTATAATGAAATGGTATCAAATAATATTACTGAAACCCCTCTCTACACTAATGCAGTTTAAGGAATGACTTGTATCGTCTCTTACAAGGAATGCAACTAGTATATGATAATTCTCAAGATTGAATTTATTTGTAAATGGTTTTGGGGTTTTGGGTTTTAAGCTATACATGATAAAGACAAATAACAAAAGACAACCTAACTTAACCTAACTTACGATTGCAATGAACTAAAGAACACAAAGTATTTAACGAACTTATAAATCTAATCTAACCTAAGCATCGAATATAAAATAAAGGAAACTATACTATGGAAGTAAACTAACTGATGTAATTGAAACACGATCAATCTAATTTACCCTAATCAATTGTTGAAACACAACCATCATTGAACAGTAACACTAAGGACACCTAGATGCAAATCAACTCAATTAACCATCATATGGATTAAAATTCAAATGTGTGAGGAATTAAACTGGACATTCTTTCACAATTCGAGCACATGAAAATGGGAATTGCAACTCAAAAATGGAGTGATCTAAGATCGGAATGGAGCTTACAACCAAGCTAGGGCATCCCAAGCTTGTATCAGTCAGATCTAGAGTGAAGAAGGGAAACTCTGTTGAAGCCTAGTGGTGATGAAGTGGAAGTTGATCTGAATTGTGATGAAGGAGGGCATTAGAGTTTAGCTAAGAAGGGAAATCCCTAGCACTTGGTAGCCCCAGCGATGAGCTTGATTAGCTACGGTCTAGTGTGCAGCGGATGACGAAGACAATGGTCGATCTAGAGAGAATCATGGATGATGAAGAATCGCCAATCGGGATTGGGATGATGGAGGAGTCAAGAGGAAGGGAATCCCCTTACGTTGTTGGAGTGGAGTGGAGATGCCCGGAGGAACGGAACCCTTGACCTTATTGTGGCTTGCAATGGCGGATGCCTGACGATGTGGAGAGGGTGAAGAAGCCATTGCGTCAATCCTAAGTTTTGTTTAGAATCATGATTTTTATTTACTATAGCATTCGCATTTGAATTAGATCTTAATGGACGACTGAGAACTCTTTAGATCTTGATCTAGGGCTGGGATCAATTCAGATTTTTATCCAAGGATTCATATCTTGATCAATGGCTGTGATCTACTCTCCCTTGACTTGGATGGACCATATCTTTGACGAATAACTGAGATCGCTCTTGATCTTGGTTGAACGATCCAAATTGCTCCAGATTGGTTTCCTCATTTAAACCTAGCTTTAAGCTCAATTTGGTTTGATCTGATTCGAGTCCATGACCCTTTGATCACCTACAAAGACTACATTCAAATAATCATTCATAATTCCATAAATATGAGATAATTTACATCAAAGCCAAAGAATGAATCCAACTTATGTAATATGATATAAACATGAATTTAATCCAACAAGAGGATTACAATCACGAATTTAAGAGATTAATAGTGTGATAAAATGATGGTTATCAGTAGGTCAAGGTTGACTAGGTGTTTGACAAAGAAAAAGTCCAAGCAGATCAAAGATGACTAAAAGTTTGGCAAGTGATAAGTATTGGTGTAAGGAGCACCAGATAATTAAACCAAGGTTTTGATAAGGGAAAAGGGTTCAAGTTAAGATTGTGAAGTTGACTAATGATCTGAACTGAGTGTGTAGGTAACACAGAAAAGTCCTAGTTGTAGTTGGGTAAAGAAAGTTCTAGTAGGAGGACTAGGTAAGGAAGTCCTAGTCAGGAGGACTGGGGAGGGAAGTCCTAGTTAGGAGGACTAGGCATGGAAGACTTGGCAGATCAAAATACCAAGTGAAAAAGTTTAGGCAAGTCTAGAGGATTGGACGTCTAGTGGTGGAAGTCTTGGGGGTCGAGGGTCAAATGTTGAGCAAAAGTCCAACAGGTCTGGAGGACCGGGTTGGCAAAGGTAAATTCTTTCGAGATGAATGGGTGAGGATGTGTTCCTGAGAAGAGAACAGTAGACATTGGTCTGACCTAGGTTTCACTAGAAACCTAAAAGCCAAGACCAGACAGTTGCTAATACTGTCATTTTTTTGCTTTATTTGTTTTGGACTAACCTTGTGATGCAGGAAAGGAGGGACCGAAACTTTGAGTTCCAGGCGCCCCTATTTGGATCTGGACGATCAGACGGTCCAGGCACCTTGAAGGGATCCAGGCACCTGAACATCAGTTGATCGGGCCAGTGAGGCAGATGAGGTGATAAGTTTTCAGTGGTCAGGACACCTCAGTCTCCAAGTGCTCGGAAAGGCTCCAGGTGCTCAGAGATAGATAAGGTATTGTGGAGTCAAAGTTGATTTAGCAACCTCCACATACATCAAGCAAGGGATACAAGTGCCCGAAAGATGCCGAGTCAGCGTCAGAAGTGGATCGACAGGATGACGTGGAGGTGCTCAAAAAGAGTTTCAGACGCCCGAATCGGCCTATATAAGTAGCTGCAAGGTGAAACCCTAGTACAACACAAATATGCTACTACGATGACCATTCTGCATGTGACCAACACATCTGAGATGCCGTCGTAATGCCAAGAGGCTGCATTGACATGGGACTTAGAGTAGTAATCTGTGATTGTAAACCAAGTAAACAAAAGTGTCAACTTCTTTCTTTCCGCTACATTTTGTACTATGATTTTATGTGATTTTTACGAACAAGTGAAAATGCAACAAACTCACTATTCACCCCCTCTAACATTCACCTCGATCCTATAATTAGTATTAGAGCTAGAGCGAGGGGTGTTCAAAATTAGTGCAACCACTGATCAAGCAAATTTATTTTTTGTCGCTCTAATTTTCGGAGAAACCTTTACACCTTTTCGATCTCCTCAAAATGATATAAAATAGTGTTTAGGAGGAGAGGAAGATAGCAGAGAATAGAGAACAAACAAGTTCTCAAAAGAAGCACAAAAGAATGAAAGAATAGCAAAACTCTTCAGAATCTTGTAAAATCTTGAGTTGTTCTCGCGCAGGCTTCTTTTATAGATCTGCAACCATCAGTCGACTGCTGGCAGGGCCAGTCGACTGATGCCTTCAATCGGCAACAAAATCTCGCATTAAAGTGCATTAAATGCTTGCCAATTTTCTGCAACGTTCAAATCACAGTCGACTGTCCAAGACCAGTCGACTGGAAACAGTCGACTCACCATAACACCAGTCGACTGCCCAGTCGACTCCTATCTTCCTCTGGCTCGACTGATTTTTCTGTGTGCGTCTGATTTATGAGCAGTCGACTGCTGGCAGGGCCAGTCGACTGGTGAAGCTGAAAAATCCCATTTCAGCTTCTCTTGACCTAGACCTCGGCCTTCAAACATCTCTCACAGCCTCATGCCTTCCCTGGATGCTCCATCATCCTTGCACTAGCTTGAGATGCTTCCATCGGCTTCGTCATGTCAAGTCCTTGCCAAGACCACCCTTGGACTTTTCCTTGCCAAGACTACCCGCTTGGACTTTTCCTTGCCAAGACTACCGCCTGGACTTTTCCTTGCCAAGACTACCTGCTTGGACTTCTCCTTGCCAAGACCACGCTTGGACTTCTCCTTGCCAAGACCACCCTTGGACTTCTCCTTGCCAAGACCACCCTTGGACTTTTCCTTGCCAAGACTATGCTTGGACTTTTCCTTTGCCAAGACTACGCTTGGACTTCCCTGCAAACTTGCATCACACATGTTAGATCAACAAGAATTGTCTAACTTTAAACATGGTTTAGCCAAACATTGAAAGTCAATGCACTTGGGGCAAAGATTGCACCAACAGTAGATAGTGATCTAGATCGAGTTCATGCTCCCAACCGACGTAGACGGCATCTCGCAGCCATGCGAGAAGTGGGACACCGCAACGAAGCACAAAATAGAGGCCAACGCGAAGACAACCCAAACACTACAATACGATCTCACCAAAGAAGAGCTCAATTGAGTTTGTCCCTCCATAAATTCCAAGGACTTATGGGGCAAGCTCATTGAGCTACATGAAGGAATGTCAGATACGAAAATAAGTAAGTGTGACCTCCTTTTAAATAAATTATATAATATTAAAATATAGGATGGTGAATCCATGAGTGGACTGCGCGCATGAATTCAAGACTTGCTCAATGGTCTGCATGTCATATAACAACCTATGAAAAATAGAGATGTAATCAAGTACGCTTTGAAAGCGTTTTCTCACGGAACACCTTATGGGCATCAATGGTTGATGCGTATAAGGTTTCTAGGGACCTTTCCAAAATTAGATGATATTTTCAGAATTTGAGTTACATCAATCTGGCCGAGAAAGGGATCACACTTCTTACAAGGCAAGCAAATGAGCGCAAGCCAAGATGTCGAACCGAGCCCGAATCCGAAGACATATTGGATTTTGAAAGCAATGACGAAGTCACCATCAAACTAGTTAACCTAGTTCAAAAATGTTCAAAAAAAAGAAAGGGTTCAAGAAGTCAGACATGAGGAAGGTGATCTAGAAAGCTGGATCAAGCAAGACTCCAATCAATAAGGCGGAAGTCACGTGCTACAACTGCAACGAGAAAGGGCACTTTAAGGCAGAGTGTCCTAAGCAAAAGAAGGAGAAAAGGACTCAGAAGAAGGCACTGAAGGCCACATGGGATGAATCCTCCTCAGAAGACTCAGAGGAGGAGGAGAACACGAGCTTCCTAGCTCTATCGGAAAGAGAGAAGCTAGCTGAGACCGAGTCTAAATCCGACATTGAATCAGAAGCCAAGTCAGAATCAAGCCACTGATCCATATCCAATTCAGAAGGCCCAAACACCACTATAAGCAATAAATTAACTAAAAAATTATATTCTATTATTTATTGCGTATCTAAGAAACTGATAAAAATCCACTGTCTAGGTTAAGTATCTCCAAAAGGAGTAACACTCCTTAAGGAGAAAATTAACCTCAGCTTGTCAATTGAAAAAGTTTAGGTTGGAATTTCAACTCAAATCCAACTTGAGGAAGAAATTCCAATCTGGAAATTCAAGTTGAAGATCTAAAAAGATCATTGAAAAAAGTTTACTTCAGACTCCAAGTATCTTAACATAATGTTTGAAACTCAAAGGGTTGCATACAACCGATTTGGACTTGGACACAAAGCAAGACATAGATTTTACTTGTCATTATTGAATTAAGCCTAAAAACCCCAACTCCAAGCATGAGTTTCTAAGTGTAACTTGATTAATCAAGTTGGATGGAACCAATACTGGATCCCTAAGGATCAGATTTACTATCTGACCAAACCCAACAAAGGTCATCTAGGGAAACCCAAAACCATCCTAGTTAAATAAGACTTGCTTGATTTTATTTTTTTATTTTTTATTTTTTCTTGAACTTAGATTAAACCTAGGCTAGTTAAGGACGCAGGCCTGATTAATACTTGCCCAACCTAGTACCAGAGTGGGGCAAGATAATAGTACACTAGGGAAACTTGATCTAGGTAGTCAAGTGAGATAAGGAATACCTTATTTGGTCTGCTTAGCTGAGTGTAACTAACCGAAGCTACCTCATCAAACCCTAAACTAGTTAGACCAAAGTCTCTTCTTAGATTAACTAAGTGTATAATTTCATAAATTAGCTTTGTCTTAGAAAGTGATCGTTGCTCCGATAATCAAGAAGACCCCTATGCCTCGCTACTACCTAGAAGCTAAAACTTTAAATGTATATTTAATTAGTCAACGGTTAAATTTGAATCTAACTCAAGGTTAATCAAGTCTTAAAAATCACATCTTGAATTAATTAAGATAAAATTAAAAGATCATCTCACACAACACATGGGATGAACTGGTTGATAATTTAGATATGGGTGACATGGAACTAGGATACCCTAATTAATTAATCCTTAAAATTTACATAATTAATTAATCATTAAATTTTATCTAATTAATTAATCCTTAAATTTTACCTAATTAATTAATCCTTAAATTTTAACCTAATAAATTAATCTTTAAAAGTTAATTTAAATAATTAAACCTTAACTTAATTAGTTAACCCTTAACCTAATTATTAATTTTAAATGTTAACTTAACTAAAATAATTTTAACTACACTAAATTAATTTTAACTTAAACTAAATTAATTAAAGCTTAAGCTAATTAACCAAAAATTGAACCAATTAATTAAACTTAAATTAAAAACTTAAACCTTAATCAAACCCAACCCATAAAGCCTAGCCTAATATAATCCGAGCGCTCGGATATAAATCTAGGCAATTTGAATTGCTTCCCGAACACGCCCATAGTTTCAGACAGGCACCCTCGATTTTAGGAATCCAGGTGCTTGCAAAAAATCCAAGCATCCCGCACTGTGCAAAATCTAAACGCCTTGATTGAAAATCCAGGTGCCCAGATCACGTCTATATAGAAAATCGAAACCTAGGTCACAACCATCCCTAAATTTGCTTCCAAATTCCAAATCTCGATCTCAGTAATCTCCTCTCTTACTGAAAGAGCTAGAAAGCTCGTGATTGCTTCCTCCTCTGAGTCTTCTGAGGAGGACTCATTCCAAGTGGCCTTTAGCGCTTTCTTCTTTATTTTGCACTCCTTCTTTTGATTAGGGCATTTGGCTTTGAAATGTCTCTTCTCGTTACAACCGTAATAGGTGACTTTAGCCTTGTTGGTTGAGGTTTTGTTGGATCCAACTTTTGGATTACCTTCTTCATCTCAGATTGTCTGTTCCGTGTTTCTTCTTGAACATCTTCCAAACTAAATTGACTATTTTAGTAGCAACCTCGTCATTGATTTCGGAACCCAATGAGTCTTCGGATTCATCCTCAATTCGACATCTTGTCTTCCGTTCCTTGGTTTGGCCTACAAAAAGAGCAATCCCTTTCTCGACTGGATTAGTGTTAGTCTGTTTGTGTAGTTCAAACTTAGAAAAATGTTCCTCCAATTTAATTTTAAAAAAGTCTCTGGAGACCTTATATACATCAACCATTGATGCTCACAAGGTGTTCCTAGGGAATGCTTTCAACGTGTACCTGATTACATCTCGATTCTCTATGGGTTGTCCTATAGCGTGGAGTCCATTGAGTAAGTATTGAATCCATATGTGTAGCCCACTTCCGGATTCACCATCTTGCATTTTTGATATTGTAGAGTTTGTTCAACAGAAGGTTGCACTTGCTCACATTTATGTCTAAGGTTCGCTCATGTAGCTCAATGAACTTGTCCCATAAGTCTTTAACACTTATAAAGAGATTAACCCAGTTGAGCTCCTCCTTTGTGAGGTCACATGGAGTGTTTGAGTCACCTTAGCGTCAGCCTCGATCTTGCGCTTTGTCACAATGTCCCACTTCTCGCAAGGCTATGGGATGCTATCATCATTTTTTGGGAGTGTAAATCCAATCTGGATCATAATCCACATCTCCACATGTCTTTTGAGGTGGTATTCTATCCTCCCCTTCTAGTAGATGAAGTCCTCTTCGGAAAATAACTGGGGTCTGGCAGTGCTGTAGTTTTTTTGATGGGCCATGTAGCTTTCACAACAATAGACAAGAAAAAAATGTACTAAGACTTGGTCTTAGATTAGCAGTTCGAGGAAAAAAATCAAAAAAATAGAGTGAAAAAAATTGAATAAGCTTGATTAGTGGTTACACTAATTTCGAGCCTCCCTCACTCTGATACCAATTGTAGGATCGAGTTAGAGCGCTAGAGAGGGAGGGAGTAAATAGCGCTTTATCACTTTTTCACTCATTCAGAAAACCTTACGTAAATCAGAGTGCGAAAATAAGAGAAATGTACACTTTTATTTACGTGGTTCACAGTCATAGGCTGTTACTCCAAGGCTCATAATCCTTGATTATTTTTAACGGACAATCCACTATAAAACTCTCCTCTTATGAGAAGGAGTTTTTGCTTTACAAAAATGGATTTAGAACGGTAAACCTTTACTGTTCTAAGAGATTAAGTACACAAGCAAAAGTAAAATATTACCAACTACAAAAATAGAGTTGTAGCGTAGAAGTCGATATAGCTCCTCAACATTATGATGACGTACTGGATTGGCTATTCGCCCGTAGAAAGTCATCGTCGTAGAGTATGAAGTGATTATTAGGGTTTCCCCTTGCAGCTGCTTATAAAGGTCGATCTAGGCACCTGAAAGTCTTTCTGAGCACCTCCATGTTATCTCGTCAATCTGCTTTTGACATTGATTCGACATCTTTCGGGAGCCTGTATCCCTTCCGGGCGTCTGGATGTTGACATGGAGGTTGTCGGATCAACTTTGACTCCGCAATACCTTATCCCGATCCTGGCGCCTGGAACCTTTCTGGGCACTTGGAGGCTGAGGTGTCCTGACCATTGGGACTCTGCCACCTCATCTGCCTCACTGGCCCGATTGGCTGACGTCTGGGCTCTTGGATCCCTTTCGGGCTCCTGGATCCAAATAAGGGTGCCCGAAACTTAAAGTTCCAGTCCCTCCTCTCCTGCATCACAAGTTAGTCCAGAACAAAAAAATATATGCAGGAATTGACAGTTTTGGCAAACTATCTGGTCTTAACTTTAGATTTTCGATGAAATCTTAGGTCAAATCGACGCCTACTGTTTCCCTTTCTAGGAACGCATCCTCATTCACTCCACTAAGGAGAAGTTATCTTTTGCCAATCAGGTCCTCCAAACCCATTGGACTTTTGCTCAGCCTTGATCCTTAGCCCTCAAGACTTCCAATGCTAGACATCTGGTCTTCCAAATCCGCCTAGGCTTTCCCACCTGATGCTCTGATCTCCTAAGACTTCTTGCTCAGTCCTCTTGACAAGGACTTCCTTGTCCAGTCCTCCAAATCAAATCTTCCTTACCTAGTCCTTTTTCAGTCCAAACTAGATCTTTCTTCTCCAGTCCTCCAAACCAGGTCTTCCTTTACCTAGTCACAACTAGGACTTCCCTATGCTATCTGAACACTTAGTTCAGCTCATTATTTTAATTTATAGACTTAACTTGAACTCTTTGCCATTATCAAAATTCAGGTTCGATCATCTGATGCTCCATGCACCAACAATATTAATATTTAAAAAGGAGTTTTAAAAATGTATTTGATCTTTTTAAAATTTATGTTTCAAATATATTAAAAATATTATGCTTTAAAAAATATTTTAAAAAAGACTTTGGAAATTATCTTGAAAATTACTTTGATTTTTAAAACAAATATTTGAAAATGTATTTTAACATTACTTTAAAAATTATTTAAAATTATTCTATGAAAATTACTTTACAAAAATTCATTTGCAAATCATATTATGCAAATAGTTTAGAAATGTAAGATTTTGAAAAACCTTAACTTTTGAAATTTTTAAAAGATTTTTTAAAGGTGTTGAAACATTAAGAGACTATTTTCAAAAAAAAATTTAAAAATATAATTATCTTTCGAGAAGGAATAAGAATTTTGACTAGGTAAAAAATTTTGTAATTATTGTTACAAAATCTAAGGAGAACCTTAGGTAATTATCTTTTTGATGTATGTCAAAGGGGAGGAAGGTTTAAGTTAGAAACATTGAGTATCTCTCAGTTTGGCATAAGACCTTAGCTTAACTTAAACGTATTGTCAAACATCAAAAAGGGAGAGATTGTTAGTATAATAATCATTTAGAGTATTGATGCTTAACAATATACCCATGTCTGATCAAGTTTGATTAAGAGTTGATCTAAACATGACCATATATTTAGAAGTAAGTTAAGTGAGAAGTCTAGTCAAGTCAAGATTGACCAGATGACTAATAAAGAAAAAGTCTAATTAGGTCAAGGTTGATGGATGATTAGCAAGAATAAAGTCCAAGCAAGTCAAGATTGATCAAATCTTTGACAAAGAAAAAGTCTAGGCAAGTTAAGGATTACTGGATGTCTGACAAGTGACAAGTCTAGGTAGGTCAGGGTGATCAGATGCTTGGCAAAGGAGAAATCCTAAGGGAGTGAACCTTAGGTGGTGAGAAATGTTAGAGGAGTGAACTTTAAGCAAAAAACAATTTAGGGGAGTGAACCTTAGGTAGAAGTCCTGGACGAGTGAACTTAGTAGACTAACACTTTGTGTGTTTGCTTGTTGTATTTGTTTGCTTGTCTTGCAGAAACCTAGTATTGGAAAGCAAGATGGAGAACAAATGAATGCAATCGGGCATAACTAAACCAAGTTTGGAGTAAATCAAATTTGACCCTGATCGAATTAGACCAAAACCAATTTGATCGATCTGACAACCTATCTAGGTGACCAGAAGACTGGTTCGGGCCATCAAAATATTGGTCTAATTGATCGATTAGGTTCGTTTGATCAAGTTTGGGTTTGAACTCATTTTGATGACTAGGCTTGGTTCAGTTCACTAGAAAGATTCCAGTTGATTGAAAAACTTGATAATGTCAAGATCACGAAGCTCAATCCAGATTGGAAAAAACTCAAATGTGGGGAACAAGTATGACCAGGTTTGATCGATCGAACGGAGTTTATAGGTTGACCAAAAAAGCCTATAAAAGAATCTCAAGCATGACGTTCAGAATCATAAAATCCATCTACTCTAAAAGCTCAAAGTTTGTATTTTGTGCTTAAAGGTTTTGCTTGTGTGATTGGGGAAGCACTAGAGGGAGTGTGCTGCATTCAAGCTTCTGTACTGACTCGATAAATCTGTTTGTATTAATTTTATATACAAACTTAATTTTATCATACTTGTGCTCATAGTCAAATCTTATAGGAGGTTTCTCTACCTTTGAAAAAGTTTCAGAAATGAGATATGCTAGGTAGTGACGCCGAATGGAAAAACGATTATCTTGTGGGCAATATTGATTTCGTTGATCGACTGTGAATACTGAAAATCAATCATCTAAAATCCATTGATTCAAAAGAATACCATGAGATAGAAAAATAAATGACACTATCAAAAATATTATTAAACCAAAAAACTTCTTCTGAAATATCAATTAACAAGATGTTTATATAGACCCAAAATCCTAACTTGTAAAGAAAGGAAAAAATCCTAATAGAAAAAAATTTTAACTGACTCGAAATCCTAAAAATCCTAAACGGCCTTAAAATTCTCAAATAAAAAAATAAAAAATTTTAAAACTACTCTAAATATCAAAAGTCCTGAAAATTATTAAAAATAAAAATTATCAAAAATAGTAATATAAATCTTTGGATCCTCCTGCATTAGTCATCCCAGGTTGAAAAAACTCATCCTCGAATTTAAAGTAGTGTCAGTGGTCGTTTAGGAGGAAGATCCTCTGACATCAATTTGGTAGAATTCATCATCATCTCCACTAGCGTTGCATTTTGCTACTTGTCACAACTTCCAGATAGGTGAAGTGGTCTTCTCCTCAAGCTCCGTAATCATTGTAGTGATTAGTGACCACCACCCCGAGCTCTGCATATGGTGACGCATAATGAGCACCGCCACCGCGCATGCAGCCACAACACTCACCACCGTCTTTTATCATTGTCACCTTGCCCATGATTACTAGAGCTAGTCTTAGCGGATCCAACGAGCCACTGCCCACCTCCCAAGTAACCCAGTGATTGAGGCTTAGAGGTCCGCCTTCCAAGATCCTTCCGCAGGATGTCAAACAAGAAATTGGAGCAGCTATAGTAATTAAAGCTGGTAAATTAGTTGAAATAGAATTTGAGAAAAAAGATTGGCAAGACATATGTACCAAAGAGGAGATATTGTTGAAGTTATAGCTGACTTCCCTTGATTTTCTTCATCCACAAGAATGCCTTCATTCAAATCACACTCATCTACTATTTCTTTAGTTCCATTAGTTGAAGCCTCTATTTGCATTTGCTCATGTCCTTCTAATACAGCTGAAGTGTCTGTATTTTCTATGTCATTGGATAAATTTGTTTGATGCGACATCATGTTGAAGCTAAATCGTTCGAATGATCAACAAAGTTCTGGATGTGGCTTGGTGCTTTCTTGGAGAGAGAAGCCTCCTGTGCAATGGAAGCGATCGCGCCTCCGAAAGCATTGGCAAGGGCTTGATTGAGCCCAATAGCATCAATGCTGAGATAAAGTATTGGATCACTGACTATTTCATTGACAATTTCATCATCATCATAAAGTACCTCGTCATATATTGGCTTGCCAGTTGACTCGGTCTCATCTTCATCATGCTGAATAAATTAGGACGCCGAGTCAATACAAGGTGAGACAATAGAGATTGGGGCTTCATCGCTAGATAAACCGAGTTGTTGATTGCCGTCAAACAAAATGGGTTTCTAGTCTTTGATCAACACTTCGTCCAAGTCTATCTCCTCTTTGTCAATATCGTCATAAACTAGATCATTAGTTGCCTCGATCTCGCATTCCACGTCTTCTTCAATCAACTGGTAAAACTTCTCCATGTAATCATCAATCAATCTTGCATCCTACCTCAACGCCTACTGTTGAAATACAGTCTGAGTGTAGCCGAAAGGAAAAGTAACTCTCCATCTTCTTCTTCATCTTCTCCTAATCAATAATCTTGACTTTGCCCTGTCTGTTTTCTGAGCATCGCAATTGCTCCCACCATGTTGATGCTCCGTCAGTGAGTTTGATGACGACCAATTTGACTTTTACACGATCAAGCACTTCCTTACAATAAAAAATTATCTCCACTTCATTAAGCCAATCAACAAATTCCTCAACCCTATAAAATTAGAGAAGATCAACTGAAAATCCAATATCTTCATACTGCTTCTTTCGACCATTATTATTAAATGAATGATTCTCACTGAAAAAATCTCAACCACTTAAAAAAATAAGATTTATTTTTAAGAACTATCGGTGAACCGACTTTGAACCATCGATCGAACCATCAGTTTGAATCGGTGGGTCAAACAACCAGTTCATCAGTTCACTCTGGGCCCAACTCGTAACCTTCCCATTTAGAAATGGGTTGATTATAGTTCCGGCTCTTTAAACGACTTGTTTTCGTTACGATTTTGGGTTAGGTCTAATTCTTCTGCAAAAAGGTGGAATCCGCCAACTTCAGCGGCCCCACACGGTCGGCCCCACACGGTCGGCCCCACGACCATCTATGAGGAGGTAAATCGAGAAACTAACAGTCGGTCACGAACCTGGCTTATAGAACCCTATAATCTGCTGTGCATTTGGGGGTTTTGTAGCAATGCTATTTTATTTCATATTAGAATAATTCCCATTAAATATTCATGTTTAATTACAAAAAGTAAAAAGACTTAGAATACTAATTCCCACTAATCCTTTCAACCTATTCCTTGCTCTCTTCTATGAATAACTATTATCTTCTATTCAATTCTCATAAAAACATATATTTTTGCTATTTAGTTTTCAAAAAATATATTATGAATGAGCACAACAAATAGACAAGTGGATTGACGATGCTAGGCGGATCAAGCAAGCAATAAGTTCAAAGTTATTAAAGGCGCTCGCTTGGCTGCACTTAGGCACAAGGCGCAGCTAGGCAAGCCTCTTGTGTTTGTGCGCCGCTCCTTGTGGGAGGAGGAAGAAATCAATTTTGAGAAAATCGATAAAGATTTAACTGTGCAAATTTGAACATCTGATGATGATGTTAATGAAATGATTGAGAAAGATAATGAAGATTTTGATGATTTAGATATTTAATTTTTTTTAATTTGAATTATGCGCATAACGTATTTATTTACTAGTGAATTTTATATTTACATTATTGTTTAATATTTTAGAAACTATAGTTTTGTTAGTGAATTATTTTGGCAGAAATTTTCTATATATGTTTGAATTATAAAAATTTATACCTAGAATTATCTTACTTCATTTTGCGCCTTAGACCCCATTTATGCACTTTTTGGTGCCTCATGCCTTAATAACTATGAATAGGTTGAATGGGTGAACAAGCCTGCCTAGGTTAGTCTAGTCGTGTGGGGTCAGTCGAGCTGGGCTTAGGTTAGTTGAGCTAGGCGAATTGGTTGAGTCAATCAACTTGAATGAGTCAGATGAGTTAAGTGAGCTAGTTGGGTTGGAGAAATCAAATGGGCTAGTCAAGAAGGGCAGGTCGGTCGAGACAAAGTCTAGTTGGGCTAGATAAATTGTAGAAATCAATTAAGTTGCGGGTTAAATGGGTGGATGAGTTTGAAAATCAGTTTGGCAAGTGGATTGTTCTTGGTTGTGTAAAATTGGACCAACCAACAATCAGGCCTTATCTTATTAGGTGAGGTCGGCTATATGAATCCTTGTACGCCATTGGACTCTATCCTTTACTATATCATCATCTATACTTAAATAAATATTTTATTTTATCATTGATAATCAAGTCTTCTTTGGTCTTCCTCTTCTTCATTTAATGTACATATTTATCATAGTTTTGTATTGCTTAACTAGAGTATTTATTGGTCATCTAAGTACATATCTATGCCATCTTAAACGTATCTTCCGAAATTTTTCCTTAATAGGTGTAACCTCGGCTTTTCTCTTTAATGTTCTCATTTCTTATCCTACCCATCCTCGTATGTTCACATATCTACCTTAACATCCTCATCTCTACAACTCTTGAGTCATAGGCCAACATTCAACTTTATATAACATAGTAGGTCTAATCACTATTTTATAGAACTTTCCTTTAAGTTTTAGAGGTACTTTACGATCATAAAAAACATCTGACGCTCTCCATTTCAATCTTCCTACTTGAATTCTATGTAATACATCTCCTCTAACTCCTCCATCTTTTTGTAAAAATAATCTTAAATACTTAAGTTCTCAATTATAGACAATTTGTCATCTCCTATTTGAATAATCATCTTATTACGTCTAATATTACTAAATTTAAATTTTATCTATTCTATTTTTATTTTATTAAGTCTAAAACCTTTCGAATTCCCAACAATATTCGAATTTAGCATTTACTTTTTCATGTGTCTTATCTACCAAAACAATATCATCTGCAAATAACATGCAGTACAATCATTGAATGTGTCTAGTGAGTTCATCAATGATTAGTCTAGAAAGATAAGGACTTAGAACTGATCTTTAATGTAATCATATTTTTATAAGAAACATTTCAATTAATCTGCTTGGAGTCTTCATTCTTGTCATTACATCTTCATACATATTCTTAATTATTTCAATATATGCTACCTAATACTTCTCTTTTCTGGAATTCTTCACATAATTTTTCTCGAGACTTTGTCATAAGCTTTTTCTAGGTCAACGAATACCGTGTGTAAGTCTTGCTTCTGTTTCGAAACTTCTCAATTAGTTGTCTGAGAAGATGAATAACTTCTATTGTTGACCTTTCAGACTTAGTTTAAAATCTCGACCTGTGCCGATATTTCGGTCTCGGATCGAAATGATAAAGTTTCGGTATCATATCATGTCGTGCCGATATAATTTTGGTATTTTTAAATAGAGAAATATTAACTAAAAATAAAAAATTTAATCTAAATATTTAAAAATAAAAAATAATTTTTTAAAAAATATAGGATAATTTTATTAGGTTTTAATTAAGCATATCTAAATTATCCCAATTTTAACTAGAAGTTTATTAAAATTATTAACTTAAGTTATTTAATTAAATTTAAGTTAAAAACCTTTGCCCTTAGCCTCTGTCTCGCATGACGTGCCAGCGACAGCCTCCGAGCTAGTGTGACACCTCCGGGCGGGTCACCGGGCTAGTGCTTTGCGTCTAGACGCGTCGCCAGGGTCACGCGATGCGTTTGCGGGGCCTTGGGGTACACCGGCACTCGAGGCGTGTCTGTGCTGCATCGCCGAGCTAGCATGACGCGTCCCTAGGGCCTCAGGGCGTTCCAACACCGGAGGCATGCTTGTGCCGGTGCTAGTCCGCGTGCGAAACGAAATGTTTCGCCTATATCGGACGAAACGACATGAGATTTTAAACTATACTTGCAGACATGAATCGATTTTCAGTCACCGTGGTCTCTTTAGTCTTTTTTCTATTACTCTTTCTCAAAGTTTTATGATATAACTTATTAGCTTAATACCCTTATTATTTGCACAAAATAGTGTGAAATTGGACCATTCATTCAATATATTTTATAATTGTAAAAGTTATTCCTTGTTTATTATTTACAACCTCTCTGCAAACCAAATGTAGGAAATCAAATTATTGTTTGTGAACCAAACTGAGGAATAGTTATTCATATTCCATCGATTGTCAATTCAATTCCCTAGAATAACTTTTAAATTCCTTATCCATTTAATTCTGTCAACCAGATGTACTATCAATACTTGTGTATGCTGATGCAAATTGATAGTTTTAAACTAAGAGGTTAAACTTCGGATAACCCATTTTGTGCTTAACATCTGACCATTAGTTAGTATGATTCTTGTAATTGAAAATATTATTCATCAATTGAAGCTACAGTAGCATATGGTTCTTGTTCTGCCATTTAACCTTCAATTTGAGGTTGGGTTCCCACATGTTAACTTCTTATTTGTTTGTTTTTGCCAAATTTTATTACTTCCTGTGCTGTTAACAGCTTGACATCGAGGTTAGCTTGTAAATGAGTTGATCCACATTAGGGCTTGAAGTTATTTATCTAGTTATCAAATGTTTTCCAAGTTTGCTCACACTTCCATGGCAGACCTTTTTCTTTTATGTAGCAGAAGCTTATATTTTTTGTCTTTAGAGCTTTGAACTTTATAATATCAAGATGAATTCAATTTGTTTAGTTGCATTCTACTGTGTGTTTCTCACAATTCAATATTTCTACTAGCCAGACAGATAATGAAGCTTATTCAATTAGCAACATTTTTGATAAGTTTAGTTATTTATTGTACAGTTGTCCTACTGAGGCCTAACAATTTGGTACCTTTCATAGGATCCACCAGAAGATGGTGTTGTATCAATGTGTGGGCATGTCTTCTGCTACCAGTGCGTATCTGAACGTTTAATTGGTGATGACATGTGTCCTGCACCGGGTTGTAAAGATATACTTGGTACTGATTGTGTATTTCCACGTAGTACCCTGAAGAGTTGTATCTGTGAAAATTTTGATGATGAAACTTCAACCAGTTCTACATTTGACGAGCAACTGGTCACCCATAGTGGCTATGTATCATCTAAAATTAAAGCAGCACTTGATTTACTGAAGTCGATTGCAAGTCAAAGTTCAAGATCTGTTCATGATCTTATGATAGGTGATTCTGCTTCCACTCAATTAAACTTGACTACTGAAGTTCCGGAGAAGGCCATTGTTTTCTCCCAGTGGACCAGCATGCTAGACTTGCTTGAGCTTTCATTGAATGAAAGTCTAATACAGTACAGGAGGCTTGACGGAACGATGACTCTTGTGTCACGAGACAAGGCTGTAAAAGACTTCAACACTGATCCAGAGGTCAGATAATCAAAAAAATTTATGTTATATTCTTCTGTATTGTGCTTGATATTTCTTCTATCCTTTCCTATCTTGAACTATTTCTTGTTCATAAAGTAATCATTCATGTTTCTCTTAGGTAACTGTTATGCTTATGTCGTTAAAAGCAGGAAGTCTTGGCCTGAATATGATTGCTGCTTGTCATGTAATTCTTCTTGATCTTTGGTGGAACCCATCTACCGAAGACCAAGCAATTGATCGAGCACACAGAATTGGCCAGACTCGACCTGTGACTGTCTCCCGGATAACTGTCAAAGATACAGTTGAAGATCGCATATTGGCTCTTCAGGTAACTTGTTCACGGACATTATTCTTTTCTGACATTTGAATGACAGCTATGCTTATGTTAGCTTAGACAAAACCTCCAAGTTCATTGTAACTAATTGCAGTAATCAAGTTATATAAGAAACATTTATTGACTACATTGGTGGATTTGTTCACTCGCCATATACACTCTGATTATCTAATTGTCTATATCAACAGACATAATTACGGTAAAATAACTATTGGCTGAGTAATTGTTAGACTGCATGACAAATTAGATTCTGTGCACTGTTCTTGACAACACCCCCTTTTGTCATGATTCTGCCTTTCAGTAATTTCTGATTTTAAAACAACTGCGAACTTGGTTTTCTTACATGGACAAATACATCTTGCAGGAGGAGAAGAGAAAGATGGTTTCTTCTGCATTTGGCGAAGACCAAACGGGTACTCATGCGACCCGGCTCACAGTAGATGATCTTAGATATCTGTTTAACTGTCACGACTAAGTTTTGGTGTGGATCATCCCATTTGATTCCAATATTTTTCGATACGAGATTGCGATGCTCATTGAACTTTTTTGTGGCGTTTTTGCTCCATCCTTCATCAAAGTTCTTTTTTCTTTTTCTTGTTTGTAGTCATAGGTCGCTAACATATGTAACTGTAATAGCACGATCCAACCAAGGGATGGAGGATAAGTTGTAAATATGTAATGGTTATTTTGCCAAGATGAACATGCTGTGTACTTTTATGGTTTGATCTATGTGCTCGAGTGTGACAGCCATGGATTTAAAGTCTATAGGCAAGTCTGGGGTGGACTCATGCGCGTAGACGAGGGCACGAGGGGCTTCGGCAACGGCTCAATGTGAGCTTGTAGGGTCTGGCAACAATGGAATGACATGGCCTTGGTGTCGTCTTGGCGTGGGCTCGGGAGCATGGAGGGCTTGTGTACTGTTGGTTGACGAAGAAGGTAAAACTGTAATGTTTTCGTCTTCCTCGATGAATATGAGTAAGTCTGATAGATGCCACCCTTTGAATTCCTAAAATCTCATTTATAATTTGAGACTTTTACAATGAAAATATGATGCGTCGATGTTCTATCCTCAGCAATAAGATATTTATAATCTATCATTCTTAATCCCATTTTCTTCATCCTCCACTGCACTGAAGCTGCAAGACTACCGTTGCTCAGTGTGCAGAAGCCAAGCCTTTGTTGGGGGGTGATTTCAATCATGGGAGGAAGAGTAAGCCATTAGATCTGCTGGTAGATGAGCCAAATCCACGGGCTGAGCAAAATTTTGATTAAACCGATCAAATCGAATCGAATTTTTAATTCGGTTTGGTTTTTTCAGAATTTTAATTTTATTTAATAAAAAAAATCAGGTTTTTCGGTTTAATCGGTTCGGATTCGGTTTTTAAAGTTCTTATTTGGTTTACCTGAATAAACTGAATAAATACGGCACAACCGCACAAGTCCGAATCGAACCCGTAGTAAAAAAAATCCTACCCTTTCGGCTTTCGCAGTTTCACCTCACTTGCGATTCCCTCCCGCTCTCGCAATCCACAGACGGCAAACCTTGCCTCTTCATCGTGATTCCTTCACAGTCGCGAGTTCGCCGCTGCGACTCTCCACAGATCGCAGCTTCGTTACGTCGCCGCGACTCTCCAACTTTCCTCTTCGGTTCTTCCCCTCATTCTCGCTCCTCAGCGCCGTCGCGAGTCGCGATTCTCCTCGCGACCTCGCTCGATTCGTGTCTCGGTCTTGGCCTCTTCTATCTTTTCGTGTCCCACACTCCCACTCGCTTGATCCCCTCTCCCGTCGGCCGCTCAATCCCGCCTGTGCTCGCCAGTCGCCGCCGACTTACCCTAAACCTAAAACCTCATTCTACAGCCACCGAGACTCGAGTCAAACTTCAGTCTACAGCCACCGCCTCTTCTGTCTTTTCTCCCGAGACTCGAGTCTCTCCTCAAGTCTACAGCCACCGCCCACGGCCACAGATTATAGGTATATTTCTATGTCTATAATATCTACAACCACTGTTCCATGATATCTATGTTATGTTTTCCATAATATTTCTTATTGAATTCAACTATTTAACTATGTAGATATCAAATCCTGATAGTATCATCCTGTTTTTAGTTTTAGAGTCATTGAGTTTCATATTTGTCTTTTAATAGCATTCTGTATTTGTGCATTCTGTAATTATATTTGAATAGTATGATCACATCTTATTATATTTTTTTAACAGCATTTTGTATCTGTGCATATCACACTGATGGAAAAAGATTTATCAAATATGGATGTTAATAATAGTTGTTCAATACCACAATCTGATATTGGTCCTTCAGTGGGAACAAAATCTACTGTAGAATCTAAAGGAAAGGCAGTGAAAAGAAAAGCAATGATGGTTTGCTGTTGGTAGGGTTGCTGGTGGCTGCTGTTGGTAGGGTTGCTGTTGGTGGATGCTGGTGGCTACTGTTGGTAGGGTTGTTGTTGGTGGATGCTGGTGGCTACTGTTGGTAGGGTTGTTGTTAGTGGTGCTGGTGGCTGCTGTTGGTTTTGCCGTAGGGTTGCTATTGGTGGATGCTGGTGGCTACTGTTGGTACGGCTGCTATTGTGATACTTTTGATATTTTGTGATGGGTGATTCATGTGTGTGGTTGTGGTGTTTTGAATTTGCACGTTGTAGTGCTTGCATGTCTTTTGTGATGGTTTTTTTGTGATGTGTGGTTCATGTGATGTGGGTGGTGTGTAGTTGTGGTGTTTTGGTATTGGTTGTGCACTGGTTTTGTAGTGAAGTCATAAGGGTTGGTTTGTGAGTGTATGCTGAGCAATGAATGGTTGTTTGTGTTGTGTAATGTTGATTTTTGATTGTACAAATGACTGAATGAGGGATCTAATCTCTCTTTTATTTATATATGTATCATTTTATGTGATTTGTGATTGTATCATTTTATGTGATTTGTGTACTTCAATTACTAATATCTTTATTCCTGTGATCAATCTCATTGGATTCTTTCTCTGTTCGTCTCAAACAAATGGGTCCTAGCTTAGTTTTTCCAACCTGCAGAATGCAACCTGGGGCTCTAACCGATGGGGTGGAGATCTCAATAAAATCTGTTTGATGCACCTCCGGAGTCCGAATATTGTATGGACTTGTCCATCTTCTTTTTGAGTTTATGTATTGTTTTGACCTGCGCCTTGCAGAACTGCTCACCACTCGAAATGCTCTGCTGAACTCTGAATCGTAATGAAGTCTGTGTTTGGGCTGACTTGCTTGTGAAATGAAAGATGTGTTCCTTCAAATAATTCTCGTCCCGATAAGATTATCAATTGAATGTATTTATAGCAAAATTGAATAAGAAATTAAAAAGGAAGACAAAAATTACTTGTATTAGGTGTTATTGCAATCATGTCCATAAGTTATATTCTGATGTTTGACACCAATAAACCTTAGCGCACAAGTTGAGATATCTAACTTGTGTGTTGAGTGTGCAGGAAAGTCCTTGCGAGGTAAGGCGAGTAGAGGAAAGTCCTTACGGATGAGAAGACCGGATGTAAGGCAAAAGGAAAGTCCAAGAGGGTCGAGGAGCGAACTCTTGGCATGGGGAAGTCCTTACGGGGTAAGGCAAAGCATGGAAAGTCCTTGTGGATGAGAAGACCGGAGGCAAGGCAAGAGAAAAGTCCAAGAGGGTCGAGGAGCGGGCTCTTGGCACGGGAAAGCCCTTACGAGGTAAGGCAAATGAAGATCAAGAAGGTCGATGACCAGAGTCTTGATCCAGCGAGGAAAGAACTCGGTAAGAATTTATTTCAGCCATTTTTCACTAGTGACAGTCGACTGAAGTGGTAAGATCAGTCGACTGGCACTAAGTTATTACACCTGATACGCCTCATCAGTCGACTGTATTTAACTCCAGTCGAGTCGTTTCTGGAGATTAGTCGACTGACCTTGAAGGCCAGTCGACTGATGGCAATCAGAAGGTATAACGACTCGACTAGAGCTTCACGTTAGTCGACTGAAGGTGATGGACTCGACTGGATGTGTTCATCAGTCGACTGTCATCAACTCTGAGCAAACAGAAGGTAAGATGACTCGACTGATCGACCACATCAGTCGACTAAGGGCAAAATCAGTCGACTGATGAGAAAAGTTAGTCGACTGGATTTTAAATTCTGACAAAAATCAGGTGTGATTTCAGCAATTCAGTAGTCGTTTTCTTGGTTTGACTAAATCAGTCGACTGGGATGGTAAATTCAATCAACTGATGACTTAAAAAGGTGAACTGGTATAAGAGGTAAGTGCACTTCGTGGAAGATACACCAACTACCATTCAAGCTCCAAGCTCTTGTGCTCTACTGATCTAGCAACCATCTGGTATTCAACCCTAAAGCTTGGAGCAACTCCTTGAAGAAGAAGAAGCACTCCCATTGCGTAAACACTTCTTCTCTTCTTCTTCTTGTACTGTTTACTCTTTGTGCTCTTGGTGTAACTTGCTGTAAGAAGGTTTCTCCGCCTTCGGTGTTTGTCCGAGAAGGAGAGGAATAGTGGAAGAGTGGCTGAGTGAAGATCCTTGGATTAGTCGCCTCAAGGAGGCGGATACCAAGTAAAATACGCATTGTTAGCATTGTTGAGTTGTGAGGGAGTGAAGGTTGTCTTTTCTTCATCGACTAAAGTTCAAGAGAAGCTATTCAACCCCCCTTCTAGCTTCACACGATCCTTACAAAACGAAGTATATTTTGGGATTTACTTTATTAGAAGAGTCATTTGACTCATCATAATCTCGATATAATGCATATTGAAAAGAATATTTTTAATAATATGATTAATACAGTGATGGATATCGTCGAAAAAATAAAAAATAATATGAATACAAGAAAATATATTTGCATCCTTTGTAAAAGACTCACTCGCAATGTCGTTAAAAGTAGTAGGGGACCAAAGCCAAAGATAATTTATACATTGAATAAAGATCAAAGATGTGTTATTTGTGAATGGTTGAAATCTTTAAAATTTTTAGATGGTTATGTCTTTAATCTTGGGAGATATGTCGATTTGAAGGAATGCAAATTTATTAGTTTGAAAAGTCATAATTGTCATATATTCATAGAAAGACTCATTCCTATTATTTTTAAGTAACTCTTATTAAATTTTGTTTGGGGTTTCGTTATGGAGTTAAACATTTTTCTTTATGATATTTGTTCAATAGGTTCAAGACATTCACACATGGAGATGTTAGAGAGACGAGACATTCCTATAATTTTCTGTAATTTAAAAAGAATATTTTCACTCTCATTTTTTATTTCGATGACATTTGACATATGAGACCAAAGTTGGAAGTCCTGTCTATTTTTAATGGAGGTATCCATTTAAAAGGTAAAATTATATTTCTTATATACTTCATTATTAATATATAAAAATTAAAATTTTTAAATATATATTAATATCTAATATAATTTATTTTATTATAATCAGATTCCTATATCATTTGAAGAAAAAAGTGAAAAATAAGGCATATATTGAAGCATTTATTGTTAATGTATATATTGTGAAGGAAGTAACAACTTTTACATCATATTATTTTGAATCTCACATTTAGAGCAAAAGACGGAGAATGAAAAGAAATGATGAGGATCCTATTAATCTCAATTTGAACTCATTCTCAATTTTTAATTACCTTGGTCAACCAAATGAACAATGTAAGTATAGATACTTAACTAATCAAAAATGACCGGTAGCTCACACATATATTTTACTAAATTATCTAAAAGTAACATCATATTTTGAATTTTTATATTTCTTATTTCATAAATTATTTATGTTATAATTAATTTTTTATAGGATTTTTCAAAATTTAAATATTGAAATATCAACACAAGAGTTTAATCGCTTTTATGATGAAGAATTTGCACTATGGTTCAAATCATATGTAAGTAGATGTCGGTCGTCGTTTTGTGCTGATCGAGAAGAAGACGAACGAAGAAGGGATCGTGATGGCAAGCTACAGTGAAACCTTGCGCGACCGAGCCCCCCTTTCTGTTGAACCACATTCAACTTATAAATCCAACGCTTATAAATCTAATGCTGAACCGACCACTGCTTGAACCAAGGCTGAACTAGACCTAAACCGAACTTAAATCAGAATTGAACCCAATTTGACCCAGACTGAACCCAAATCTAGTCCAGATTGAACCAGAATTGATTTCCTCCAAATTGAGCTTGTTCGTGGACTTCTTAAATTGATTTTCTTGGCCTGATTTAAATTTTTTTGCAAGTGGATTTCATCCTAATTTCCTACAAAATCAAATATAACCAATTAATACCCATAAATTATCACAAATTAATAAGAAATAGAATGAAACCTAAAATTCATCCAACATATAGAAAACTTAAAACCCACTTATCAAATCTCTCACACTTATTCTTGCACGTCTCGTGCAAATAAATCTAATTAAATATTATTTTCCAACCTGACAATATCAATCATATTAAGAAGTTGCAACAACAAATTAATTAAGAGTACCAAATTCCAAAACCTCAAGCAATTCACCATATGCTTGCTCCTCTTCTAATCTCTACCACTATCATATGCACAAGGTTGCACAATCATAAAGGTTTATTAGTATTGCAAGGGAACATGAATAAGGGAAAAAACAATGTGTGTAAGGAAAAGTATGAAGACCATAAAATCAAGAAGACAAATGGACGAAATGGGAGCAATGATATACTTTATAAATAAGTACAATGAAAATCATGCCCAATAGATATCAAGCCAAGTTAGTATGGGGTGATTTAAACAATTCTTAACCCTCTCCTACACTCTCTCATGTTCTACCATAAAACTCAATAGGAGAAACAAGAATTGCTAAACACTTACTACCAACCATCCTTAATAAATTTCACCAATTCAAACTTTTATTTATTATTTTATTATTATTGTTATTTTTTCTATTTTTTCTTATCCAATAGAACATTTTTTTTCTTCTATTTTATTAGAGATTTTTTTGTATTTTTTTCAACGAATTATTTTTTCAGATTTTTTCTAGAATTTTTTCAAACCTATCTAAAAATATAATAAAATAAAAAATAAAACCTATCTAACAAACAAAATAAAAAATTAAATCCTAATGGTTTGTCAATGGTGAACTATCTAATCACACTCCACACTTAAACTTTTGTCCGTCCTGGACAAAAATCTCATCTCAGCATTCAAGGTTCTCAAATCCAATAAAAAAGAAATGAAAGATATGGTAAGGAAAAGATGACACATGGTAAAAGAATTTATTCAATAACCTATGCTAACAAAAGAGAATGAATGTATAAAGAATAAAGAAATGACCTTTATAAAATCATGCAACCTCATGGTAATGTAGTCTCAACAGAATCAAAGCAAGTTCTAGAGTAACAATCACCACAAGTGCCACATAATAAATAATAAAAATAAGGCTCAATCCTTGCTAGGTAGATATAAATCATCATCTCAATTTATCAACATGGAATCCATCACTAAGTTGTAACCACATGCAATCCAAGAACTCTTTCATGACTATGAACCTCTAAAATTAACAAACTTAGTTAACTAAATTATCACAATTCCTAAAATGATATGAGTCATGCAGGGGAAATTAATTAAAAAAGAATGATAAATAATTATACATATCCTAAACTACACATCCTAAATGCAATTCTATACACAAAAAATAAAACAAAAATAAATAAGCAATGAAATATATACAAAAATAAGGTGAGATCAAATAACTCCCCTTTAAGTTGGGTAGACAGTTTGTTGCAAAAGTGAGACCCTTGATCTTGATGATCACCCTGGGTACTCCAACTCTACAAATATGTCTAGTTGCTCAACGACTATTTGAAAGTGATTCTTGGGACATTGCTTCCAGTGTAAGTCCCTACACTTTCTTATTCTCTCCAAGATAGAAAAGCCACAAATAAGCCTTAATGTCATTGAAGTCCTAACAACATCCTCAAAGCCATTAGAATCAAAAGAATTAAACAATTAAAAATTCATAATTAAATAAATGAATAAATATAAGAATAAATTAAGGATACAATAATCAACAACACCAATGTACAATCATACATAAACAAACAAACATCATATGAATCCCTGGTAACGGTGCCAAAATTTTGATGGGGTGTGTTTTATGTTAATTTATTTTTATTTATTTTTTTTATATTCTTTATTTATGTTGTCACTCACACCCTTCAAAATTAAAATTTATAATTAACCAAACCCCTAAATATTGCTTAGGTAATATAGCAGAGGTCCGGGTCGTCTCTCATGAAATCAATGATGGAAGTTATCCTAGACAACATGGTGCGGGATTTTTATTTGTTGATTGTTTTCATTCCTATCTATTCACAAAATCTATTTATTCACAATTAAATCCTAAAATTTACAAATGAATATTAAGTACACATACTTTACAAATTAAGACCAATCACACACCCTAATTTACAATTTCAATCCTACTTCACATAATTACAATAAAGTACAACAACTTCCACAAATTACTATTTATTCACTAATCAATTACAACTAAACATAAGTTAACATGAACCGGTTCATAAACACAACATTTGTTCACCATACACTACAAGATATTCTATCCATTTCAAACATCAACAACAAAGGTTGCAACACATCATATAATTCTACAACCAACACATTCTACAACCCACAAGCAAAACTACATTATAAACAACTTAATACCAGTATCCAATTTAGTTCAAGAATAAGTTATTACGAATATTCTATGTAAGCATCACAACAAAGCCAAACAACATATTATATTTCATTCAACAACATAAACCAACAACATGTTCTATTACCACAATTTGCATAAGAACAGACTCAATTAGCTCAACCATTTGTGGACCTATTCTACACCATCCAAATCAAATACATGTTCATATCATCACCATTTACATGAATCATAAATGTATAATCCAACAACCAAACCAAATCATTTGTAATTCAACCATTTAATAAACATCTGCCATGTAACGAATGAACCAAATATTCCATTCAAATTTAACAACAACATTCAACAAATTCAAATATCAATTCAAATTCAACAAACAAGAAACCAAATGGGGTTTTTGATTGATTGAAATTAGCTAACAGCAAGAAAGAAAACAACTAAACATAGCTAGGGTTAGAGTTAGGCTTTTAGGTTTTGTGTCTTCATTTTCCCGAATTAGCTCAGAATAGAGGAAACTGGAGCTTTGGTTGAATTGCGCCAATCGGATGAAGATCTCATCGGAGCTCGACAAATCCGGCGAGGATTAATCGGAGAAACTATGATCCAGAGCACAGCCTCTGCCCGAATTCTTGTCGTCCATGAACAGAAAATTAGACAAAAGAATTTGACAACCTTACCTTGCTTCATCGGTGGAGGAGAGATGATTGGAGCTCAGAACAGGATCTTCCCCTGCGTTTGAAACCACATCGGCGAAGGATTCCACTACTTGGAACTTCGGTGGATGCGGAGGGATAGAGGGCTTTCTCATTTGAAACCACATCGGCGAAGGTCCTCTACTGTGCGGAAGGGTCGTTGCCACCAATCGCTAGAGCTGGCCACTCTCAACGATCTCAAGAGCTCAGTCGAAATCGCGAGCGAGAAGCTACAGTGCTCACAATTTCGGAGAAGGAAGAAGATTAGGTCGCGTGCCAAGCCCCCCTCGCGATTGAGCTGATTTCCCCTTTTAACTCGTGCACCGAACCAGGCTTGAACCTGGTTTGAACTGACCGCTGCTTTGATTGAATCAATTCCACTGAACCAGCTGAGTTGAATCAAATGAACCGGGTTGAATTCAGACTAAACCCAACTCACTAAATCGGGCTGAACCATATGGATTGGGCTAGTCTGAGCCTAATCTGAACCAAACTAGATTGAACCCAAGCTGAATTAAATCGATTTTTGACCTAGTTGAGTCAAACTGAATCCGATTTGAACCTGACTCAAACCAGGGTTGATTTTTCCTTCAAATTGGGCCTGTTTATGGGCTTTCTGAGTTGATTTTCTTGGCCCGATTTCAATTCTTAACAATTAGGTTTCATCCTAATTCCCTACAAAATCAAATATAACAAATTAATTGTTGGGTCCAAAAGGATATTTGTATCTCCACAATGACATGATATTGTCCACTTGGCTCATCCGGCGGTTAGTTCGGTGAAGAACGGCCTTGCTCTAATACCAATTGTTGGGTCCAAAAGGATGTTTATATCTCCACAATGGCATGATATTGTCCACTTTGGGCCTAAGCCCACATGCCTTTGTTCTTAGGCTCTCCCCAAAAGGCCTCATGCCAATGGAGATACTTTCCATCCTTTTAAACCCATGATCTTTCCCATGTGTTTTAGATGTGGGACTATGTTTGTACCTTTGCAACCCAATATTAATATCCATAAATTACCTCAAATTAATGAAAAATAGAATGAAGACCAAAAATTAATCCAAGAAAAAGAATAAACTCAAAATCTCATTTATGACATGAAACATGATCAAAATAGTCTAATATAATCCTAATTAATCATATCAAATAGCCACTTATTAGGTACTCAAGGCTCCCTTTCGAGAATACATCATGTAGGACTGGTGGGATCAATAGAGGGGGATGAATATCGATCGCTTTCTTTTTTGTTGCTTTCATCGTGTGTTTATTATATCAGATTAGTACTTGTAGTAGAATAATAAATAAAATAATAATATAAATGATATGAGAATTTACTTGGTTCACAACCCCCTAGGATTGCTAGTCCAAGGCCTATGTACAGGAGGTGGTCGCCCACTAGCATATCTCCATTTTGGAACTTTTTCGGAGGTGGTGAAATCTTTTATAATTTTATAAATGGTACGAGGATTTACTTAGTTCACAACCTCCCAGGATTACTAATTCAAGGCCTATGTACGAGAGATGACCATTGATAAGCCCTAAATTGAGTGTCACGATAGGGCTCCAAATTAGAATTTATATTATCGAAAACCACGAGAAATACAAACAAATGTAATATAGGGGCCACGAGTCGTATTTTTCCAAGGACTAGTAGAAACTTGTTTAATTCGAGCTTACGTGTCGTGATTTTAGGTTTTTGAATATAAAATGGGGGTTTTGGTATTTTTGGAATGAAATGAAAATAAAGAATGCAATGATTTAAATGGATGCAAATCTAATGCGGGTTGAAATCAAAATACACTGAATAAAATCCTAACAGTAATCTCACTGCAGTAATGAAAAAACTATAAGAAACCTTACTATTAAAAGCAGAAACTAAACCTAAATTGAATCTAAGTGGATTTCTGTTTAAAGGATGCAAGCAATGATTAAAACACTACACTAAACTGAACTATTCAACAAACCTAAAAGGCAATCAAAAAGCTTAAACCTAGTTATCTAGCTTCTGGAGATTTGGCACGGAACAGAACAGTGCCAACTGGCACGAAGCAGGAAAGTCTAGGAAGAAATTAGCAAATGGAAATCACGAAACTAATCAACTTGATACTAGAATATAACCAAAACAACTTAACTAACAAGATTATTTAACCACATGAACTCAATTGAAGGGTTGAATAGCAGGTTGATTAACTACCGATTGTAATCAGAATAAAAAAAAAGAAACTTCAGAACTCAGAAATTGCAAAACAGAAAAGTG
>NC_133872.1:10080767-10222039 GCF_044706935.1 Curcuma longa | reverse complement strand
TGGTTCTATATGTTGATGATATTTTACTTGCCACAAATGATATAGCTATGTTAAATGATACTAAGAGATTTCTTTCTAAAAATTTTGAAATGAAAGATCTTGGTAATGCATCTTTTGTATTAGGAATCCAAATACACCGAGATCGTTCTCGAGGTATTCTTGGATTATCGCAAAAGAGCTATATCAATAAGGTGCTTGAAAGATTTGGCATGAAAGATTGTAAACCAGGTAGCACCCCGGTCGCTAAAGGAGACAAGTTTAGTCTTAAACAGTGCCCTAAAGGAAGCCTCGAGACTCAAGAAATGCAAAAGATTCCCTATGCTTCGGCAGTAGGAAGTCTTATGTATGCTCAAGTTTGTACGCGTCCGGATATTGCGTACATTGTTGGAGTGTTGGGCAGATATTTGAGCAACCCAGGAATGGATCATTGGAAAGCAGCAAAGAGGGTAATGAGATATTTAAAAAGAACTAGTGAATACATGCTCACATATAAGAGGTCAGATACTCTTGAGATCATGGGATATTCTGACTCTGATTTTGCGGGATGCCAAGATAGTATGAGATCCACTTCAGGCTATGTTTTTCTATTGGCTGGCGGAGCTATCTCTTGGAGAAGTGCTAAACAAGCACTGACAGCTTCTTCCACCATGGCAGCAGAATTTATAGCATGTTATGAGGCATCAAATCATGCAATATGGCTGAAAAATTTTATCTCTGGGCTGCGTATTTTGGGAATGGTTGAGAGACCATTGAAGTTATTTTGTGATAATAAATCAGCTGTATTATATTCCAACAACAATAGGAGCTCGACAAAATCGAAGCACATCGATATCAAGTTCCTTGTTGTGAAAGAAAGAGTACAAAGTGGACAGATTTCGATAGAACACATAGGCACAAACTCCATGATAGCATATCCTACAAAGGGTTTCCACCCAATGTCTTCTATGAGCATATCACTCATATGAGTGTTACTCAATTTGGTGAAATCTAGATCTAATGGGAGTTTGTACTATATATGTTTTCTATATATGTTTGGTTATATACCAAGTTTTTTCTGATCAGAAATAAAGTTTAATGTTTACTTCAGTACACTTTGTACAATTTGAGTTAATGTTTTGATCTCACTTTGGTTAAGAAGGACCAGTTGAAAATTGACATGAATAGATCACCTTGCATATAATTTTCATGCCACACATTCATGATTGATCTATGTCATTTAATTATATTGATGTATGTGACCATTGATGGTTTAGTTGTGATAGATACAACAAAGACTGCATTGATCCTATGTCTATATAATTAATGGAGAGGAGATTTGTTAAGGAAAGTCCTATGACTATGATGACAAAATTTTGAGCTCACTAAAGTTAACACATTTATAAATTTACATATATGATCCAGTGGGAGATTATTAGAATTTTGGGATCATTAATGTAATTATAAATGTCATGTCATCAATTAAATAAGTCAAAGAAATTAATGTGGTCAAATTATGATTAAGGAATTTGGCTTAAGGGCTTAATTGTCATGAATATAAAAGTGTGGATACCACATGTGCAATTTCTAATTTGTTGAGGGGCCAAATTAGAAATAAGCAAATAAAGATAATTATAAAAGGGGTTATGGTCCCAGTTTGCAGAACGACGTTTTTAGTTTTGTTCCCCATCGACGAAACTCTCTGGAACCTCAGGAAAGTCTGCAAATTGAAGATCTTGACTCTAGATCGACTGCAAATCATGAATCCTGGTATGCTTCCGCAATTCTGATTATTATACTTGTGATTTCTTGAGAATTGAGTAGCGTTTAGGGTTTTCTGTTAAGATTACTCTATCGATTTTTTCCTACACCGGCGAGTTGGTCGTCGATCGGACCCGGTCCAACAGCTGGCGGTGGCTGGACGGTAAATCCTAAAATCCCAAACTCTGAAAACAAAATTTAAAAAATAAATATTGAATCAATTTACCACATCAACAAATGCTCATGAGTTGGCCATAGATGGGTGAGCGAGGTAACAATTCTATATACACTATATACATGTACCTTTAGGGATCTCCTAATAAGTATAGTAATTTATGTTGATAATTAATTTTAATTATAACCAATTAGTAAATATATATGGGATAGATGGTATTTCACAACTATTATAAATTAATTTTTCAAATGAATAAAAAAATAACACTTAAGATTATTTGAGTTATATGAAATATTTATCAAAGTTAATTAGACAGAGATACTGAATTTACACATGAATTTGAGATGAATTTTTTTTAAAAAAAATAGATATCCTCAAATAATAAAATAAAGTCATCATTTTTCATTAAGGAGCTATTTTCCTAAAATAAGATATATAAAATATAAATTAAAATATAAAATATCATCACCACCTCCTAGCACCGCCGCATAGTCATCACCATAGTTGTAAATTCATTTTAACTTCTTTTTTTTTTACAATTTATGATTTAAAAGGGGTTTAAAAATTTTTATGATCTCTATATGCTCGATAATTAGGTTAAGGTTAAAAAAATAAAATTATTTTTTAACCTATAATATGTTTTTTCGAACCCTAGCTATTCCCTAACTGGTTGGCCCATTGACGGCCTCCTCCTCCTCCTCTCCTCTCACGATCGGCCTGCACATGAATGCGAATATATTAGCACAAATATTTGTAAATATTTATTTTTTTAATAAAAAAATAAAATCTGTCACTCTTGCAATTTCATACGATCGATCTCATGACCATATGTGAAGAGGAAAATCGAGAAGCTGTAATTGGCCACGACGAGGAGGGTATTATCTTGGCTTCGCTAAGATTCGACCCTTGTTCATTTCAATAAGTCTGTTCTATCATAACCTCGCACTCGCTAGACAACCACATGCCTACCTCTCACTTGCGATGTCACTCGCCATGGCCACTTGAGGCGACCTTGCCCTCTCGATATCGCCAGCAGTGGTCGCGCGAGGTCGCCTCCTTGCACAGGATGTCGACTGCAAGGTCGCCGCCTTGCGTGAACTTAATGGATCAGAGCTGAGTTGAGAGGAGAGAATTACTTTCCGTCCAATTTAGACAGAAAAAATTGATCCATAATGGATTTTTAATTCGGTCTGTCCATTTAGTAAACAAAAGAAAAGAAAATAATCCGTCCTTTTTTATGAAGTAAACGGAGGAAAATTTTCCACGACCAAAACTTTTCCGTAATTTTTATTTCCTTCCTCTCAAGTAAACATAGCCTTAATAAACTGCATTATGTAAGCATGCAACCTATTAATTAAATTTAAAATTAATTCAATTAATTTAAAAAACATTTTAAAATGACATATTATTATATGCCTTTTTACATCTCTAAATATTGCACTTTTGGTACTTATAAAGAAACTCTATTACTTAAACCTCATTATTATGCGAACTTTATTACATTTATCTAAATCACTCAAATCTCAAATTATGATTTCTTTTAACCTTTTTCTCTTCTTTACTCTCCTAACGCTTAGAAAGTTTACCAAAACTTAAAATTTGGGATGTTTTTATTTAGAGTAAAGATCCACATTTCAATTATTAATTTAAGTAAATCTATCCGACTAATTTTATTAAATTAGAAAAAAAAATCTTACATATCATTTTAAATTTTATTTTTTTTAATTTGTCATTGTGAAATTTCAAGACATTTTACATATCATTTTAGATTTTAGTTTTTTTAAATTTGCCATTGTGAAATTTCAAGCTGTACAAAATAATAAATACCAATATAACTAATTACCTTAATTAGTTTTAAATAACTTATGTAAACAATGGTATGGAAATAAGGATAAATAAATAAAATGTAATGTAATCAAAGAGATATATCACAAAATAATAAATTGCAATTATAATAATTTGGATATACAATTTTAACTAATGATTGTTTTGAAAAAAAATAATAAATAGTATTTTTCAGTTATTGAAGCCCTTATAATTTTGATAAAGGTGAATTTTGGACGCAAGATTTTAACAACAAGACTTTTTATCAACTAAGTTAATTAACATATTCAAAACAAATGGTAGGCTCACACTAAAACAAATGGTAGGCTCAAACAAATAACTAAAGATTGTTATTATATGAGATCTTAAATTTGGTAATGGAAAATATAAATTTTCGTTATTTTGAAAGCGAAAATATAAATTTTCGTTATTTTGAAAGCGTAAATATACATTTGTCCTCAACTAGGATGATTGATTGTGTATGAATGTAGAACTGAATGCTTAATGTATTATTTAGATTATTTTATTATTTTTTTTCTAATATAATTCGGTCATCTTAAACTAAATGTTACACTAAATTTTAGAAAAATGAAAGTTTATGATGAATTAAAAAAATAATATATCTATGTATGTATGACAATTTCTCAAAAGATACACTTCAACTTTGAAAATGCTCAAAAGGCACACACCCAAATTTCATTTCCCCCAAAAGAAGTACTTGATTCTAAATTTACCCCTCCCTCAATCGATTACTTCATTCATGGATTCTCAGTACATCCGAGTTACATTTTAATTAAAATTTTATTTTGTTGGTTTAGATGCATAAATTAACATTGAGTCTGGTGGTTACCTTACCATCTTCCTATTTTATACAAAATCTATATCATTGTGATATAGACATTATGCACCCTTCTCTTCCCTTTTCTCTAGTCGTACCATCTACCTAAGCACCCGCGGTTCGATCCTCAACTACGACGTATTTATAAAAAATTTTCTCCAAATAGGGAAACGCAACCCAAGGATGCTAGGCGTCTGGGTTGGCCGCTGCATGCGCTTCCCAATTTACCCTGATGGTCGGTAAAAAATTTCTGTGGGACCGGAGGACCGATCACCCCTAGGACTAGCTGGGATTATCATTTTTTTCTAGTTGTACCATCTAATCCAATAGAGATGACTAATGTCTAAGGATGGAAAGTAAAAAATGAGTCATTACTGCTTGACCATGGTTGGGTTCAATCAACAAGAGGACTTCGAGGAGGTTTCAAAGCTAGTGATTCTTAGATTGGTGAGTCTTGTTTGACAAAATTCTAATTTTCTTATAATCCTTTGCATATGAAAGGTTTCTCCACATTCAATAGTTGACAAAGAAAGCTAATGTTACTTGTGTTTTTCAAGAGCAATCCACTGACAAATTATAGACTATGGAATAGGCATCCAAAAAACTTCCAAATCACATTAAACATGTTAGTGATTGTTCAAGTGTTTATTGTATTTTATGCTTGTTTCATTCGCTCAAAATGTTTATAACCTTGCTAGATTGATAGCAAGAGTTGTTGTAAATCACAATTGCAAATACCGGACACTATTCACTGATCTTATTCCAACAAGTGGTATCAGAACTACGATTTTAATATTTGGAAGGGCATGGTGGAGCATTGCTATATGACTGGCAGAAATCTGACTATGTTTTTTTGTTATCAAAGGCCTAGAGATGAAGGAAGAAAAATGAGTAAAAAAGATTAGACAAAGCAACAAACTGAGATTTATGAAGGGTACAAGAAGATTGTCAGCTCTTTAAATTCCGTTATGCCGAAGAATTTTGAATAAGATAGAAGAGTGTGAAGATACAAGAGATCTTTGGAGAAAGACCTTGCACATTCACAAGAATCCCAGGTAGAGGGTCAAATCCAAGTAGTCAAAAACGATCCTGTAGTGGAGAAAGAGATTGCAAGACCTTGTAGATTGGATGACTTGAGAGGAGAAGCAAATACCTCTTCGAAGGATGAAGAAAAGTTCAACACAATTGAAGAAATCTTACAAGTTCAAGCTGATCTGCACCCAAAGGAAGAATAAGGAGTATATTGTGTATTTTGGATGCAACAAAAAAGGACACTTCAAAAACAAATATCTAATCGCATAAAGGAAATATTGTGTATTTTGGATGCAACAAAAAAGGGAAAGATAAAATCAAATTATTAACTGCTTAAATATGGTATTTATTATTACAACAGCCTACTTTTATATGTAGTAAGCAATGAATCAAACTACAGATATAGATAATGAAAAAAAAAAATTTAAGAACTAAAAGATAAAAGAAAAGAATTAACATGAGAAGATCTAATGCTATAAAGAGTATAGCGTAAAATATTATATATTGAGAGAGATTTAACGTTAATTTCTATGGAACAGGAACTTAATTACTTATTGTAATAGAAAGGGCTCATAATACGGAACTTTCTTATAGCCAAATAGTTAAACTACATATTAATATTTTATCACTAGTCTACCCTTTATTGTTATTATTTGAGTTAATGCCTCTTTCATAATTCAATCTTTGCACCGAAGCCACTTCGATAAACCTATTTCCTAAAGTTCACTACAAATGGTTATTAAACTTAAAAAAGCACAACTCATATGTTAAAATTCACTACAACAATCAAAAAGCTATACAAAGTACTAACAGTAGGTAAACCAGACTGCAGTTTGGTGAGTTTATACCGCAGATTTAAATTATTACTGTTGCCAAAAAAAATTCTATTTGTAAAGATAAGCCTGAGATTATAGGATATTTTATGAACCGGACACACTCACCAAGTGAGAATGAGTCCAAGGAATAATTTCAGCTAAGCATCTCACCTGACGGACAAAACAGGATCAGAAAAGATTCATGCCACTGCTTGATCTTGTTCAAGGATACTACAAAAGTATCAAGAGATTGTACGTTCAAAAATTCTGGAATTTGAACAAGTCATCAAGAGTTATTAGCAGCATGCAAATCACCATATGATTACACAATTCAAAATACAGTCCATGCGTCCATTACCCAGAATTTAAGTGTTTAACTATAAATGCTCTGAAAAAGAACCTCAAGACAAGTTTTCTATGCAAAGAAGAAAATTTTGATGAAAAGTGCCAAGGCAAATTGTAACACCACGGCGCTGACAACAAGAAGCATCATATCACGCCCCTCGGTAGAAATCTTCAGGTTCAGATAGATGAACCAAGACGATGCAGAACCAGCAAGAATAATAATGATCCACCTAAAGAGCTCCCAAGGAACAAGCAAGAACAACTAGTGGATAGTTCAAAAGAAGCCCGTATCACTCATACAAGAACTTTGAAAAGGAAAACCATCAAAAAATGCAATAGAATAACAGTATAATTTTGAAATTGCATTGAGATCCACCATAATTGCACTCCAAACAAATAAGTGTTAAAGCCATGCTTTGGCCAAGAAAACCTTAGTGTACATTCAATCTGATTCTAAGTGCGTAGCTATTGTTATTACTCTGAGCATGACAAAACAGGTATATTAGCAGCCTTTGTGGGTCTTCTATCAATCAAACCATATCAGACCATTATTATCTTTACATTTACACAATCATATCCTAATTTTCCTACTTTAGCAAAAATTTCCAATGACAATAAACTATCAGGTCACTGCCTCATAATCTCTTGGAGAATGGTTTAGCAAACTGAAGTGGCTCTGTCACAATAGATGCAAAAAGTATATATTCCTCAGATATTTGGTTGGTGCTAGAGATGCAATAGATTGCTAAATGAAAAATCCCACCAAATTGAATCAATAAATTGTTGGTCAATAAAAAAAGAGAGAGACCAAGATTCTTTCTTCATTAGTTGCAGATCACACATTCATCATACATTCTCATAAGATAAAGAGAGGATAGCAATCACTAAACAAAAGCATTGAAGAAGATAATGGTTGAGAAAATATCAGCCTAGTATGGCACTCGAATTGACACCATGAAAAGAAGCTCTATAGTCCGTGCGAAGAAAGAGAGAGATGTGTGTTTTAACATGGATTTTCACAAATTTTAATGCACAACAGTATACTAAATGAAAAAAAAAATGTGGCATCATCTTTACTTGCTTCAATATGATGATCGATAAGAAGTCTAACCTTAATACTAGGGCTTGGCTGTTTCATGTCAAATCAAAGAATTATACAGTAGGAGCAAAGAAGATAAATTTAATTGTATGGATATGGAGAAAAGAAAGAATAACTTACTGAAGTGGGTATAAAGATGAACAAAGAGTAACCCCACAAACACCAGAGACGCACTAGGCTTGCAGTAACTCCAAAATACTGAAGCAAGAAGTAGAATGCAACTGGCACAGCAACTGCATACCCATATATCACACATGCTGCCCAGTTTATATAATTGACATCAAATTCCCAATCAACATCTTGTTCACTTCTTTTATGAATCAGATAACTAGCATAGTTTCCCAGGGCAGCAAGAATGAAGACCAATGTAGTAGAAATCCAAACAGGGCCATACCTGAAGTATTAGTTGCATGGATATTGAGATTGTTAATTCTAGATTCCATAATTGCATGAAGTATTTAAAAAAACCATTATTGCATGAATATTGAGATTGTTAATTCTAGATTCCATAATGCAAACAAAGAAATTAATTTCATAAAGTTTTAAAATTTATGTTACATTAGTAGGTTCTCCACTTTAATAAATGTTAATGGAAGTTCCAAGTAGGTAAATGTTGTATTTAGACAGTAGAAAAAATTTATAAAGGTTCAAGTTACTTTGGATTTTTTCCTTATTTGTAAATTGTCCAACTTGGCAATTGTTCTATTTAGAAGCTTAGGAAGTGTTGGTAATGGTAAATTAATCTAGCTTGATTTCCTAATTTGTTAATTGATTTATTTCATAATTTTAGTGAGACCTTTAAGTATAGAGGCAAATTATATCCTTAATTGTTTTTTGGTTTATTTCAAATTTGCCTGGTTCGGGGTCTTTAAAAGAACCCAAATTCAACCTCATGTAATTAAAATTATTGCCTAATAATATTATTCTTAGTGAATTTCATTCTCAATGAGTTTGTTGTTTTTCTACATGGAATATTTATCCCTAGTTCCATGTCAACTTTGCTCCAATTCAAAATGAGTTTGGGTTCAATTTGATATTGCATCAATTTGGTATCAGACCATTAGTTGGTTATCAAAGTGTCTTTATGTTGCATCAATTTAGCATCAAGAGTCCAAATGCTAAATCCATGCTACATCAATTTTATAAGTGTCTTTGTGCTACATGATCTTCTTGACAGAACAAGGAGGTTCGGTCGACCGAACATAAGAGATTTATACAACCAGGATACGATCCAAGTCCAAAAGGAAACAAAGGATCAATCGACCGATAGTAAGGGTCGGTCAACCGAACCTATATGGAAACATAGGATGGGATCGAGCTGTGAAGAAAATCCTGAGGATCAGTCAACCAATAAGGAGGATCAGTCAACCGATCAAGATGATTTTGCGGAGATACGATCAGCTCAAATCATGAACCTGGACGCGAACCTGGGCATCATTGAAGTTCGGTCAACCGATCAGAGGAATTAGTTGATTGATAAAGGGAGAAATCAAGCGTTGGATTTCCAAGATCTGATTGGGTTCAGTCGACCGATAAAAGTGTATAAAAATACCTCGACAGCCAAACTCCAGTGACCAACTCTGTACACAACTCTCATTCATTAATCTATTCATGCAAGCTCTGTCATCTACACGCCGAATCTCTCTGACAACCAAACGTCAAACTTCTTTATTCTATTGTTGTCGGTAACTCATTTCATTTATTGCATTTTATACTGTAATAAAGGTATAATAAAGAAGTACTATACTCTACATTTGTACGAGGCTTTCTCTGCCTCCGAAATATTTTTCAGAAAGAGAATATTAATTGATTGCCTATCGGAAAACGATCCAAGGAATCGTAGACCTTGGAGTAGCAATTGAACCATAAACCAAGTAACTAATTGTATTAGCTTGTTTTTGTTTTTAATTCTGTTGCATTCTGATTTCTGATTTTAAAAGAAAAAGATAAATTTTAAAATATTCACCCCCTCTATCACGCTTTCCGATCTTATAATTGGTATCGAAGCAAAATTGCTCTAAATAGGTTTGACCACCTTTTGAGTCTCTTTAAAAAAATTTCTTTTTCTAAAAATAAATTTTTAAATCTTTTATTTTGTATCTATTGCATTACTTTCCCAAAACCCAAAAAGTCTTGGAATATTTCTTTTTTGCAAAAAGGATATGGCTCAACAAGAAGGATTCAACACCGCTCATCCACCCCTCTTCAAAGACAACTTCAATTATGAGAAGGGGTGAATGGAGTATTACCTAAAGACGAAGATCAACATATGGATCATCGTCAAGAAGGGTTCACAATGCCAATTGACGAATCCGTAGATCCCTTAGAAGTGTATCTCAGACATCAAAAAGAAAGCTCAAATCAATACTCAAGCCGTAAACACCCTACAATGTGGACTAACGAAAGAAGAGCCAAGTCGAATAGGACCATTTGATAGTGCCAAAAATCTTTGTGATAAATTGATCGAACTCTACGAAAGAACCACCGATCCAAAGGTAACAAAAAGGGATCTTTTATTAAATCAATTATTTAACTGTCAATGCAAAGTGAAGAGTTTGCAAATCAACTACAAACAAGGATCAAAGAAATATTAAACAAAGTTCATCAATTGAACAAACGGTTGAAAACCACGGCATTATATGGTATGTCTTAAAAGCTTTTCTCCGAAACACATTGTAGGCATCAATGATTGATGTATACAAAGTGTCTAGGGATTTTTCTCCAAAACTTAGACGAATTATTCTGTGAATTATAATTACATAAGTAGGCTAACTTGAATCCACATGAGAAAGGTATAACTTTAGTTGCAGGACAAGTCTAAAGTAAAGAAACAAAATCAAAATCCCAACCGGAGCTAAAATCAGAAGATCAGTCGAAATCGAATGAGGAAGACGAAGACTTAACCTCTGAAATCGTAAACCTAATCCGAAAGATGTTTAAAAGGAGGACTTCATCAAAGAGATATCAAAATAGTGATCCAGTCAAAAGGCAAGCAAGTGGGTCAGAGTAAACCAAGCAAGCCCAAATCGGAAGTAACGTGCTACGGATGCAACGAAAAGGGATACTACAAATCTGAATGCCCCAAGCTAAAGGAGGAAAAACCCAAAAAGTTAAGGAAAAAGAAAGCACTCGAAGCTACTTGGGATGAATCATCCTTAGAGTCAGAATCAAAAGAATCAAACCAGACCAACTTCATAGCACTAACAGCAAAGGAGGAAATAATTGGATCCGGATCCGAATTAGAACCAGAGTCCGAGTCAGACTCAGACAATGTGGTAACCTCTACCTTAGTTGATAAATTGTATAGTATAATTACATGTTTAACAAATAAGTTAGCTAAATTTGATGAACGGGTTAGATCCCTTCTTAAGAAGGTAAAAGACCTTAAGGGGTAGATCAACCTAAATTCTTCAACTAACCAAGTTCAAGAAGAAACCTCAACTTAAGTCCAAAAACTTGAGAAAGAGAATTTTGTCTTGAAAGGTCAAATTAAAGAACTTAAGGTAACGTTGGAAAAGTTTACTTCAAACTCCAAATACCTGAATATGATACTTGAAACTCAAAGGATTGTGTACAACAAATCTAGACTTGGATTCAAATCTAACACTCAATATAGAACCTATTTGTTTTTAATAAATAAGCATGCCAACAAAAGAGTCTAAGCATGGGTTATCAAAGTTGTGATCCAGGAGGAGGGAAAAGTAAAATTGTATCTTTAATTAAGGGGGAGCATTTGAATTTTACTATATTTGATTATTTTAATTCATGCTTCAAATGTTATATTTTATGCTTAATTTAAAACTGCTAGATAGGAATAAAGATAATCTAACATTGACAATATAGTATCAGAATTAGATGAGTTGATAGTACATTAGTAAAGTCTAACAAAAGTGCATGTCTAAGCTGGATAAGGCGTATCCTATCTAGTACACCTAGGTAGGTGGAACTAGCTAAAGCTAACTCACCTAATCCTGAACTAGTTAGATCAAAGTTTAGAATTAAGTTAATTGAGTATGTAATTTCTATTATCGACTTTGTCTAGAATGTGGTTGCTCCAAAGTAGGCCCCTGAGCCTCGCCATAAATTGGAAACCGATTTAAAAAATACTTACTGAGCTAACTTAAAAGTAAATTTGAATCTAATCCAAGGTTAAGTTTCTTTCCCCTAATCACTAATTAATCAAACCATGAGTGATAAGTTAGAATGGATGAGATGTTAATAAAATTGACAAACTACTCAACTTAAATCTATAGGAATTAGGAAACTAGTAGATAGATAGAATTGATTTATGCTATATTCTATTTACTTATGTGCAAAATGGAATTAGCCTAAGCATGATCGTAGATTTCATATACCTCTAGATCTAGGCTATCTTTGCATCTCATAACACCTAACTTTAACTTGTTTATGTATTGAGCTACGTAGATAGGAGTGAGATGTTAGAGTTTGACCCCATGTTCCCAATGTAGATCAGTGCATCAAAATGAACCAAAAGGAATATAAACATAAATTGACTACTACGATGGCTAACTCATACTAGACTTGACGATTAATCAATATCATTTGGATCAACGAAAAAGAATTAGACATTTTGTTTAAGGATAATTTTTAGTTAAATTACTATTTTGAAATAAGATTTGAAAACTTATTACTTTTCGCAAAAAGTTACATCCAGTCAATCAAACACATGTATCGATCGACCGTTCAAACCTAAACCCTAATCATACACGGTCAAAGTTTGATCGTAAGTTTAATCGACATGAAAGTCTTGGTCGACCGATCCCTAGGGATAGGTCGACCAATTAGCCTCATAAATCAACTCGAGGACCCATGATTAGAGATGTCATCTACCGGTCAACCGATAAGGCCTTTTAGTCGATTGATCATCCTGAAACAGATAAAGCTAATCGATCGACTAGGCATTAAAGGAATCAATCAACCAATCACCCTAATCAGTCCTGATCCCACTTTATAAAAGCACTGCCGAGGGGAGGCTTAATCCATCAATCCGAGCATTCTATTTCTCTCTTCCAATGCTAAAACCAAGGTCTCCAAAACCTCTGAAGCCTTCCGAAGCCTCCGAAGCCTCCAAAGCATCGAAAATGTCTTGATAACGACTCTAATCTTTCCATTATTTCCATCTTAATTTTCTTTACTTATTTCAATAAATTCTATAGTCAAACACATTGGGCTACCCAAGACCAAGTTGGTCCCTAGAACCCCAACCAAGACCTTAGGTTCCCCACAAAAGAACTAAGGCATTCATTTCAAACCAAGACTTTTCATTCCATAGGGACTCGATACTTACACCTATCATTTTTCACTACATACTATCCTAATGTGATGGTAGTTTTCAACTATTATGCATTGTTAGATCTACTAAACTGCATACATTTTGTTAATCTTAATCTATGTGCTGAATTTTACCACAATCTTCAGCAAATTGACGAGTACAATTATAGAACTAGGGTTGCATGTTAAGATTTTTTATTTAATGTTGACATGATTCGATTTCTTCATACTCGACATACTAATGACACCTTTTATTGCTTCCCGAACTATCCCGAGACCTACTCTCATCTTACCTTGGATTTCATGTATGTTGACTTCTTTGAGGATCCTCGTCCTAAAGTTATGGACTCAATTGATCTAAGACCACAGGACAATGCTTTTTACAAAGCAATTATAGGTTGCATCCTGCCCTTATCCACTCGGGATAAAACTATCATTCGACCCCATCATTTATTTCTTATGCATGATCTTAAACATTGACTTGACATTAACATAGGTCTATGGGTGTTGAAGACCATTATTCATTATTCTGGATGTAGTTCCTCCAGAAAGGTTCACATGGCCTATTGTCATATCATTACTGCATTATTGGGATCTCAGGGCATAAACACTGCAATAGGTAATGTTAAACCAATATCCACTCATTTTGACAAGATAGATATTAAATAGTTGTCCTTGGTTGGGATAACGAGTGGCCAGAGCCCAAGGAACGACACAGATGCATTACACAGGCTAAGGAGCCCAAGGAAGAGGAACCACAGCCTGATGGCATCCCTTTGACTCCTCTACTAGAGCTTCCTCCTCCAGTTTATGCTCAAGCAGCTCTTTTAGCGCCAGATGACCCATATGCTCGCTTTCAACAGGAGTTTCAGTGAATCAATAGATGGTTTGACTCGCTTGACAGACAATTCAATTCAATCGCGCAGCAGCAGATGGAGATGCTACAACAGCACCAGGCAATGCAACAGTAGCAGAAGATGTTCGATTTTCTCTGGGCTTGGCACATCAACCAACAGCGCCCTCCATCTTCTGATTAGATTTAAATATGCATATCTGGATTCTGTTAGGCACTATGCTTATGTTTTGTTTGAGTACTTTGACTCCTAGCATGTTTGACTTACCTTTTGTGATGAAACTATTATCTATGAATACTCAACATGCATGTTTGCTTCTATATCTTAAGTGCATTCATTTCTTAAGTATTGAAAACTCTTCATTATTATTTCAAAGTATCTTTGAAAATTTTATTAAAAAATTAATGCCTTGAAAATGCCTTGTAAAATATTTTGAAAATTTAATCTTTCACATTGTTGAAAATTATTTCCCAACTTTTGCAATGGTCCCTATTTTGATGTGTGTCAAAGAGGGAGAAAGGGGGAGAGAGATGAGTTTAAAGTTGGAGTTGAAACTTTCTTAGGAAACTTGAACTTAAAGTTAAGCTTAAGATGGTAAATTCAAGACTTTAACTTTCAACTCAAAGCCAAGTATGTTACTTACTTTAAGTTATCAAAACTTTAACTCTTAATCTAAAGTTAAATCTTGATCCAAGTTTAACTTAAACTTTTTGCTATAATCTAATTTCTAAGTCAAGTTTCAAGCTTGTTAAACTTTAAAGTTTGTTAAGAAAAGGTATTTTTTCTAACTTTAAGCAATGTTGTCAATCATCAAAAAGGGAGAGATTATTGAACTTGTATTTTGTATATCTGGCAAAGGATTTAAAGTTAGACATTGTGAATCTAATATTGATATTGAGTGTGCAGGTCACTTAACAAGCAAAGTCCTAGTGAGTCAGGAGAACCGGACACTAGACAGCCAAGTCTTAGTGGATCAGGAGGGTCAAACACCAGGCAAACACACTTGATATGTCAGCTGGATCGAATATCAAGTAAAGAGGGAAGCCCTAGTGGGTCGATCGGACACTAAGCAAAGGAAAATCTAAATAGGTCAGCTAGATCGAATGCTTGACAGGTAAGGTAAAACTCTTGAGAAGAGAAGTTCTTCTAAAAAGGTGTGAGGACGTGTTATCATTTTGAGAACAAAGTTAAGCAATAATCCCACTAAGAAACCAACCTAAATTTCAAAATCGAGATCAAGCAGTCCTACTGTCAGATTAAAGCATGCATAAATAAATTGTCACTAACTCTATTTTGCAGAACTATCATTATATCACTAACTTTGTTTTGCAGAGTTTTTAGTTGATCAAAGGGTTCGGTCAACCAAACATAAGAGATAACAAGGATATGATCCAAGTCCAAAAGGAAACAAAGGATCAATCCGCCAATAACAAGGATCGGTCGACCGAACCTATATGGAAATAGACGATCGAATAAGGCAGAATTGGGTCAGTCGACCGATAAGGAGGATTGATCGACCGATCAATTTGATTTCATGGAGATACGATCTGCTCGGATCATGAACCTAGACACGAACCCGGGCATCATTGAACCTTGGTCGACCAATCAAAGGGATTAGCCGACTAATGAAGGTAGAAATCAAGCGTCGGATTTACTAGATCTGAATGGGTTTAGTCGACCAATCAGAGGGATAGATCGACCAATAAAATGTATAAAAATACCTTGACAATCGAGCTCCAAAGAACAACTCTATGCACAACTCTCATTCATCATTCTATTCGTGCAAGCTCTATCATTTACACGCTGAATCTCTCCGACAACCAAACGTCAAACTTCTTTACTAAATTGTTGTCAGTAACTCATTTCATTTATTACATTTTATATTGTAATAGAGATATAGTAAAGTAATATACTCTCCACATTTGTACGAGGCTTTCTCCCCTTCCGAAATATTTTTCGAAAGGAGAATATTAGTCGATTGCCTATTCGAAAACAATCCAAGGGATCATAGAACTTGGAGTAGCAATCATTAAACTATAAACCAAATAGTTAATTGTGTTAGCTTGTTTTTGTTTTTAATTCTACAGCATTTTGATTTCTAAGTAATTTAATTTCAAAATAAAAAGATAAATTTTAAAACGAGCGATATTCACCCTCCCCCCTCTATCGTGCTTTCCGGTCCTATATTAGGCACAACAAGGAAATCTTGGAGGCGAGAAGTTTCTTAGTACGGAGTAAGTCTTGGAGGTTTGGAAAACCTCTTGGCACCAAGGTTTTTCAACATCAATAGTGTCTTCATGCTACATCATTTCATGCAAGCAATATTTAGTAAACTAAGCTTGGACACATTCAAAAGTAACTAGTAAAGTAGGAAAAGTTTTAAGAAAGAAATAAAAAACATGACAATGGTTTTTCATCATTGTACATTAGTTTATTTTCACATTACTGCTTTAGCTAATCCAAGCACAAATAATCAAATCCGAGAATTGATGCACTTAAAGTGTTTCTTCAGTTGTACCTAACCTAGTCATTCATTTCCTCTTTCTTTTTAGTTTACTCAATGTACAACAAGAACAAGTGTATGTTCCAAGTTCTAACTCTTTGAGGTTAGCTAGATGGATCTTAACCAACAATTAACCTTTATGCAAGGCTATAGATTATTAAGAATTTTGGTTATTATAACAGTTAAATTGGAAATTATAGTGTGTCAAATAACTATAAGTTAGGTATATTTTAAATGATAAACATATGATCTATGCGATCTACAAGTTAATCAAGATGCATAGAAGGGAGACTCACAGATCAGGATTACCATCAATCTTCCTTGAAAAGTCATTCAAAGGATACACAGAACTAATGATTCTATCAACCACAACATCAGTGTCAACGTTGAAATATGAGGTGTATGATGAAATACTCAAAAGTCCTTTCCAATTGTTTGTGGCTTGTTCATCTCCAACTGCATGGATGAAAAGCTATGAGCAGAGCCACAAGGACACAAACAAATGCATCAGGAAGAAACACACAGGTCGATACAAAGTATTGCAATACCAGAGCTCCAGTGAATAGACAAGCATGTTGTAACTGATAACATAAACTAGACAAACACATCAAAACTACTCTGTAGGATAGCATCTGGAATGGTTAATATTCAATTTTGGAAGAACACGTAATGCTAACCTCCAATCATCAACACTCATTCTGCCACTAACAAATAAATAATTGAGTAAAGAATCTAATTCAATTATCATTGCTCATCCAACATAATAAACCTGAATAACTGCCATTAGTTTATACAACCTAACTCCAGGTATTTTATGAATACAATGTGTATTATTGATAATTCTGTGAACTATTGTGGCTATGTATCTATGGATCACAAGGTAGAAAAAAACCATCCATATCCATGAGCCACCAAAAAAGAATCAATGAACTAGTAAACAGAGTAGAAGAATGAGGCAAATTAATTTTACATGCATACCATATGGACTCTCAGGTGACAAATAACCTCCGTTGGGAGGGGAAAGATATGCAAGTTTGCAGGTGAGGCTGAAAAGAGGTCCAACAAAATGTGAGTAAAAAAAAACTAGATTTTGAAATGAAAGTGCATGTTCTATAGTAAGAAAAAAAAATAAATTACCAGATTGGATCGCACTGACATTGGTCTTTTCATCAGCAACCACAGCCTGGAGAAAGAAATTTGCGTGATTATGTATCCAGCTACAGAAAAAGAATGCAAAAGGACGAAACAGAGAAAGGAATATAAAGAAGATCTTGCAAGCCTAGAGAGTCCTCAACTAGAAGCTCAAAGATGCAAAAGCGAGAGTCTACAAACTAGAACAGAGACGAATCAGCAGAAAAATCTAACAAAATTACGAAGAAAAACAATTACAAAAAAAAACATCGGCATGCTCGAATAAAGATCTGATGTCTGATATCGAATTAAATAATAAACCAACGTAGAAATCATAAGAGAGGCAATTATCATGGGAATAGAGAAAAGAGGAAGGCGTACGGGAACGGAGCCGAGCAGGTGGCTTGTTGGAAGGCTGGTGTATCCGTCTTCCATAAGGAGTCGCCTCAGCAGCAACAGGAGGAGAAGAAGAGGGAAAGAGAGACCATAAGTAGCTAAACGATCAAAATCTCGAGCTCTCTCTAGCTTTATCTCGGTTCGCCGATTGCCTCTCTCTTCTCCGCGCGAGGAACCCTAACAACCCTTTCGTCGTCTCAGCTGCTTTTTGCAGTCTCCCAAGCCAGTGAGAGAAAGGAACAGATAGCTCGGATCCATCGACCCGGAATCAAGCTCCGAACTTGATATGCACGCTTTGCTAACGGGTTTGAGTTCCAATTAGTCTCTGGGGCTTTAGGATATTCAAGTTGTCACTCAGACACCTACAGTTCGATCCTCAACTACGATATATTTATAAGAATTTTTCTCTAATTAGGAATCGCAATCAAAAATATTGGCCTATAGATTCGGTAATTTATTGAGTCAATACGATCAACTGAGATTTTTTTTTTTTTTAGTTCCAACTAAACAATAAAACCTTTCGGTAATTTAATTGAATCACGTTGATAAAATTCTAAAATTCTCAAATCGCATAGGTAATTTTTAAAAGTATCAAATTATATATCCTATTCTAATATTGTCCCTCCGAATCATATTCGTTCACTGAATCAATTACTACAGTATAACAATATATTCGATATGATTATGTGGTCATGAATAAATAATTTTAATTGATGGCTACGTTATTGTAATCAATTAAAAAAAGTTTTTTAAAAAATCGATTAAAAGTTTTCTATGATTAAAAATTAATTGTTCTTGTATTACATTGAAATTTGAGAGCATAAATACATTTAAGAATACTGTTCCAAGTATATAAAGACATAGTTCTATATTATTTTGAGTTTCATCAATTATCAATTACTTTTAGATGAAATCGATTGATGGGTCTTAGTCATTCAACAAATTAAAGAATATATATATCTTCAAAAAGAGAGGAGTTTAAGGATCTCAATTGTTAGGTCGATGAGTGAATATCATTGTTGTATTATTTATGATAAGTTTCTGATATCATTTTTAATGCCTAATTCATGTTCAAAAAATAATTGCTCTTGATACTATATATCACATTAGTGTTTGAGGGTATGGATACATTCAGGAGCACTGCTTGAGCATATAAAATTTGATTCTATGTCATTCCAAGCTCTCTAGATCCATCAGTCACTTTTGGATGAAATCGACTAATAGATCTTAGTCATCAAAAAAATTATATCTTCAGAGAGAGGTGAGTTAATAATCTCAATTGTGGTATTTATCAGTGAGTATCATCATAGTATTATTTATAATGAACTTTTGATATCATTTCTCATGTCTGATTCGTGTTCACAAAATTATTGCTATCAATAATGTATATTAAATTGGTATTTGAGGGCGTGGATATATTAAAGAGAACTGCCCGAGCATATAGGACCTGGTTCTATGTCATCTGAGCTCCATAGGTCCATCAACCAGTTTTGGACGAAATCGACTGATATACCTTAGCAATTGAAAAGATTAAAAAATTTATATCTTCATAAGGAGAGGAGTCCAAGGATCTCAATTATGGTGTCGATTGGTGAATATCATCATTGTATCATTTATACTAAGCTTTCGGCATCATTTTTCATGCCCGATTCGTATTCAAAAAATTGTTGCTCTTAATATCATATATCCCATTGGTATTTGAGGACATGGATACATTCAAGAGCACTCATCTGCCTCAATATCATCACCCTTAATATCTGGAACATCAACAACTTCATCAAGTAGTAAATCTAACTAAACTACAATTGCAAAGAAATAAAGGCAACATAATTAAAGCATTCAACAAAACTTAATCTAATTGCATCCAAATAAATGACAAGAACTTAAAGCATTAAACGAAACAAGCATGCAAGTAATTAAAGGAATTGAAATGCATTAACAAAAGTAAACAAAGTGTAAGGGGTATTTAAACAAACAATGACAAGCATAAAAACTAAACTAGGGTAAACTAAAGATAAGTGTGGAGATCTCTCCCTCCATGTCGAAGTGGTGACGATCAATGGATCATGCCTTATAACCCCAAAGCGTGGTGGAGAATCCAATCTCTCCCTAATCCAGTTGAGCACAGAGGAACGTCGTCGGAGATGGAATGGTAGTGACTCTCCTAATCTAGACAAATTCTTGTGGATGATGATGGTCATCAGAGACGGAGGTGGAGATGGATCACCTCTTCTAATTTGGATGAGTGCTTAGATGATGGTGGAGATGGTGGAGGAAAAAGATCACGGAGGAAGGAGACCACCCCAACCTAGATCTAGATTTTTGCCTTTATACTTCATTGGCTGGCACACACGGAGTGCCCTTGGGCGTGGCCAGGCCATTCTAGCTGCTTTGAGTGGTGGCACGACCGGGCGATGTTGGACCCTATAAAGAGCTTTCGAGCACATTCCAATATGGGACATGATGAGGCCGTGTCGAGGGACACGACGAGGCCGTGTTGGGGGACAAGGTGAGGCCGTGTCAAGGGACACGACGAGGCCGTGTTGGGGGACAAGGTGAGGCCGTGTCGGGGGACACAACCATCCCATGTTGGCTTCTGTAGTGAGCTTTGACTTTGATTTAGCTCTCCTTTGATCTCCTACAAGATAAAGTTTACATCTTAGTAAATAATGTTCTAAATATAGGAGAATTACGATGAAGGTCTAAATTAACCCTTGCACGTAGAATATGATAAGAATAACAATTGAAGCATACAAGAGGGTTAACAATATTGAGTATGAGAGTGAAACAATGTGTCAGAATGGTTGTTATCAATCACCCTAAGCTAACTTGTATACTTGGTAGATCTTGTGCAACTTAAAATACATATCAAATAGTCAACAAAACTAACTTAAACTCTTTGTCCAATCCATCAAAATATTTTGTTGTAGGGAGTACTAAGAATCGAACATATATTTTGATGTTGGTAAAGATTTAAGGTTAAGTCTTATGGTTTGATCAAGTATGCCTCAATCAAGAAAGTCTTAGTACGTCAATAGGTAGCTGACTGGTAGCCTTAGCAGAACAAGGACACTAGGCAGTGAAAGTCTAGATGGGTCTGTGGATTAAACATCTAGCAAGTGGGTCAGTTCGACTGAACATCGAGTCAGAAAAATGTCCTAGTGGGTCAAATAATCAGAAGCTAACAACGAAAGCCTAAACAGGTCTAGAGAACATGATGTTTGGCCAATGGTAAGTTGAGATAAGCTCTTAAAGTGAAGTGATTCTTTTGAAAAGAAGAACTAGAAAGGATGAGTCTTCATTATAGAGGCATCCTTAGGTGACGATCCGATTAAGGGATTCACTCGAAATCCAAAGTCGAGATCGAGCAGTTAAACAACTAGCAGACTTAATTGTAGTTAATTTTTATATTACTGTACTAACTCTATTTTACAAGATCGAGAGATCAATTGGCTTTATCAATAGATCAAACCATTCGATAGACTGAATGACTGGTTCGATCGACCCAATGTTGATGTGGCATCCGAGGTTGACTAGATGAGTCTCGGAAGGATGATATGGCATAGGAATAAGCTTGACTGGTTAACATAGCATCGGGATAAGCCTTGATCAGTTGACGTGGCACAACGCGTGGTGAAGTATAAATTCATTTTCAACTCTTTAAATTTAAAATATGAACTTTTGGATGGTGAAAATTGATCGAATTTTTAAAAATTTTCATTTATATTTTTTAAGTAGTTTTGAAATTTTAGAGGCGTCAATTTTGGAAGCAGATACATCATAATTAATTATGAAATATAATTTTTAAAAATTATTATATGTAGTTATAAAATAAAATTTAAAATTTTAAAATTTTTTAAAAAATTCATTTGAATTCGTCCTGTTCATGTCTTGTCCTGTCTTCTCCGGTTGAAAATCCGGACTACTCCGCTTGTTGCAATAGGAGATAAAAATTAATAAATTCATCCTTGTTTTCTTTCCCATGATGTTTTCTCATTAATTTGATACAACTTAACTTCTACTCGTTTAACCATTTAAAACACCATAATTTTCACAAATACATTCAACAATTGTTACACTACAACTAGTATCTATCTACACTATCTGAAACACAACACAATTATAACCGTCAATTTGAATTAGACCCATCGGATTGATCTGCTCCGTTAAATAATTTAGGCAGATTATATTAAAATTTTATCAATCCATTTTAAGATAGATTAGCCCATCTAAGTCCGCGGCGGACTTGAGTTGACCCGCGAATTGAAAAAGTTTATTTATTTATTTTAAATTTTAAAATTAAAATAAAAAACTCAATGAATTAGTAGGTTTGATCCATTTAAATTATAATTCAAATTTAAAAATTATAATTCAAACTTAAAAATTTTAATTTAATCAATTTAAATTATAATTCAAATTTAAAATTTTTAATATTTTTTTTAATTTTTTAGCAGGTCTATAGATTGGCCCGTCTAACTCCCAGTCTATATTGAATTGAAGTAGATTAAAGATTTTCTAATTCATCTCGCTGTAGATTAATCCAGTTGACGCAACTCTAAATAGGATGCCAACTATGCCTCTGCCACAAAAATTAACTTGTCTCTGAAATCCATCGCAACGGCCCCACGGGCCACGGCGCAACACCGAGACACGATCACGCATGCAAAAAAAATTAATAATAACATATTTTTTCCCACAAAATAAAATAAAGGAAATTTAAATTATATAAAAAATTGTCTATAAATTAATATCTTCGTCACTTAGGCTCATCAACTCACTCAATCTCCTGTTTCTCTTTCTCTCTGTTTCTTCTTCTCCTTCTCCTTCTTCTGCTTTCTTTCTTAGAGGAGAGAAAGATGTACATGGACGATAAACTGTCCAAGAGGCAGCAGCAGCAGCAGCAGCAGAACCTTTGGAAGAGAGAGCGGCCAGTACGGACAGCTGATAGGACAAGCGTGAGAAGCGGGCGGAGAGTGGAGCCGCCGTCCTTCTCGCGGCGATGCGCCGGGTTGGTCAAGGAGCAGCGGGCCAAGTTCTACATCATGCGTCGCTGCCTCACCATGCTCATCTGCTGGCGAGATGGTGCTTGATTAATTGATTACTCATCCACATTTTGTGATATATTATTATTATTATTATTATATGTGGACTATAAAAATTTCTCAAGTGCAATTATTGCATATTTATTAGATTAGATCAGATGTGTTAAATTTGGAAGGAGCATGAGTAAGATGAGAATGAAACAGAAGCCGCCTGATGTCTGTCCTTTTCACCAACAGTCTCTTTATCTAAATTATATATATAGAGAAAATACTATACTGCGCGACAAGTAATCCATGATCCGTGCGTGACACCTGTGATCCATCGCCGCTGTGGCCGTTCCGTCCGACCACCGTTGACCTCTTCCTCGGGTGCGATTGACGCGCAGCTCGCTGGCGTTCCGTCCGGCATCGGATTCCGATCGAATAGTGGTCGGAATTCGACGAATTTCAGTCGGAAACAGGGTCAGCAGTGGCGCAGCCACTGTCGACCGCGATCGGTCCTGTTTCTGATCAAATTCGTCGGATTTCGAGCACTATCCGGTCGGAATCTACCGTCGGACGGAGCGCCGACGAGTCATGCGTCGATTGCGGCCGAGTCGGTGGTCGGCGATAGTCGGACGAGACGGCAAGGGTGGTGGCAGCGACGATGGGTCAGAGCGTCACGCATGAGTATGTCGTACAAGATAATATATTCAGCAGTGGCGCAGCCACTGTCGACTGCGATCGATCCTGTTTTTGATCAAATTCGTCGGATTTCGAGCACTATCTGGTCGGAATCCGCCGTCGGACGGAGCGCCGACAAGTCATGCATCGATTGCGATCGAGTCGATGGTCGGCGATAGTCGGACGGACGGCAAGGGTGGTGGCAGCGATGATGGGTCAGAGCGTCACACATGAGTATGTTGTACAAGATAATATTCTCGTATATATATATATATATATTTATTTATTATTTATGTGGTAAAGATTGAAGGGAAGGGAAGAGGAGGAAGAACCAAAGGATGTGGGGGAGTGGGCCGCCATGGTGGGGAAAGATGCAGCACGTGGGCCCACTATTTGTAATCTCTCGCCATGCTTTGTCTGTTTGCGATAGTTTTAGAGTACAAGAAATGATAAGATGATATATATCATTATATATACCTGGTCATGTCACTGCTTTTCTATTGAACATTTATATTCATCCCAATTTTTATGTAAATATCATCGAAAATAAGTGGGGCAATCCCCAATGATTAACGTTTTAGATGCATATATAATACTTTCGATCAAATTAAAACTAACTCATGGTCGGAAAGATTTCCCACGTACGTAGCAGGCCAAATATGTAGAAATCAGGGTATTTTAATTATGTAGATTTATGGACGTCTTAATTATTATCTAATGTCTGCATGAGATTATATATATATATATATACATATATATATATATATATATATATATATTTGATATTCTGTGTGACCCGCACTGTACGACTCCGTGAGCAACACAGCTGACCTATCGTTGTTGCCGCCGCCCTCGTCGTGTCGTCTGACCACCGTCGGCCGTCGGCCTGGGCACGATCGACGCACCGCTCACCGACGCTTCGGCCGGCATCGGATTCCTACCGGATTGTGATTGGAATCCGACGCAATTTGGCTGAAAACGCGGTTGGTAGTGGCGCGCGGTGGTTTCCGACCAAATCGCGGTCGGAAATCGACCGAGGAAGGACCAGCGTGCGACTGCCGACCGCGTTTCTGGCCAAATTGCACTGGATTCCGGCCACAATCCGATCGGAATCCGATGCCGACCGATGCGCTGGCGAGCAGCGTGTCGATCGCGCCCAGGCCGGCGGTGCGGACAGCGTGGCAGGGCGGCGACAGCGACGAGGTTCGGGAGTGGATCATTCCCACATTTGCGCGTCGATCGCGGGGCCGGTGGCCGGACAGCTAGCGTGGCGAGGGCGGCGACAGCGACGGGGTTCGGGAGTGGAACACTGTGCATTCCCACATTTGGACGGTTAGATCTGGTATGCGATCATGTGATGGACAATGAATCGCATGGCGCTCACGGGCACGCACGAGAGAGTCACGTAGAATATCAAACTCGTATATATATATATATAATTCGCCCACAATAGAATATTGTGACATTTGAAAGTATTCTGGGTGCTCAAAATAATAATAGTATAATTTTTTTTTATTTTTTATTTACGGTTCCGTTATTTAAGATTTTCTTTTTTAGTTTTTAGGGGTTAAGTTATAATATTAATCAAAAAAAAAAATTTTAAAACGAAAAAAATTTAATTGCTCGGAAGGTGTGTGGATAAAAAGTGTGGAATAACAATTCAACACACCCTGCAACTAAATTTTTTTCATTTTAAAATTTTTTTTATGTTTAATATTATAACTCACCCCTAAACCATAAAGGAAAAAAAATCTTAAATACGTTAACCACAGTAAGTTAAAAAAATAAAAAATAAAAAATTACACTGTACTATATATTTCGAGAGTCTTAAATCTCTGTCGCGGGCGAATCGTATATTATAAGACACGCAATATATCATAATTATATATATTCCGTGGAGTTTTTCTACTTTGATGGTAAGCTTATCATAACTGTAAGATCTAGAATTTGTTGGTCTAATAAGACATGTACTGGCTAAGTAAGGTAAGGTTTGATGTCATACGACTTGAAGATAGCTAGGGCATAGTACCAATACTAGATCTTCACAAGTAAGACTCACTAGAAGATAAACAGGAAAGAAACTAAGACTATTCCTACTTTCTTAGCCTAGATCTTTTCATAAAACACTCACTTACTCATTTACTAGCTACCTTTAAAATTTCCTAGACTTAAAAAAAAACCCCTTAAAGAATTGGTATCAGAGCCCTATGACCTTGAATCATAAATATATATGACTTCAACCCCTACTCCTAGTTTGTACTACTTAGACTTAACTCTTTATCCAAGTAGAACACTTACTACATCTGACTTTTACAAATATCATTGTTATATCAGATTTAAATCACCTAGTCACTCTTTGCACTCTGGTTCTGCACATTTAAACACACTCACAGATCTACAAATAGGTCTAGGAAAGACTTTCAAAATCTACCAAGCTCAGAGTGACAAAACTTTAAAACAATTTATACAGACAGTAGGACAACAAAATCAAGACTTAAAAAATCTTAAAAGAAACATAGATTTTCTCAAAGACGCCCAAGACTCTCTATAATTTCAAGGAAAAAGGATTTTCTCATATTAGCCAAACCTAGAAATTTATAAAGATTAGAACTATATTTATAAACCATCTAAATATACCTTAGTCTATGTAATTGTTATTATTGTAATATTTTTTTTTTCAGGGATGACTATATTTCTGATAAACTTGAATCATATATGGGCTCCATTGATTCATATTTAGTAGAGAGACAATGAGCTACTCAACAATCCATAAATGTAACCCCAAGTAATATTCCATCTTCTTATGAAATAATAATCTGATGAACAGAAACAAAAATACAAGTAATTTGACGTTTGATCTAAATGAAGAAGCAAATCCATTACAAGATGAGATACCCAGTAAAAGTACGTTATTTGGAGAATATTTTGAGACACATGGAGTTAGTAGGAAGATTCAGATATTCAGATTGAAGATGAATTAGAATGCAATGCAAATTCATAAGTATTTTCTTAGTCGATGATATCCGATTTGACCAAACTGATTTTAACCTAGATCAGTACATTGACTTAGAGGAGTAATTCCCAATTGTTGATGATCCATATGTTATGAATTCACGATTAATACCAAGACCAATTGTAGAGGTAACAAAAAAATATGAATTTTTTATTGGATGAATTTTTCCTTCTCGACAAAAGTTCAAGAATGAACTTATCAAGTCATGCTATGTTTAAAAACATCAAATATAATCCAGTTGACATCCTCTAAATAGAATTAAAGTTATTAGCTTCAATCAACCATGTATATATTGTTGGTGCCCCGGTTAGTTTTGATGTGATCAACTAGATTAAGTTAGGTCCTGTGTTGTTCTAATCCCTCTGCTAAGTGTGCAGAAACTTAGGTATGGAGGAAGTCAAGCGTAAAACGTAGCAGACGAGAAGGGTTGCGCGGGGAAGTGAGCCGACGGGCTCGGTGCAATCCGAGGGACGCGGAAGCTACGGAAGAGTACGCCGGTGGAGCGAGAAGGTCGTGCGCGAAGTCCGAGGGACGAGAATCCGAGAGGAAGCACACTCGAGGGGCAAAAGGCCGGAGTCGGGTTCGGGTGAGCCTAACTCTGGTTGGTCAGAAATCACCCAATTGAAGATTCCAAAAAAGTCAACAAAAGTCAAATTTGTTGACTTTGACTTTGACTTTGACTGTTGACTTTACCCAGAAAAGAAGACTTAGACTTGGACCGTTTGGACGTGGTGGTTGCAAAAAAAAAAAGAAGAAAAAATAATAAGATTTATCTTTTATCATATAAAAGATAAATACTTATTTTTTATTAAAGATAATTCTCTTTATCTTTTATTAAAGATAAAGTTTATCTTTATTTACTCAACGGCTACGATCAAGCCTATCTCTGATCAACGGTTAGGATCACATCAACGGATCAACGACCAAGAGAAAATTTATCTACGATCAACGATCTAGATCTATTCTCTTGGGCTATAAATAGACTTAGAGTTTTAGAGTTAGAACATCAATTACTTTTGTCATTCTCTTTAAGTCTCTGTGCTACAAGTGTAAAGGCTTCTCCGCCTAAAGGAGTTTTGTTTGAGCGCCAATTACCTTGGAAGCAACGACCGAGTTGCAACCAAGTTTTTTTTTAAAGGTGTGTCTATTCTGGACTTTGCTTAAACCGTCTATTCACCCCCTCTAGCCGGTCCAACCCGATCCAACATATATATATAGAGATTAGTAGATAGGGGAGATGCAGAGTTCACCTTTACAAAATATATATAGGAACACCAATGTCGTAGCCTTAGGAAAACACCTGATTACAAATCTTACACATCCACATTTGTAGCATCCCAAGTTGAAGAGCAATTATTGCTTTTGAACAATACAAATCAAGGTTTATTCAAAGAGATATCAAAGTTAAGTTTGGCGTTTCCATATCAAATAAGAAAACATATATAACCTGGGAGAAAGCATTGAAGAAAGTGTTCTCAATGGATTTTGGTTGAAACCTATTTATGGGCCTAGGGGACTTGGATATCTAAAAAGTTGGCATGTAATGGAAGAGATGAGTATATAGAAGGTATTTATAGTGTCCATGCTTGGTTCTAATATCCCATAAAATTAACTTAGATATGTCATGTGTATGTGACAATTGCCTTATCTCTTGGTACATATAAACTCTTGGGCACTTTAAAAACCTATGTCACTTGCACATTTAAAATGGTTTTTGACCATATGTCATGAAATTTTGCCAACATCTGAAATGGCTAATGAGTTCATAGACCGTGTCATCCTCTAATCAATCTATATCTTGATCATAGCACTCTAGGTCCATCAATGGTTTTTGATCGAAATTCATTGATGAATTTAGGGTATTTGAATTTTTGAAATTTTGCTATGAAATTTTGCAATCTGAAATGGCTAAGTCCATCAATGAGTTTTGACATGTAATGGACGAGATAAGTGTGGATAGATATGGTTAGGGGTGAGCAAAAATTCTGTTAAACTGAATAAACTAATTGAACCGACCGAATTTAAAAATTTGGTTTGATTATTTCAAAATTTGATTATTTTTTCTAAAAAAATTGGTTAATTCGATTCGATTTTGGTTTTAAAATTTTTAATTCAGTTAACCCGAATTAATCAAAATAAAAATTATAATTTATAAATTCCTAAGTAAGTAAACTTATAAATCCTTAACTAATTAGTAAAATTTTCATAATATTTAAAAATTTTGATTATTTCGGTTAATTCGATTTTCGACCGAATTAATCGATAGTTTATTGGTTCGATTTGTTCGGGTTTTATTTGAAAATTTAGTCGGTTTGGTTAGTTCAAAAAAAATTGATTCGGTTCGATTTTGATTAATTCAGTTCGATTCGATTCGGTTTTAACCGAATACTCATCCCTAGATATGACCTATAAGCTTGGTCTTGAGCCTCGTAAACTAAGTTATGGTTTCGTGCAATTGACACAAAACCAATAGGGTGCTGAATTTAAATCATTAGCACTATAATAGAAAGTTCAACACCAGAGTAATGTTGGAATTTGCAAAGTGCAGAACCACAATGGTGCTAAAATATAATATTCAACACCATTTTGTTACGGTTTGGAACTACTATACATCTTTCAAGTTTTGAAATTTCAACACCAAGTTGTAAAAAACACTACTAATAAGTTGGAGAAACTTGAACCTCTAAGTATATGTATTTTTACCGTAACCATATAATATCTCATATAAGAAAACTAATCATTTATAATTAGATGATTGTATTTACAACGTCAACTTTACAAAAACCTCAACTACATAGAAATGGACAACAAAAAAAAACCCTACAATAATCTTTTCTATTGTAATTGATATAAATAAACAAATAAATCAAAAACATAATGAGAAAATTTTAAAGAGAATCAATGAAAAAATGTTGAATTAGCTACTATACTAAAACCTTGATCATTCTTCTTTGGAGAACACCTAGTGTTCAAAGTTTGAGCAGTGCCAAAATTTTATACCACCTTTTAGGTTTTACTCATTTACTCTTCCCGTCAGCATTTTTTGCTTTGTTAAAATCCGATCAGAATGTATGTTTTATGATGGTACAATTTGCATGTAAAACAGGAAGAGGTAAGGTAAGCACAAAGCTCAACATTACTTCATGCATCCAAATCAATGACACAATTTTATAAATAAAATATTGCTTAGATGCATTGGGAAACCGCAAATGAAGTAATCTATTGAGATAGAGGTAAATTTGGAATCAAATGCATCTTTTGGGAAACATAAAACTTTAGTGTCTTTTGAACATTCTCAAACATGAAGTGCATCTTTTGAGAATTTGTCAAAGTTTAATGGTAGGTCAACCTTAGGTAAGCCAACGAAGTGAAGTTAATTCTATTGGACTGTGTTCAATTTATTGGACCCAAATTTTAGCTTTTTGTTCAAGTCTCCAATAGTTAGAAAATATTTAGATCAATTAAAGATATTTGTTTTGTCTAACTAATCATTTGTTTGTGAATTGTGTTAACTCAAAATTCATTTAAAAAGGTTTTTTTTTGGCAGATCTTTTAACACTAAAACTTGTAAGAAAACATATCTAATATTTCTTCAAAACTAACACCAAAAGGTTTTAAAAGCTAAAACAAGATCTCTCCTTGAACTTGAAAGCCCTTAGGTGTAGAGTTTTTATAATCTTGAATGAGTTTTTGAGATTTTGATTGATTTTAGAAGACTTCTGAAGGCGTTTATTGCATTGCCTTAATTGCTCACAAGGCCTCTAATAAGAACAAATATCTATTTCCAAAAGCAGATTTAGATGAAAGGTTTTTTTAACTAGAAAGTATTTGAGAACATATCATTCACATTGGTACAAAACCTACCCCCACTATCTCATTCAAAGAGCTGTATTATACTTTACAGAGCTGCACACTATGCATAGCAATAAAAACTGCAACTTGAATATAGATAAACAAACAGTTTGTTGAAACATAGAAAGCTAGAAACCAATATATATCTTTATAAAATAAAAACCAAACTCTATTGAATAAAGTGATTGTTCTGATGCAGCTTCGAAAGCTTTGATCAAAAAGATATGATAGAATCTTCTCTCTTAATCATCCAAGATGTGACAAATGATTCTTAGACTACATGGCTTCTAATGAAACAGAGGTTGGTGATTTTGCAGTGAAATCGAGCCTTGCTTGCTTCTTTGGCTTGAGGGAAGCTTCAAAAAAAAAGAATTAAAATTAAAAACATTGAGATGATGAGCAAGGCCTATACTGATGAGCTGCCTTATAATTTAGCAAGCTACGAATTATACTACATAGTTTAAATAGTACTATACCTGGCTTCTGTTCCTTGTTAGAGGAAATCACTGAAATCTTCCATTTTTCATAAGCTTCTTTCTCCATCTTTTTGTGCCTCTTGTAGCTTGACAGCTGCAGGTAGGTCATAGAGGCTAGTTATGCCACCAAATCATCTTTCCTTACTTTTTCACAAATAAAATAATTTTTCCTTTGTTTTTTAGCAATCATACTAAAGAAGGGCATACTATAGCTCTTAACCAGATTGTGTCACCCTCAATCATTGTATCAAGTAAAAAAACTACAGAGCCTTGATAAAGCAAATTGTGTGCATTGGATAAAAATACTTAAGACTTAAAGACTTCAAGTAAAAAAACTACAGGGCCTTGATAAAACCAGATTGTGTCACCCTAAATCATTGTTGCACTACCAAACAAGTGTGTGGGAGATCCTCCTAAACAATCAATCTGCATCGAATCCTTAAAGACTGAGTACAATCCTCCTAAAAGTTAAGCCCCATTTGTCCCAACCATTTGGAAATGACATTGTGGTCAACAAAACCATTAGTGTAAATGACATTGTCAATTTGATGGAGACAAATGGCAATCTCCAATAAAAGTTTATAAACATAGAAATAAAGATTCCAAAGCCCAACTTTTAATTTGGCATACTTTGGAAAATAATGAGTATATTTGAGAAATGATATAAAATCCAACAGTTCCAAAGTTTTGAAGTCAAAATTTGAAAGCCAAAAGTCAACTATAAAATTCCAACAATTCCAATATATTAACTTTCAATGCTTGAAAAATTGAAGTGTCAATTAAGAATCTTTATGAGCCCTTTATATTTCCTATGTGAGTCTTGATGAGTCTTTATATTTTCTATGTAAGTCTTTACGAGTACTTTATATTTTTTAAGTGTCTTTACAAGTCCATTATGTTTCTTTTGTGAGTCTTTTATGATTTTTAGTTTAAACATTTATGTTGTATTACTAGAATATGGAATAGAAATTGAGTTTTGAGGATTCTTTTAGGTTGTGTGATGCAATTTCCCTATGGTGTAATGCCTAGGAACCCTTAGGTGTGATACTTAAGTTTCTACAATCTTCATACACTTCTTTACCATTTAATTTCAGATTCCTAGTCCACAAACCTTCTTATAGGATTCAATCTCTTCTTGTGTTGCATTACACTTCTTATCTAATAAGCATTTTAGTTTTTTCATGACAATGATAGGAATAAAAACATTCAAACCTTAACCATGTATTATCACTTTAAATGAACTTAGTCGAGCTTAATTAACAAACATAGATATGATCATAGTTACTTTTACCAAGGTGTCATAACTTCCATCAAGATTCTTGACAACTTCTCATTTCATAGGTGTGAAACCAATGGAAATAAACCAGGTGAGTAAGAGCCTTTGATGATTTCAAGCTAATAGGTTTTTAGAAAAGTATTGCTAAGATATGTCATCATATAACTAAGACTAGCAAAGGAGAAAATATTTACTATGAAACATAAAACCCAGTATAAACTCATGTAACTGAAAATGCAAGTGGGCCTATTTCCAAATGGTCACTTGAAGATGTATGAAGTCTCAAAAAATAATAATAAACAATAAAAAATGCCATAGTCAACTTAGTAAAAAGAATTAGAATTAAAGCTGAGGTCTCAAATGGATATGTTCACCTCATTTGAATGATTATTTTTGCAATTTTGAAACAACTGATAAGATGAAATATAGAACCAAATATTTCCAAGTTATTCATTTTATTTGATAATCAAATTAAGACCTACCTCATTTAAAGAAGAATCATCAGAAGAGGAATCACATTCATCATCACGTCTCCTTTTGCTAGGTAGGGCATCTAAAAGCTCTGATAATTGAAATATGTATTATTAACTTGATAACAACTCTTTGACATGCAATAGTATTCCATATACACAGCAAAGCTAACACACCTCTATTACCCTTGACAAGTTTAGGATCCTTCTTTTCCTTTGAAATCCCAAAAACATCAAAGCAGAGATCACGCATAGAAGTTGAAACCTATAACAGGTGAAAAAAGCAGATATACAGTCCAACTGAAAGAAAAAAAATATACAAAATTGATGTTTAATGGATGATATCTCACTTACAGTAGAAAACTCAGTTTCAGATGTGCCAGATAACTCTATCAACCTCATCTTGTCAACCTTCAGCTGCAAAATAAAGAAAAAAGAAAAAATATCTTGAAAACGAATATGCGGAAGAAAAAAAACAAGAAAATAAAGGAACATGCATTGTGTTACCTTATGTCTTTTAGCACACAAATAGAAGGCAACTGCTGTAAATACTGGACGATTAAAATTAGTGGTTGCTCGACGGGAAGGTGGGACTGCTGCCAGAAACCGGTCCTTGTAGCTACAGAATAACAGTATAGAAGCAGATTGAGTAGCTAGCTTTCCATTACAAGCTTCCTACTAATAACCATATGAACAAATAGATTGTGAAAAAAAAAATTTCTAACTAAAATTTTACAAGTCTCTTTGATACCATTTTTAAAACAAGTGAACAAATTCAAGTTAGAGGATCTATATAGAATAGTTCATGCAAAACAGTGGTCTCTTTCAACCTGTTGAGAGTTTACTTGTCTCCTTAGTCCCAACATCAGAGTGTTTGAGCGTTTTAAATGAACAAAATATCTAATGTTTGAGTCTTGGGACTAACCGAATTTAAATTCATTTTCAAGCTAATCTAATGATTCCACACTCAAGAGACAACGAGATAACAAATAAAATGTTCAAGAAAATAAAAAAAATAAATGTTAAGAATTTGCAAGAAATCAATTGAGAAAGTTGCTTAGAATGATTCTATTTGTTCCTTTAACAAAGTTGGAGAGAATGCAGAAAGAATTCAGATCTTACAGTGACAAACCCTTCTGTACAAATGGAATGAGCCTAACACAACCAAACTGGATAGCAAGCTGCCGAACATCCAAACTTGGCCTAAAAGAAAACGCACGTGAATATCTAAGCGATTTGCAAAAGGATAATGAATCTAATGGGTATAAAAGTTGAAAGAAACCCACTTGATGTCAATTCCATTCTGCATGGCATTAAGCGATCTCATGTAAGCCCTTTCTGACATCCCACTCATCTTTATTGCACTTTGCCGATCAAATACCATGTCAAACCTACAATTTCCGATCAAGAAGGATCACGCTTCGGTACCAAGATAACAGAGGGTGAATTGAACAAACAGATGGGGAGGCCATGTAGATACCTCGATGCCGCGAGCTCCAAACAGATGATAGCCTTGGTGACCTCGCCCTGTGGGGAAAACAACAGCCTATTAGACATAAAGGAGATGGAGTAAGGGAAGAGGGGAGATCATACGACGCCGATGACGGAGGAATGAAACTGGACGTCGGAGAGGCGGCGAAGCTCCTCGGCCTTGCGGATCAGGTGCTTGGAGCTTGGGAGGCCAAGCCTGGAAGCGATCGCGGCGAAGTCCATGGCGACGTGAGGGGAGAAGAAGTGAGAGATGGGAAGGGCTTTTGAGGCGAGGAGCGAAGGGGCATGAAAGAGCGCTAAACGGGAATTTGGCGGGGAAGCGTAGCGGGAAGGCTCCCTATTGATGGCCAAATTTTTGGCGCCAGAGACGCCGAATATTATTCGATTTGGGCTAACGGATCGTGTAACGGGTTCAATGTGAAATCCGTTAAAGTAAATTAGTCGACTAAATCTTTATCAAACAAATAACGAATTTAATTGATTAAATCTTTATCAATCATTAGGAATTCATTTGTCATCTCCGGAGTATAATTAAGTTGGTTGTGACAGAATAAATTTATTGAAGTGGGTAAATATCAAATCTTGACGAAACTGAGATAATACCCTTTCTCATCGTGTGGGGTCACCGAATGGCGAATCCCGCCTTTAGCTAAAATTAAAAATCCATTATCTCTACAACATCCTCCTTTCCAGTCAGACTAATAATTTTTTTAATTAATTATTTAAATTATAAATCAACACGTCTTTCATTTCATTGCTCTTGACAACACTACGAAATATGAAATCTTCCAATCATAAAGCACATTTATTAATAAACACCATAAAAGTTTCTTTCTTAGGTCTTATGGTAGTGTCCATATACTATCACCTCATTCTTATATATTTTCAAAATTATTTTTGAAAATATATTCAACAATTATTTTTCAAAATATTTTACAAATGAGAAAAATATTTTAAAAATATATTTTTTAAAATGACCTTAAAATAGTTTGAAAGTTATTTTTGAAAAGGGGTTTTCAAAATGACTCTTGAAAATGAATTTTGACAAAGGTTTTGAAATACTTTTGAAATGGATCGTTTTAAAAAAAAACCCTAAATGTAGGGCTTTCAAGAAGGTAAAGGAAACATACCTAAGGAGGTCCTTGGGAAAAACATTTCTTTTCGATGAATGTTAAAGGGAGAGAAGAAGGGATTAAGTTAGAAATTATAATTTTTTAATTTGATTTAAAACTTGAAATGTTAGGTTAAATAATTTAATCTAATTTAAATATATTATCAAATATCAAAAAGAAAAATATTATTAGCGTAATTGGTCTCCAAGGTTTTCATATTTTATTTGAACAATATATTTAATGGAGTTTGGTCAAGATTGGTCAAGTAACTTGGTCAAGATTGATCAAGTTAAGTGTAGAGTATAAGAGAGTCAAATTTGACTAGGTGCTTGGAAGTGAGTAAAAACTCTAAGTATGTCAAGAGTGCCCAAATACTTAGCAGTTGATAGAAGACTTGGTAGGAAAATCAAGTAGTTAGTGGAAAGTCCTAATTGAAAATTAGACAACCACAAATCTTAGTTAGGAACTTGACAACGACAAGTTCTAGTTGAAAACTAAGTAGTAGAATACCTAATTGAAAACTTAGTAGTAGAAAATCTAGTTGAGAGAATTAGACAGTAAAAGTCCCAGTGGACTAGCAAGGAGTTGAACACTTGGCAATAATGAAGTTTTGGAGTGAATTCTAAGCAAGTAAATCTGTTGGATCGAGTGTACGTGAGAGGGGGGGGGGGGTGAATCACGTGACTTTTAGTTTTTTTTTTCTGAAAATCATGCACAGTGGAAAAATAAAAAATACGATAAATCACAAGTCAACACGAAGATTTTACTTCGTTCGGAGTCGTCAACGACTCCTACTTGAAGGCCCAAGTCCCTTGGACCTTTCCTGTGGGCAATCTACTAAATCTCTCTACTAGAAAAAAACTCTGGTAGAGTAGGCGAATACAATGAGCAAAAGTGTGACAACCCCACACTTTTAACTTTTAAATAAATGCAGAAAATAAATATTAACAAGTTTCTTCGTTACCCAACAATAGAAAATTCTGGACGAGCTCGGATGTTGGAGATGATCTTCTGGCAGAAGTTGGACGTGGTCGTGTCGAAGCTCAGGCCGCCGCAGAAGAAGGACGTTGGTCAAAGTTGTATAATTCCTGCACTGACCAAAGCTTTATATAGATACGATTGAGTTATCTAGATCTGCAAATGTTTAAAAAAAACGTAAAACTTGATTCACTTCTTGCAGTTTATCTTATCCAGAATCAAAGAATAATTCAAATTATATTTATTTATTTATAGGAAATTTTATCCTCCTTAAATATTTATTAAAGATAGGAATAATTTTATCATTTAATAAAATTTCATATTAGCAAAATGAATAAAAATGAAGATTAATTTTGTAGAGTTCACATGCAAAATTAACTTTATCCATATACCAAATAAACCCTATAAAATAGAGTTAGTATAATAATAAAATATACTAAAATATAGAATATTCAAAATTAATTAGATCCTGTCAATCTAGATCAGGATCTAACCAGGCCTCAACTTAGATCATCCAAGTGGGTCTAAGTTGGACCGCGCCTAAAGTTCCAAAATGGAACTCGTTCTCACTAGTTCGCTCCTCTAGTGACTTACCTCACTTACCTTAGCGCAGCTTTACTAGACTTCTCTAACCCACCAGGTCTTTTGCCAAGGCTCAACCACCATAGTCTTCCTGCCAAGTCTCCACCAACTTGGTCTTTAGCCAGTTGTTAGGCCTCGCGAACCCAACTGGACTTCTTGCCAGGACTCAACCATCCTGGACTTCAGTCTGGTGTCTGGTTCTAAGTCTTTCAACCTTGCACACTTAGTAAAAATGTTAAACCCATAACACACCTAACTTTAACATATTTGTCATTCCTCAAAACTTGAGTTAGACCGTTAGTGCAAACTGCACCAACAAAATCTAGTAGGTTAGGTAGACCAAGTACTAGGTTTGCATGTATTGTATTGCAGCTTGTAGTTGAATGAAGACTCGAAAGACCATTCGGAGGTCAGACTAAATGTGAGTTGGTCAAGTCGACTAGAAGTCAACTTTATCCTATACGAGTTCAGCGGTCAATGGATGACTTTTGATAGAGTTCCAAGTGATCAAAAGGTGTTCTAGGCGATCAGAAGTCCAAAACTTAACTCGAAGAGGATGGAATTTGCAATCAAGTGAGCGGAAGTCCAATTGACTAGAAGAGCTTCTAAACAACTAAAAGATTGTCAATCAAGCTCGATAAAAGGGGAGTGACGGTATCTACTTCCATTATCAGTTGCAATCAACTTCTCTATTCTTAGTGCTTGAAAAGTGCTTAAAGTCTTACTCGTGTGATCCAGAAAGCCCTAGGAGGAATGTCGCGACACTCAAGATTTTAGATCATATCAACACAAGTTTGCTTACTTTTTATTTAAGTTATTGTTACTACTTTTATTATTAAGATTGTACTTTATAGAATTGTATAAAAGGTTTCTTTGCTGTCGACAGGTGTCCAAAAAAGAAAAATACACTGGTGGACTCACATTGAGTGCATAGCTTTGACCATAACACCTTGGGATGTGAACTAAGAAAAAACTGTCTCTTTTTGTTCCTATTCTTGTATTTTATTATTTCCGCTGTATAAACTAACTTTGATAAATAAGATAAGAAAAAAAAAGAAGGTACACTATTCACCACCCACTTTTAAGTTTAATTTATATTTACTTATTCAGCTATTTTCTACTTACTTAGGTTGATTTTTTTACTTTATGCTTACTTAAGTGGTTAATTACAATTCATGCTTACTTTAATTAATTGATTAATGTGACTTACTTTGATTATAATTATTGAGTTGACATAAAGCTTACTTAACATTACTTAATTGACTTGAGCATTACTTTACTTCACTTTACTTAGTTGACTTCAAGCTTATTTTAACTTGATTTTAAGCTTATTTTAGTTGACTTCATTTCTTTGCATATTATGTTTAAATGCTTTCACTCCATATTAGATACATCGACTTGAAAATTCAATTTTTTCCCGATTCGAATCAGTTTTGATGTATGAAAAATGATAAGAGAAAAAAGATAAGGGTTTAAAGTTTTTAAAAATCTTTAAATATTAAATTTTTATAGAATATTTTATTCAATGGGAGAGAAAATTTATAAAATTTATTTCAAAAGAAAATTTTAATTATATGCATAAGTGCATGATTGTATTTCATTTTCTAACTTTATCATTCATAAATGCATATTTATTTTTCTAACTTAAATATTTATTTACAAATTTTAAACTTAGTTTCTACATATAAAAATAAAGAGATTATTGATGCAAACAATATTGATGATCGAATTCATATTTTAATTTATGACCAAGGATTTAAAATTAGACAATATAGATTTAATGTAAGCATTGACGACCAGACATTAGACAACAAAGTTCTAATGGGTCAGGAGAACTGTACACTGGGTAGCGAAGTCTTGGTAGATTAGAAGGATCAGATATCAAAAAGAATAAAGACCTTGTGTTGATATGACAAAACAACACTTGATGGGTCAGTTGGATTGAACAATATCAAATAAAGGGGGAAGTCCTAATGGGTCGATCTTACACTAAGCAGTGGAAGTCCAAACAAGTGAGCTGAATCAGATATTTGGTAGGTAAGTAAGGTAAGTCTTGGAGAGATCTTTTAGACTAGAAGGTAGTAAGGATATGTCCCAATTTTGGAACGAAACACTTAGACGTTGATCTAACTAAGAAATCGACTTGAATTTCTAAGTCGAGTTCAGACAGTCTTACTGTCAAAATAGAGCATGTATGAATATATTGTTTCTAACTATGTTTTGTAGGACTATCAGTATTTGCTATGTTGCTAACTTTATTTTATAGAAAAATAGAGTCTTCAATCGATCGAATGTTTCAGTTGATCGAACAGGGAGGTTCGATCGATCGATTACTGTTGATAAGATCGAGTGAGATCGGATCTGACTTTGAAAGGAAATATCAGAATTAGTCGATCGATATTGTAGATCAATCGACCAATACTACATTTAATCAGCGAATTAGACATGATGCGATCTAGCCACGGAAGGAAATTGGAGGATCGATTGACCAATCCTGATGTTCAATTGATCGAAAAAGTAGATCGAATCATACCAGCAAGGAAAGCTTGGGTTCAGTCTACCAAAAAAGGCAAAAATCAAGTGCTGATTTGGCGAGATCGGATCTAGATCAGTCAACCGATAATGATGATTGGTCAACCGATAAAACCTTATAAAAGTACCTCGATGGCTGAGCTTAGACTAACATACAATACTCAATTCTTTCATTTATTTCTTTGTTCGAGTAAGCTTTGCATGTCTACACAATGATCCTCTCCAAACTCTACATCTTGTTGTCAATAACATTTTCATTTGTATTGCATTGTACTTAGAGGTACAGTAAAGCGTTACTATACTTTCTTCATTTGTACGAGGTTTTCTCCAACTCTGAAAGATTTTCGGAAGGAGAAGATTAGTAGATTGTCTGCTTATAAATGATCCACTATAGGATTATAGATCATAGATCTTAGAGTAGTAACCTTAAGGGTTGCAAACCAAATACCCAATTATATTAGCTTATTTTTGTTTTAATCCCGCTGCATGCTGATTCTGAAAAGATATGTCTTTAAATGAAAAAGTTTGGTGACCGATATCCACCCCCTCTATCGCGCTTTCTAGTCCTACAATTAGTATTAGAGCTTAGACGCTCCGAATTGGTTTAACCACTTTCGAGCCTTTCAAAAACATTTTCTTCTCTTTAAAAATTTTTGTGTAGTTATTTTATTTCTATTACAACACTTACCCATGATCCTAAAAAGTCTTGGAATATTTTTGTTGATGCAATTTATCCCGATTGTTGTTTTGATGTTGACACAGATTTAAGTTCATTTTAGTTGGACAAGAATTAAGTTCAATATATTCAGATTGACCAATCACGGATGAGACCGGAGAGGGCTCGGTAGCTCGTTCTCCGAACTAGGTCAGAGAGGGCTCGGTAGCTCGTTCTCTGGACTAGATGGAGTCGGAGAGAGCTCGGTAGCTCGTTCTTCGGACTAGGTCAGAGAGGGCTCGGTAGCTTGTTCTCTGGACCAGATGGAGTCGGAGAGGGCTCGGTAGCTCGTTCTCCGGACTAGGTCAGAGAGGGCTCGGTAGCTCGTTCTCTGGACCAGATGGAGTCGGAGAGGGCTCGGTAGCTCGTTCTCCGGACTAGGTCAGAGAGGGCTTGGTAGCTCGTTCTCTGGACCGGATGGAGCCGGAGAGGGCTCGGTAGCTCGTTCTCCGAACTAGGTCAGAGAGGGCTCGGTAGCTCGTTCTCTGGACCGGATGGAGTGGGAGAGGACTCGGTAGCTCGTTCTCCAGATTAGGTCAGAGAGGGCTCGGTAGCTCGTTCTCTGTACCGAACTATGGTCGGAGAAGGCTTGGTATCCTATCTTCGGACCATATCATTGTCAGAGTAGGCTTGGGAGTTTGTTCTCTGAATACATGATCCAATGTGGTTGGCTCGGGTGAGACCCAAGTTAACCAAGTGATCAGATTGCATGAGATTCAAATTCATTTTGGTGTAATCGATGGGTGAATCGATTAACCAAGGGTTAAGTTGGTTAGTCGACCTGATGATCGATTACACAGCATTCTGTAAGAATTTGGAAAATCCACAGAACACATCATAATCGATTGGGTAATCGATTATGACCAATGGTAATCGATCTGTTAATCGATTACACGCTTTAACGAGAATGGAATTAGCGATCGGTAATCGATCACCTGATCGATTACCATGTCTTAATCGATCGGCCGATCGATTAAGATATGTGATAATCGATCACAGCTTGGGCTTGATCGATTACACCGTTTACAGAGAAACGAATTGCGACGTTTAATCGATGGCCTAATCGATTAAGTCTTTTTCTGATCATGTTCAGAGGCTTCTGATCATTTCTGATTCTGCTCTTTCTGATTCTGATACTCTGATATATGCTTTGCTAATCACTTGCTGAGTTTGCAGATGGGATTTGAATTCTGGGGAGGGTCAAGGCTTGCATTTCGTTGGTGCAGTTTGTCCTCCTTTGGTCCCCTTTGATTTTCAGGTAAAAGACAACGGGAGACTGAGCTGCATGATCAGTGTGCTGAGAGGAGCGTGGTCCAGCAACTGGAGGAGACCTCAGTGATGTGGTGCTGGAGAGCTCAGATGGCTCAGCGACTGGCTCAGTGTGCAGTGGACTCAGACGACCGTTGAACGAGCAGAAGAGAAGAGGTAAAAGAAGGAGATGAAGGAGTAGAGAGAACTAACAACAAACGAAAAGAAGCAAGGCTGTGTGTGTGCTTGCTATGCTGTGTTCTTTTCAAGAAATCATGGCTCATCAAAAAGGGTACAGTATCGCTTAACCGCATCTATTTAACAATGATAATTTCAACTACTAGAAAGGGTGGATGAAGTATTATTTGAAGATAGAGATCGATATGTAGATCATCGTCAAAAAGGGATTCACGCTATTTGGCAACAAATCCAGAGAGCTACTAGAAATGGAAAGGCGGACTCCCAAGCATAAAAGCAAAGCTCAAGTCAATGCTCGAGCCATAAATACCCTATAATGTGGACTAACCAAAGAGAGCTAAATCTAATTTGACCATTCAATAGCGCTAAATAACTTTGGAACAAGTTGATTCAGCTCCTCGAGGGAACTAATGACACTAAGGTTACTCAGCGTGATTTACTTTAAACAAATTACTCAATTGTCAAATGTAGGATGGTAAGTTTGTGAATCAATTACATGGTTGTTAAGTTCCAAGTGGGTTAGTTGGGATCTGAACACTTGGTAAAGCAAGTAAACCTAGTATGTTAGGTAAACCAAGTACTAAGTCTTTCATATTTTGCTTATTGTCTACTTGTTATTTTGTAGGAAATAACAATCGGATGACGATGGTCTGGGTCATCAGACTCATGATGTAGTCGACTGAAAGGAAGTCTAGTTAACTAAAAATTCGATCCATCGGAAGTCTGATTAATCGAAAGTAGATGTGATCGAGTTTGCACGAGTTGAACAATGGATGAGTCTTGACTAAGGTCTAAATGATCAGAGAATTTTCAGTTGACCAAGAGGTCAAAACTTAGCTCGAAGAAGATCGAGTTTGCAATCGAGTCAGCGAAGGTCCAGTAGCCTAGAGGAGCGTCCAGTAGACCGGAGGTATGCTAATTGAGCTATATAAAAGGGGACTCAAGGCAACCTCTTCTAACAACAACTACTATCATTCATCATCATTGGCATACTAATACAAGTGCTCAAGTTTTGCTCGTGTGGTCTGAGAAGCGCAGGAGGAGTGTTGTGACATCAAGGCTTCAGATCCGATTTCACAAGTTTGTTTTTACGTGTTATTATCGTACTACTCTTATTTTGTTTGTGATTGTTCCTTACTAAACTGTAAGAGGTTTCTCCATTTCTGAAAAATTTTCAAAAAAGAGAAAAACACTAGTGCTCACTTTTGAGACTTAGGTGGAGTAGGAACCCTAGGGGGGTTGCTGAATCATTTAAAATTCTTGTGTCTTCTTTTATATTATTATTTAGTTTTATTTCTATTATGCTACTAACAACTCTAATAGAAAAAGAACGATGAAAATTTGATTACACAATCCACTCCCCTCTAGCATCAAAAGGATCCTACACATATTCTGCATGCTTTCATCTTTTTTTTTGTATTGATTTCATTCTTGTAGTTTAGAGATCTATTCTTTGTATGATTTTATTGACAGGATGCAAATTTAGAGCTTAAATGGAGTCAAAAAGCATTAGAATGTGATTTAATATTTAATTCTTCTTACTATTATGATTATCTTTAATATTTAACTTTGAATTACTAAGTAAATTTGAATTATTCAACCTATCTTTACTTTTATCTTATTTGGTTAAATTTTTATTAATTTTTGAATTTATTAAATTAATTAAAGTTGAATTATTATATTTATCATTATCCTAGTTGAATAAGTTAAAGAATTGATCTAATTTTTTATTTATTTATATTAAATCTAGATTAATTAAATTTAAATTATTAATTATTGAATTTGTTATATTTGAATTAGTTAAATTATTATTTAATTCAGATTTTTAAAATTGATTTATTCAAATTAGATGAATTTTTATTGTTGATAATGTCTAAGTTTTGATTTTTTTTAAATTTATTTAATTTAGAATTATTTAATAAAATTTTGGTTTTGTTTGAATTTTTTAAATTTGAATTGTTCAAATTTGAATGGGTCAAATTATTTAAATTTTCTAAATTATATATGGTATCTAGATTTGAATTATTCAAGTTATTTAAATTTTTTATTTTATCTAGATTTGAATTTTTTAAGTTATTTAAAATTTCTAATTTATTAATTGTTGAATTGGTCAAATTGACCTTTTCTACCTTATCTAAATTTTCATTAAACTTATCTAAATTAAAAAAAAAATCTAGCATGCAACCTAGAGGTATTTTCATAATTTAAGGTACTTATCGGAATCGCATCCATTAATTCTGGTTTCTTCTCCGCCGTCTTCCTCTCCATGCATCGGTTCTTGTAGTGTCTGCGTTTTTGGCACTTGAAGCACATGATGTGCTCTTTGTTCCTCTGGGCTCCTGACATAAGTTGTTCCATTGCCGTCGGTGGTGTTGTCCGATTCTTACGAGTAGGACACTTATTTTTGTAGTGTCCTCTCTCCCTGCACTTAAAATCAATAATATGAAATTTGAAATGAACTTTAAAATTACCTTTCTCTCACTCCATCTTTGCCTTCTTGCTCCCTTGGCAGTTAGTCCAATCAAGAGCACGTCGGCTCTGATACCAATTGTAGGATCTTGTAACGCGCTAGAGGGGGGGGAATAGTGCGGTCATCATTTTTTTGCTTTCGTTCGTTCTATCAGAAAACTAAGCAGTGAAATTAGAAATATAAGCAGGGACACGTGGATTTTTACTTAGTTCCTAATCCCCCAGGGTTAGTACATCCAAGGCCTATGTATGGAAGGCTTCAGAAGCGGAGGCGGAGAAATTCGTCTTACAGTCCAATAAAGAATAACAATAAAGTAAAACAGTAAGACTAGAAATAAAAATCCAACACTTGTTGTTCCGATCTAGAAGTCCTTAGCGTCGCGCACATTCCTCCTGCATCTTCTTCGGTTGCAAGCGCTTGGTCCCGTTCGTGTTCAAAATCACCACTTGGATGGAGAAGATGGATTGTATTCGATATCCCTTGTTGTTCACGTTTGCCTCCTTTTATAGCCTCTTCCGATCGACTGAAATCACTCATCTGATCAACTGGATAAATATCTAATTCGATCCGATTTTCTTGATCTTATCCGGGCCGAGTCTGATATTCAGGTCGACTGGAATCCACATTCGGGTCACCCAGACCATCCGATCACCTGGAATCATTATTCGGGTTGACTGGAACTAGTTGACTCAGGTTTGACCTGAGTTGACCCCGAGCTTGGTTCAGCTGCCTTTGTTTGTTTCACCTCTGCTTTCTCCATCTTGCTTCCTGCTCCTGGTTCCTGCAAGACAAGCATACATATAAACAAAACAACCTAAACCTTATCCTATGGGTCTAACTTTAGATTTCTACCGAAATTCTAGGTTAGTCTGACGCCTACTATTCTATTCCGGGAACGCGCCCTTACCCACTCCACTCGGGAGAAGTTTTGCCAACAAGTCCTCCAGACTTGTTGGACTTCCTGCTTAGCCGTGGTCCTCGACCCCTAGGAATTTGCTGCTGGATCTCGGTCCTCTTAACCACCCAGACTTCACCAAACCTCTGGTCCTCCTGACCATACTCGCTTGGACTTTGGCTATGCTTCCCGGTCCTTCCTACACTGCATGGACTTGCACCTGGTGTACTTGACCTGCTAAGACTTCTACCTGATCCTCCAAACCAGGACTTGCCTTTGCCTAGCCTACAACTAAGACTTTCCCTTGCCTAGCCTACAACTAGGACTTTCCCTTGCCCAATCTTCCAGATCAGGACTTCCACTGCCTAGTCTAATTGACTAGGACTTCTCGCTAGTCATCTGGTCAGACTGACCTGACTAGACTTCACTCACTCACATCTAAATATCAGGTCCTGTTTGGATCAACCCTTGGTCAAACTGATCAGACCTAGGTGTATTGTCAAACATCAAAATTCTAGGCAAGATCTAGTGCTTCTTGCACCAACAAATTAGATGTGATGCGATCTAGCCATTGTAACACCCCCCCTCTTTCTTATACTAATAGGGAGACGTTACGTACTTTAAACTTTCCTTAACTTTTACTTATTAAATAAAATAACTCAAATAACTTTTCTTTTTCTGTTTAACATGCGGAAGCAAAAGAAATAAATAACTTCTTAGACATAAAATAAATATTTATTTAATTTTAATCTTGATCTTATTCCGCGGTTCCGCCGACACCACACATCAAACACTTTTCCAGCTGCCTCCTCTTTCCTAAAACTTTTCCTTTTATTTATCTGCAATATGAGGAATGCAAACTATAAGCAACGCTTAGTAAGTACATCATCTAACTCACAAAAACCATAGAAAACTTCGTAATAACTGATGCTATTATATGAAAGAAATGCTGGAAATGACATGGGAAAAACTTATATTATATATAAGTGAAAATAAATAAACATCCTTCTTTGGGCCCAGCGAGGTATCACTTAAATTTCTTGTGGGCCTTGTGCCCAGAATTCTTTGTGGGCCTTGTGCCCAGAATTCCTTTTCTTATGGGCCTTGTGCCCAGAATTCTTTGTGAGCCTTGTGCCCAGAATTCCTTTTCTTATGGGCCTTGTGCCCGTGGGCCTTGCGCCCGATACCCGCCTGTCTAAAGTAAAATACTTTTCTTATACTTCTTATATCATGCAATTTGGAAAGAAACAATTTACACATGCTTTAACATAAAATGATGTCATGGAAATAATACTTTATGCATGCTCTACATACTATGGACAGAATAAAGAAAACAACGGAGCAACTCATACTGCAGGTGAGAGATGTACTTACCTTCTGCGCTAATTTCCTTACAATTCTTCCGTTAGAGAAGAAGATCTTCTCGGCGATCTTCCTATATCTACGCGTTCTTCTCGCGGAGAGGAGCGTCCTTGTAGAAGAAGTTCTCCGGAAATCTTCCTTGTAATCCTAGGGGACGGACTCCTCGTTCTTCGGGTTTGGGGCGCCGAGAGGGAGGAGAAAAGAGGGCGACGGCGTTCTGGGCGAGAGGTGAGGGAAGGGTTTTCGAAGATAATCAAAACCCTCTCTCTAAGCCTCCTATTTATATTAAGTGATGCCTAGACCTAATTCGCCGATAAATAAAAATTCGGTTCCTTCTTTATTCGGAACAGACTGCTGGGTCGTTTGGTTATTGGAGATATTTTAGAAGTTGTAAATTCTTAAAGGTTGCGGGTTCAAATCCTGCCTTGGACATTTTTTCTTCCTATTTATTTTAAACTAACTCGCCTATAATTAAATTTCGGTTCCTTCTTTTTCGGAACTTGGATCTGTTGGGTTTTTGGTTATTGGAAATATCTTAAAGAATTGCAGATTCCTATAGGTTGTGGGTTCGAATGCCTTGAATATTTTTTCTTCCTATTTAATTTTGCTACTTCCGCTAATCTAAAAATTCCAGAAAAATATTCTAAAATTCTAGAAAAATCATAGAATATTTCTAAAATTATTTTTGAGATTTTTCGGGCGTTACAATCTCCCATCCTTATAAAAGTTTCGTCCTCGAAACTTAAAACAATTCAGGATACTTTTGTCTCATATCCTCTTTACGTTCTCATCTCTTCAAATCTACCATGATCAAAGCCTCACTTTTCCAACCCAAAGACCTCATCCTCCTTCTCCGATCAGCTATTGAATCACGATGATATTGTCCTATAAACAAGATTATCTTTTCTCCAACTAATATTTCTTCTTTGTTGATCTTAAATATACTTTATGCTTCTACTAGATATTAAGAGGCTTCTACTTGAACTTTCAATAGTTCACAAGGGAGATCTTCTCAAGTCTACCTATTGTAGTGTTCTTTCTAAGCTATGGCTAAGGCTATCTCTTCCTTCTTTTAATTAACCACCTTATATCTTAGTTAAGGACACATATTTTCTTATTGTGTATGTGGATGACATTATCATTAATGGTGATACCACTAAAGGAATTGTACAGCTAAAAGCTTATCTTCATCAATATTTCCAAACTCAGGAGAAGTAGCTTGTTTAGAGAGAGAGGGAGAGAACTACGTTTCATAAAACCCAATGTTAGGCTAATAAATCACATTAGGAGATCCACTAACTAATCCATGAAAACATAAATGATAGTATGTCATCAATTAGCATGATCAATCAATTTCTAGAGAACTCATGCTATGACCATCAAGAAGCAAGCAACTACATAAATTCCTACAGTCTGAAAGGGCTCCAGGAGTATTTTGTTTTGTAATCAAGGTCATCTTCTGATGGCAAGGTACATGGATGCAAACTAGGTAGCCTTTTATTCAAATAGAAGATCCATATCTAGCTATTCTATTCTCTTAGGAGGAAATTCCTTTTTTTTTCCATCATGTACACATTTACCTTAACATTCTCATCTTTGCAATTCGCATGTTTTGCTCATATACTTGAGTCATTACCCAACATTTAACTTCATATAACATAGCAATCTAACTTAAGAATCATTCTTTATACTAATCATAAAAGAAAGTAAAACCTATGTATACTTTCTTACTTGAGAGGCGGCAGGATCGATGCTTGATGTGAGTGTGGCGGAAGGGCGGAACCTGCTCTGATACCATTTGTAACACCCCCCCTCTTTCTTATACTAATAGGGAGACGTTACGTACTTTAAACTTTCCTTAACTTTTACTTATTAAATAAAATAACTCAAATAACTTTTCTTTTTCTGTTTAACATGCGGAAGCAAAAGAAATAAATAACTTTTTAGACATAAAATAAATATTTATTTAATTTCTTGATCTTATTCCGCGGTTCCGCCGACACCACACATCAAACACTTTTCCAGCTGCCTCCTCTTTCCTAAAACTTTTCCTTTTATTTATCTGCAATATGAGGAATGCAAACTATAAGCAACGCTTAGTAAGTACATCATCTAACTCACAAAAACCATAGAAAACTTCGTAATAACTGATGCTATTATATGAAAGAAATGCTGGAAATGACATGGGAAAAACTTATATTATATATAAGTGAAAATAAATAAACATCCTTCTTTGGGCCCAGCGAGGTATCACTTAAATTTCTTGTGGGCCTTGTGCCCAGAATTCTTTGTGGGCCTTGTGCCCAGAATTCCTTTTCTTATGGGCCTTGTGCCCAGAATTCTTTGTGAGCCTTGTGCCCAGAATTCCTTTTCTTATGGGCCTTGTGCCCGTGGGCCTTGCGCCCGATACCCGCCTGTCTAAAGTAAAATACTTTTCTTATACTTCTTATATCATGCAATTTGGAAAGAAACAATTTACACATGCTTTAACATAAAATGATGTCATGGAAATAATACTTTATGCATGCTCTACATACTATGGACAGAATAAAGAAAACAACGGAGCAACTCATACTGCAGGTGAGAGATGTACTTACTTTCCTGCGCTAATTTTCTTACAATTCTTTCGTTAGAAAAGGAGATCTTTTCGGCGATCTTCCTATGTCTACGCGTTCTTCTCGCGGAGAGGAGAGTCCTTGTAGAAGAAGTTTTTCGTAAGCCTTCCTTGTGATCCTAGGGGACGGAATCCTCGTTCTTCGGGTTTGGGGCGCCGAGAGGGAGGAGAAAAGAGGGCGACGGCGTTCTGGGCGAGAGGTGAGGGAAGGGTTTTCGAAGATAATCAAAACCCTCTCTTAAGCCTCCTATTTATATTAAGTGATGCCTAGACCTAATTCGCCGATAAATAAAAATTCGGTTCCTTTTTATTCGGAACAGACTGCTGGGTCCGTTTGGTTATTGGAGATATTTTAGAAGTTGCAAATTCTTAAAGGTTGCGGGTTCAAATCCTGCCTCGGACATTTTCCTTCCTATTTATTTTAAACTAACTCGCCTATAATTAAATTTCGGTTCCTTCTTTTTCGGAACGGATCTGTTGGGTTTTTGGTTATTGGAAATATCTAAAGAATTGCAGATTCCTATAGGTTGTGGGTTCGAATCTCGCCTTGAATATTTTTTCTTCCTATTTAATTTTGCTACTTCCGCTAATCTAAAAATTCCAGAAAAATATTCTAAAATTCCAGAAAAATCATAGAATATTTCTAAAACTATTTTTGAGATTTTTCGGGCGTTACATCATCTATTTAACAATGAAAATTTCAACTACTAGAAAGGGTGGATGAAGTATTATTTGAAGATAGAGATCAATATGTGGATCATCGTCAAAATGGGATTCACGCTACTTGGCAACAAATCCAGAGAGCTACTAGAAATGGAAAGGCGGACTCCCAAGCATAAAAGCAAAGCTCAAGTCAATGTTCGAGCCATAAATACCCTATAATGTGGACTAACAAAAGAAGAGCTAAATCTAATTTGACCATTCAATAGCGCTAAATAACTTTGGAACAAGTTGATTCAACTCCTCGAGGGAACCAATGACACTAAGCTTATTAAGCGTGATTTCTTTAAACAAATTACTCAATTGTCAAATGTAGGATGCTAAGTTCGTGAATCAATTACATGGTTGTTAAGTTCCAAGTGGGTTAGTTGGGATTTGAACACTTGGTAATGCAAGTAAACCTAGTATGTTAGGTAAACCAAGTACTAAGTCTTGCATATTTTGTTTATTGCCTACTTGTTTATTTTGTAGGAAATAACAGTCGGACGAAGACAGTCTAGGTCATTCGGCTCATGATCCAGTTGATTGAAAGGAAGTCTAGTTATCTAAAAGTTTGATCCATCGGAAGTCTGATTGATCGAAAGTTGATGTGAGCAAGTTTGCACGAGTTGAACAATGGATGAGTTTTGACTAAGGTCCAAGCGACTGGAGAATTTTTAGTTGACTAAGAGGTCAAAACTTAGCTCGAGGAGGATAGAGTTTGCAATCGAGTCAGCGAAGGTCCAGTAGCCTAGAGGAGCGTCCAGTAGACCGGAGGTGTGCCAATCGAGCTATATAAAAGGGGACTCAATGCAACCTCTTCTAACAACAACTACTATCATCCATCACCATTGGCATACTCATAAAAGTGCTCAAGTTTTGCTCGTGTGGTATGAGAAGTGCAGGAGGAGTGTTGTGACATCAGGGATTCAGATCTGATTTCATAAGTTTGTTTTTACTTATTATTATCGTACTACTCTTATTTTGTTTGTGATTGTTCCTTACTAAACTGTAAGAGGTTTCTCCATCTCTGAAAAGTTTTCAGAAAAGAGAAAAACACTAGTGCTCACTTTTGAGACTTAGGTGGAGTAGGAACCCTAGGGGGGTTGCCGAATCACTTAAAATTCTTGTGTCTTCTTTTATATTATTATTTAGTTTTATTTCTATTATGCTACTAACAACTCGAATAGAAAAAGAATGATGAAAATTTGATTACGCAATCCACCCCCTCTAGCATCAAAAGGATCCTACACATTTTGCATGCTTTCATCTTTTTTGTATTGATTTCATTCTTGTAGTTTAGAGATCTATTCTTTGTATGATTTTATTGATAGGATGCAAATTTAGAGCTTAAATGGAGTCAAAAAGCATTAGAATGTGATTTTCCAACATGAAGCATGGTTTGGCCGGGTCTCCTCACACAACCTTGCTTCATTCGAAGAGTTAGTCATGAAAATGGAGTGAAAATCAGACTTCCCGAGGGAAACATGAGCTGGCCAAGCTTTTTGGCACAATCATGTTTCCCTTTGATACGCGCAGAAGTGGCCACCAACAGCTTACATGACCAAACTATGTTTTTCCACATGGTCATGATACAAAGCGACCTTCTTGGTGTTTTTTTTGAATGTTTCAACGGATATGAAAGGCTTTAAAAGGACCTAAGGGCTTTAGGATTAGGGGAGGAGGAATTTCTTTGTGACAAGTAACCCTACGAAAGCACTGTTTTCAAGGAGTCATCAAGATTCTGTCCATCGAAGAGCTTGGAGATCAATTCGAAGCTAACTACGAACATCACAACTAAGTTTTCTCTCTCTTTTCTTCTAGATTTGAGTTGTAGAATATCTTCTTTCATGTCTTCGTGTTGTAACTCCATCTCCATGGAGTATTTTCGTAAGTCTAGGATGATAGAGTAGCCTAATTCATTGTTGGCATCTATTTTATATTTATTCATTTCTTTTTATTGCATGCCGTGTTTGGTTTATGATCTGGCTTTAATTAGTATGTATACATGACTATGACACTTGCGTGCATTTTCATATCCCACGGAATACAAGAAAGGATCGAGAGGTGAATCCAATTCTTTGACTTCTAAAGTTTGAGACTTGAGGGGTTGTTCACGAAAGTAGTTCAAAACCTCATGAGAGTGCCATTAGTTATCAAAAAGCTTAATGGATTTACCTCGATTTGATGTCACAGAGTAGGAAATAACACATAGTTTTTATGTTGTGTTCGTGCTCTTCAATTTGAATTGGCAACGTTATACTTATAATTTCTATTTTTATTTTGTTTCGTACATCTTACACTTTGATTATACTGTGCCTAACTCTAGATTCTTTTTAAAATATTTTCTCCACCTCTAGAAGCTTTTTGGAAAGGAGACTATTTAATAGAATCATCATTGTTTAATTCAAGCATTGCAATTTTGATTAAGTTACTAACAAGTTTAGCTAATTCATATTTTGATTAAGTTTATAGCAAGTTTAGCTAATTCATATTTGGTTAAGTTCATTCCATTCCATGATTAGTTAGTTTGAGTTTGATTTAGTAAATTACAAGTTGTGCACTTAAATTGTTAATTGCATATCTAACTTAGCTTATTTTGTCAATTAGATAATTTAGTTTATTTCACAGCTTATTTATTTCATTTCTATTGTTTACTCTATTTGTTTATTTATTTATTTATTTTACTATCAACTAATTAAAATTTATATATGTTATTCATCCTCCTCTAGCGTAGACATGATCCTACACTTTTTTTGTCGATTGGTCTTCTATTGACTTCTCCATGGGGTCAGCTAACCTTGTACATGTGGTTTACCAATTCTGATTTTATCTTAGATCAAATCAATCCTTTGACCATGTGTTTTGCGGATGAACATGTGCTCGATCATTTGGTATCATCTGGTTGATCAACTCTAACTCAAATAGAGTTTATTAATTTTTGCCAAATATATGTTGACAAAGTTATGACATCTAATCGACCAACTCTGGATAACTATGAATTATTTGATTTCTAATTTTTCTTTTTATTATATCTAATATGGTCAACTAAATCCTTCAACTAGTTGACTAACTTTCTATATTTTTTAATATTAACAAATAAATATGAAATATTCAAAGTAAATAAATGAAGTATAAATAGGTGTAAAATAATTTTTTTTAATCAACTATGACTATGGCATAATATGTCAAATCCAATGGAGCAACTATTTATAACTCAATTGATCCTAGTCAACTGCCTATTTGACTTTGATTTGGAAACTCCTATTGGTTTATTGGTCTAAGTTAAATGCTTACGTTGTAAAAAAAGCTACCCTTGTCCCAAAGTTAAGAGTCGCTCTCTCATAATCTTTTTTGCTAGAAGATCCTCTCTTAGATATTTTACGTACTTGAACTCTAATTGTCGTTGACATACCAGAGAGAGGGGGATGAATTTTGCTCGTTGAAAACTATTCTTTACTTTTACAAAACCAAGTTAGATATTCGTAGTGGGAATACAAATATAAAAGACTTGGGTAGTTATTTGGTTCACAATCCAACGACTGCTACTCCAAGACTCATGATCCCTTGGACCGTTTTCGATTGGGCAATTCACTAACATCCTTCTCTTCGAAAACTTTCAGAGAAGAAGAAAATGAGTACAAGAATGAAGATGATAGTAACAGACTAATATCTCTTTTAATGTAAGTGCAAGTAATTAAATATACTGACAACTTAAAGATGAAGCTTCATCAGCTTCGGATCTCAAGGCTCTTTTATAGGTAAGGTTTGGTTGAGTGATCAGTCGATTGATCCTTTTCCGTCGACTGAACCATCCAAGTGACTCAACCTCAACTTGCCTTGTGTTCTTCAATCTGATCACCCCTACCATATCTGCTCATTCAATCGATTGATCCTTGATATTTCTTTTGCTGCAAGATTCGATCTTAGCTGATCTGCTCTTTCCAAATGGGTTCAGTCGATGATAAAGCCCACAGCTAGTGTTACGAGTGAACCTCAAATTAGAATTTATAATCGAAAACCCTTAGCTCACAAAACAAATGAAGTATAGGGGCCACGAGTCATATTTTTCTAAGGACTAGTAGAAAATTGTATGAGTCAAGCTAAATGTCATTCTTTTTGAGTTTTTCAAATGTAGATGGGGTTTTGGTGTTTTTCAAATGAAATGTAAATTTGAAATCAACAAATGGAACAGAATGCAAGTTTTGCTAATCTAAGAATGCACTATTGGAACAAGGTATCAAATCAAACTTGAAAATGTAATTCATCTCAATTCATAGAATTCGAAATTCAACTAATGTTTATGAATCTAAAATGCAATGATCAGAACTGTAACAAGTTATTGAAATCAGTAACTAAGATGTAGAATGCATTGCAAAACAAATTAGACAAGAACTAAAGGAAATCAACAAACTAGAACTAAGGGAAAAGTTAACTAAGACAAGAAATGGAATTCTAAAGAAACCAACCTAGCTTGCAAAACAAAGATGCACTCTAACTATCAGCAACAATTAACTATCAAAAACAAACAAATGCTGAAGCTAAGCTAACAAATAATCTAATACAAAATCATAACCTCTGATACGTAACAGTGCCATTTGAAGTTTCAGTGAAATGCAATCAGATTCAATTAGGTTCGAGAACTTAAGGCTAAAGAGTTCTAATAGATCAAAACAACTAATGATAGCTCAAACATCTATCGGAAGAACCAATTCAACAGATTATTGAAACAAATCCTATCAGAACAGATTAATCAGAAATGAATTTCGGAAGCGGAAATGGCAAATAGAACAAACAAACTCAGACCTTCCCTTACAAACCAATCTCTATCTTGCCGTCACACAAGATCTAATCGAAGATTACAAATCCTAGAAGAACTCCTATCAATCTCAGTTTGAATGGATCTGAATCAAATCGGCTGGATGCGTATCAGAAACCCTCCAAAATCATCGAACAGAGCTCGATCCAAATTTGAAAACCCAGCTAAAAATCCTTCAAATCGTAATCAATTAAATGCTCTGGAACCCTCAAGAACCTTCTAAGATCCCCTCCGAATGTCATTGATAGCTCCGATCATCCTGGATCCAAAGATTTCAGTTGGAATCTGCAGCGGAACGATTGCTCTGGCGAAACCCTCACCAGAAGAATTCGCTCCCAATTGAAGTCAAATTAAGCTTGTAGACGCCTCATGGGATCTGGAAACTGAGTTGGAAGGAAGAGATCTGAAGATTGCTATTCAAAAATGAAGAAAACAGAAGCTAAAATCGCAAGACGAAGATGCATAGTACAGGGATTGCGAACACTGTACATTTCTCATTATAACTAGGTTACTGTACTTAACGGGTTCGGCACTGTAGCTTAGCGGGTCGGATCCGTGTTCATGTTAGATCATCTCCAATTGAACTCTGATTCAACCTGATTTAACCCTGGTTTAACTCCGAATTCAATCAATTTCACTCCAAATTCAAATCGGTTGAACTTGAGGTTTGATCATGAGATTTGGGTCAACGAATTTGCTCAATCTTGGCTTGACTTGATCCCAATTGGCTCGATCATGGTTCCACTTGAGTCCTACAAAGAATCGAACTCAATTAATACAAAATTAATCATCAAATCATAGAAATTAGATCAATCATCCAAACACACATTATACCACAAATGCAATCCAATTATATCCATTAAGCAATTAATTGTTCACACAAAAATCCAAAATGAATCAATAAATTATCATAAAATCCTAACTCATCAAATTCTCCCATACTTACCCATGTGCGTCTCGCTCAAGTCAAAATAATAAAACTAAGAAACTTAACTACCATCGTACCCCCTAGGTCATCCTCAATCATAATTAGAAACAATTAAAAGAGAATTACCTAAAATTGTAGAGTCTCAAACGCTTAAGCTCATGAACTAGACTCTTGTACTTGGTTAACCACCTAGCAAGTTTCATCCTTCATGATTAATTGAGATAAATGTATCACACTAAGTCTCACAAGGTTGTTTTCAATAGATAAATTCAATGGCTCTTATCCTAATTCTAATTCATGATCAAAATAAAGTAGGGCTCACTCAAGCAACTCATGTTTCATGCACTTCCATAGGCTTGCTTGGTTTCTACTCTCGACTACCATCCATTCTTGATTTGAAATCCACACCTATTAAGGCTTATTGAAGATATAAAGAAATCATGAACGGAGACAAATGAAACAGGAATTAAGAAATACAAATTCAAGAGAAAAAGAATTTCAAGAAAAGAGAGTAAATGAAATAATAAACATGGGTATAGTCAAATGCCATCAATGAACCTTGCACTCTTTCTAATTGCTTTCTTTTGTATCCTATTTGTTTCTGTGTGTTCTTCAAATCCATGAATCAATTCTGATCTAAACTCCTTCAATTTTTATCCTTGATACATAATTATTTCCCTTTTCACTTACTCTTGCTTCAATTCTCACCACATGTGCCACTTTTGTTTTTTCCTTTGAAACCAAACCCAATTTCTTCACATCTGGACTTTGTAAAAGCTAACAAATGACAATCAATCATCAGAAAGTACAATTCACCTCCTATTAATCTGAAAATTCAATGTATCAATGGCACAAATTAACCTTTTTTTCAAATTGATACATTTGTTTTTCTTTCCTTTTTCTTACTGTTTTTCATCCATTCTTTTTCTACCTTGTAGCTTGATTACTAATGCTCATCAATCTACAATTTCCCTGCAATTCGAGTTCAGATCAGTAGCTCAAAAAAATTCAAAACTCAGCATGAAAAAAATAAAAAATAGAACTGCAGTTCTATTTTTTCTATTGTTGTTTTTTTTTCATTCTGTTTTCTTCTTCATTTGCATCCACAATCCAGATTAGAATCTGAGTTTATTGTTTAGAGAATGCTTGATTGGATTTAAGCTTCACCGGAATTCATCATCTCATCAAGGATTTTGATACACTACTCTCACTTTTAAACAATTCTATTTTTTTTCCTTTTTTCTGATTTCATTCTATTTTTTCTTCTTCTTTACTGATTTGCTGCATTTCGAATATGATTTGTGCCCATAGTTTATTGCACTTCAATCCCACTTCTTTCATGAGCTTTAACTGATTTGTTGAAAACAATCTAAGCAAAATCATTCCACAACTTCAACAACTCATCACAGAATTTTTTACCAAGCTATTTTCTTTTCTAAGTTCAGTCTTGTTTCAACAATATGGTTGCTTTCACTTAGATTTTATTCTGTATTCTCTAGCTTTCTAACTCAACACATTTCCAGCAATATGGCTCATTAAATTAGATTTGGCACATTGTTTACTTGTTTTGACACATGTGGCTAGCACTTGATTTCCACTTGGTTTACAAGCTCAATTCCTACAGTTTGAATCCTTTTTTTCACTATCATTTCTGAACATTTTGTGACTCTTTTTGTGCCCAAATCCGACCACTAAACCAAATCATAAGTGCTCAAATCCGGCCACTAAACAACTTGACTTCTTGTTTTCATCTTCATAACCTCTCATCAATAGAAAACCCTCCAAATAACTCCTCAGCTCCATTATAATGCAAAAAATACTCAGTGCATTCTGATATCATCTAATTCCATCTCAATTCAGCATTTCAAAAACAAAGGGAATAATGAGAGGTTAAAAATAACTCATGTTAAACTTTGCTTTATACAATTTGGCACTTGATCTTTTAATTTTCTTAAAAGAAATTCATAACATCATATTGAAGGTGCCTGGAATTCCGTCCTGTTCAATTTTTGCAAGATAAAAATTTTCAAGGATGAAACCTTTCCAAGCAACCCACATCTTCGATCAGACATGTGCTTGATTGATCAAGCAAGTTCTTGACCAATCGAAGCACACCTTGATCGAAACATAAGATTGTTGGACTCTTGTGTTGGTATTCAGGATCCATACAAAAGAACACAAAAGAATAACTAACTACGTAGTGGAATAAATAAATTAGTTGTACCTTTCCTTTGTAGATTGTATAGAAGATGTTCGTTACTCGAAGACTTCTTGATCTTCTGTTGTATTCCTCTCTTCTTCTTGGACGTCGTGTGGACGACGATTTACCAAGAGAAACCACCCTCTTCCTTCTTGCTTCCAAGCCACCGACCACCAAGGGAGAACCAAGGCTAGGAACACCTCTCTTCTCTTCCTCTCTTCCTCTCTTCCTTTCTTCCTTTCCTCTCCAAGCTGCCACCTCTCTTTTCTCTTCTTCCTTCTTTGGGCGCCGACCCTAGGTAGAATACAAAGAGAGACAAGAGGAACCAAGGGGTGCCGGCCCTAGCAATAAAGAGGAGAAGATAAGGTGGCGCCGACCCTAATGAAGGAGGAGAAAACCAATAAGGTGGTGTCGTCCCTAATGAGAATCAAGAACCAAGATGTATTCATGAGTCGCCCCTTTCCTCTCCTTTTATAGCCTTGCTGCCTTAGGAAGTTTAGGAAAAAAATAACAGAATTAACAGAGTTTTATTGGATAACAAAATTAACAGAATTCTATTGGATAACAGAATTAACAGAAATTCTGTTTAAGATTAACCGAATTCTGTTAAGATTAACAGAATTCTGTTGGGGTGGATATGAGACTTTTTCTAGAGGCTACAACAGGAACCTAGAGGAGGAATTGGTTTAGGCCTCCTGATGGGCTTGGGCTTCCCGTGTTCGGCCCGAACATACAACTCAAGTCAATCAATAATAACTCATACCACTAAAGGGTTAATATTGAACTACCGCACCAATCCCATATTACAATATGGGTTCCTTCTTATTATGAGTGCATTAATCTCTCTGTATTTAAGATATCGTATGTCTGTCAATTAATTGAATTACTGACAACTTAATTAATTAACTTATAATTCCAAGAATAGTACCACTCAACTTTATTATCATGCGGACTAAGTCCACCTGTAGGGTTTACATGATAATCCTTATGAGCTCTTCAAGGGGACATCATCAGCCTAAATAATTAGGATACAGATTCCTTCTATAATCAACAACACACCATATAAATAACACTACTCCAACTTTGACTACTCAATAGATATGGGTGGTCCTTGGGGCTCAGTGCAATCCCCTACACTCACATATCTATTTTCTGAATCTTCTAATAAATCAATCAATAATGGTGGTCCCTAGGGCTCAGTACAATCCCCTACACTCATGTGGTCATCTCCAACTACAAGTGAATCAGAAATAGGCTTCATATCAGCTTCCTCAATAGTCAATGCATCCTCTCCATCATCCAAACTTAAATCAACTTATGCCACTGTGTCTCCTATGAGGTCTCCAAAATTATTATTTATCTCTTGTTCTTCAACCAAATTTGTAGGATCAATTGATGAGGAAATTGGACTTGGACTTGGTTCACAATTAATTATTGTAAAGTCCATTTCAAGGTTGATTTGGGTTGAAAATTGATCTGCTAGAATTTCTTCATGAAAATTTGATTTTTGAGTGCTTTGACTTGAAGTAGTCTCCCCACTCTCCAAACTTAGTGCACTAAAATTTTCTTCAGAATTTGAAATTATCTGAGAAAGTAATTGGCTTGATACTTGAGCTTGCATTTGATTCATGCTACTTGCAAGTTGTTCAATTTGTCTTTCAATGTTTTGTAGAGCGAAATCATCTTTTTATTGACTTTGTTGTAGCAAAATTTGTTGTTGTTGTAAAATTTATTGCATTATCTCCTTAAGCTCTTGTTGTTGTTGAATAATTCCACTAGAACTCCCATAGTCTTCTTGGTTTGAAATTGAGTGTTGTTGATCTTGAAAAGAGGCGGGCTGCTGAAAATTGCTTGAAATCTGTCCATTTTGAAATGATTGCTGATCGAATTGATTTGGGGGTTGAAATGGTTGATTTTGATGCTGAAAATTTGCTTGAAAGTTTAATGAATGTTGTTGAAAATTGTTGCCTTGAAAACTTTAATTTTGGGGCTGTTGAAAATTTCTTGAAAATTATTGTTTTGGAATCTTTGAATTGGCTGCTCAAAATTTTGAAATGATTGCTGAAATTGTTGTTGGAATTGATAGAATTGAGGCTATGAATACTGAAGTTGTTGCTGAAAATTCTGATTTTGATGTTGAAATTGTTGATCCACTTGTTGAAAACCCTGATAAGGTTGTTGGAATTGATATAGAGACTGTTCACTTTGAAATTGTTGTTGAAAATGTTGATAAGGTTCCTGCAAATAAAACTTTTACTGTTCAAATTGTTGAAAAAGTGATTGTTGATAAAATAAATTTCCATACATTTTCTAAACCAACAATGATCAAAGCAACAATAAAGAAAAATGAGAATAGCTCAATTCAAACAATCTCTACTAGTTAATTTCTCTGGCAACGATGCCAAAATTTGATAGAGTTCACAGCTAGTGTCATGAGTGAATCTCAAATTAGAATTTATAATCGAAAATACTTAGCTCACAAAACAAATGAAGTATAGAGGCTACGAGTCATATTTTTTCAAGGACTAGTAGAAAATTGTATAAGTCAAGCTAAATGTCATTTTTTTTTAGTTTTTCAAATGTAGATGGGGTTTTGGTGTTTTTCAAATGAAATGTAAATTAGAAATCAACAAATGGAACAGAATGCAAGTTTTGCTAATCTAAGAATGCACTATTGGAATAAGGTATCAAATCAAACCTGAAAATGCAATTCATCTCAATTCATATAATTCGAAATTCAACTAATGTTTATGAATCTAAAATGCAATGATCAGAACTATAATAAGTTATTGAAATCAGTAACTAAGATGTAGAATGCATTGCAAAACAAATTAGACAAGAACTAAAGGAAATCAACAAACAAGAACTAAGGGAAAAGTTAACTAAGACAAGAAATGGAATTCTAAAGAAACCAACCTAGCTTGCAAAACAAAGATGCACTCTAACTATCAGCAACAATTAACTATCAAAAAGAAACAAATGCTGAAGCTAAGCTAACAAATAATTTGATACAAAATCATAACCTCTGATAAGTAACAGTGCCATTTGCAGTTTCAATGAAATGCAAACAGATTTCATTAGGTTTGAGAACTTAAGGCTAAAGAGTTCTAATAGATCAAAACAACTAATGATAGCTCAAACATCTACCAGAAGAACCAATTCAACAGATTATTGAAACAAATCCTATCAGAACATATTAATAAGAAATGAATTTCGGAAGGAGAAATGGCAAACAGAACAAACAAACTCAGATCTTCCCTTACAAACCAATCTCTATCTTGCCGTCACACAAGATCTAATCGAAGATTACAAATCCTAGAAGAACTCCTATCAATCTCAGTTGAATGGATCTGAATCAAATTGGCTAGACGCATATCAGAAACCCTCCAAAACCGCCGAATAGAGATCGATCCAGATTTGAAAACCCAGCTAAAAATCCTTCAAATCGCAATCAATTAAATGCTCTGGAACCCTCAAGAACCTTCTAAGAACCCCTCAGAATGTCATTGATAGCTCCGATCATCCTGGATCCAAAAATTTCAGCTGGAATCTGCAGCGGAACGATTGCTCTTGCGAAACCCTCACCAGAAGAATTCGCTCCCAATTGAAGCCAAATTAAGCTTGTAGACGCCTCATGGGATCTGAAAACTGAGTTGGAAGGAAGAGATCTGAAGATTCCGTTTAAAAATGAAGAAAATAGAAGCTAAAATCGCAAGACGAAGATGCTACAGTACAGGGATCGCGAACACTGTACATTTCTCATTATAACTGGGTTATTGTGCTTAACGGGTTTGGCACTGTAGCTTAGCGGGTCGGCTCCATGTTCATGTTAGATTAGCTCCAATTGAACTCTGATTCAACCTGATTTAACCCTGGTTCAACCCGAATTCAATCAATTTCACTCCAAATTCAAATCGATTGAACTTGAGGCTTGATCATGAGATTTGGGTCAACGAATTTGCTCAATCTTGGCTTGACTTGATCCCAATTGGCTCGATCGTGATTCCACTTGAGTCCTACAAAGAATCAAACTCAATTAATACAAAATTAATCATCAAATCATAGAAATTAGATCAATCATCCAAACATACATTATACCACATATGCAATCCAATTATATCCATTATACAATTAATTGTTCACACAAAAACCCAAAATGAATCAACAAAATACCATAAAATCCTAACTCATCAGTCGACTAAAACTCTTTATCAGTCGATTGAATGAGTATTTCCTTCTTTATTGTATCATGGCATGATCTGGACTTATCCACCTTTATCTGCTGACTGAACATTCCATCGCCTGGATGTTCAATCGATTGAATTGATTTGTCGACTAAACAACACATTCAGTTGACTGATACTTTCAGTCAACTCTAATTTTTGTTGACCTACAAAACTAAGTTAGTATAATAAGAATAGTAGTAGCCCTGCAAAACAGAGTTAAAATAGCTATACATGCATGATTTATTTTGACAATTAGACTGTCTGATCTTGATTTAGAACTCCAAGTTGGTTTTAATCACACTTGCTTATAGTTCACTCCTTCAAAACTTCTCATTACCTAAGGTTCACTCCTTTAAGATTTCACCCTTGCTTAAAATTCACTCCTCCAAGGCTTTTCATTACCTAAGGTGTAGGGTCGGTGCGTGCGCTAGAGGGAGGGGTGAATAGCGCTCGTTGTTTCATTTGTTCATTCTTTCTATCACATATACTTGCAGTGTAATTAGTAAATAAGATAGAGAAACGTGAATTTACTTGGTTCCTAACCCCCTAGGGTTACTACGTCCAAAGCCTATACACAGGAAGACGTCTTCACACTAATGGTCTCCTTCCGGACCTTTATTTGGAGGTGGAGAAACTCGTCCTACAATCCACAATATAATAATGAAATACAAGAATGTAAGACTTAAAAATAAGAACAATACCTGTTGGGCCGATCTGGAAGTCCTAAGCGCAGTGCACTGCTCCTAGAACTTCCCTAGTTGCACAAGTGAGGCGTTGGTCGTGTTCGATAACACCACAGAATGAAGAGTAGTGAAGATTAGGGTTAGCCTGGTGCTCCACGCTAAGACCCCTTATATAGACCCGTCCGGGCGCTTGGATTCTTATTCGGGCACTTAGATCTAATCCAATGTGATTCGATCTCTTCGATCTTTATCGGGGGTTATTCTTTTGATTCGGGCGCCTGGACCATCCAGAGGCACCTGGACTGTCCGAGCGCCTAGAGTAACATCCAGGCGCTCGGATCCAATTAACTTGAGTTTGACCTAAGTTGATCCTAGGTTTGGTTCAGTTGCTTTTGTTTGCTCCTCTTATGCTTCCTCTATTTTGCTTTCAACTTTTGGTCCCTACAAGATTAGCATACAAACAAACAAACAACCTAAGTTTACCTATAGTCTGTCTGACCTACTAGACTTACCTAAGCTTTACCCATGTCTAACTTTCCATTAGGACTAGTCACTTCTATAGGTAGACCTCCTACTTGCCAAACATCCTGTTTGGACTTTCCCTTAGTTAACCTCCAATTAGGACTAGTTACTTCAATAAGTAGACTTCTCACCTATCAAATATCTGATCACCCTTAACCTGTTTAGACTTTTCCTTGTCCAACTTTCAGTGAGGACTTCCTTACATAATCCTCTAGATCAAAACTTCCTTGTCCAATCCTCCAAACCAGGTCTTCCTTGCCCAATCCTCCATATCGGGACTTTCCCTGCCTAGTCTCCAACTAGGATTTTCTCTGCCTAGCCTCAATTAGGACTTTCCTTGCCTGGTCTAACTGACTAGGACTTTTTGCTAATCTTCTGATCAATCTTAACCTGACTAGACTTCACTCATATCCAAACATTAAGTTCTATTTGGATCAACCCTTGGTCAAACAAATCAGACCTAGGTGTATTATCAAATATCGAAACTCTAGGGACAAACTAGTACTCCTTACACTAACAATCTCCCACTTTTTCTTGTTATATTATTTGTACATCCTATCTGCCCACGAGATTCGATCGTGATAACGTGTATTGTCACCCGTACATAGTGATTCTTTATACGCTTTGACTGCCTACTAGACTAAATAATGGTAGCGTGTATTGTCACTCGTAGTTAGTAGTTGAGGAGCTAGACAGTTGCCTCATCCTATCTGCCCACTAGACCAGATAGTGGTAGCGTATATTGTCGCTCGCAGATAGTGATTCTTTGCACATCTTAACTGCACACGAGACTCGATCGTGGTAGCATGTATTATTGCCCGTAGTCAATATCTAGATAGCTATTTACACATCTTATCTACCCACAGGACGAGATAGTGGTAGCGTGTATTATCACCCACAGACAGTGACTCTATGCATATTAACCTCACTGCCCATGAGACCAGATTATGGTAGCGTGTATTGTCGCTTGCAGTCAATACTTTATTTTGTGTGTGTAGGTTTTGGATGTACGATATGTACTCCCAATTTATTGATAATACCTAGTTGAGCAAGTTAATAGATGGTTATGTTGGTGCTTTTCTTTTCTTAACAGATGGTTATGTGAGTGCCCATACTTTTGTCAGTAAGTACTATGGCTTTCATTGATTTCCTTACACTTAGTATCATGCACTATTTGTCTTATATTCACTGAGTAATTTGTACTCATTATCTCTTTCCTTTGACTTCCATGTTAGTAGATAGAGGACATATAATGTTGACTACCCTTGAGTTGCTCAGAGATCAATGTTTGTCGGTCCCATTTGACATTCAATTTATTGGGTTTCCCTTTTCCGTTGCTGTGGAGTTTTTCTTCTATTATTTTGATTGCTTCTCTTTTTGTCTGACTCGTTGTCTTTTAATTTGGTAGAATAGTAATAATATTTACCTTGTTTTATTTTAATATGTCCACATGTACATACATACATACCTCCATCAATATATTAGGAATTTATAGATGTATATCTTGCACCGATTAGGCTCTAAGAAATTTTCAGAGGTGAAAAAAATCTTAGAGCTATGGTACCCTATCACAAAATGTGGAATGAAATTCTCACTTTCATATCTTATTCTGCATAAAAATATATACATATACACACTGTACATTGATTGTATGTAGAAATTGATAAAATAGAAATGAATAAATTAAAATAAGGAATGATCTTCCTATATCAAAGAATTTTCATGATAAAGGATTTCATCAACTATCCTAAAATAATTAATCTTTTCAACACATTATGATTATTGAAATCTCAAAATATATAATCAAAATTTGATTAAAAATACTTACATTTGTTTTTTCTTTTTACGAAGGCAAGTAAGATTGAGTATTCAGTTAAAATTAAATCGAATTAATTGAAATTGAACGGAATTAAATTTTTTTGAATTAACTGAATCGATCAAATTTTTAAATAAAAATTGAATAAACTGAACTGATAAAATATCGATTAATTTGATTTTTAACTGAATTAATTGAAATAATTAAAATTTTTAAATATTATAAAAATTTTACTAATTAGTTAGAAATTTATAAGTTTACTTAGGAATTTAAAAATTATTTTTTATTTTAATTAATTTGATTTATTCAATTTAATCAAATAAGAAATTTAAAATCAAAATTAACCAAATTAACTTAATTTTAAAAAAAATAATCAAAATTAAGAAATAATTAAATTGAATTTTTAAATTTGATCGATTTAATCAAATTTTTACTCCAAGTTACCAAAGTTCAAAAATCACTTAAATATGCATATTGTTTATTTTTCCTCTTAAAAAGATCCAATTAGACAGATAGATATATGACATGGGTGTTGAAAAGTAAATGTTGTTATATTAACAAAACAGTGTAATATATGAGTGTTGAAAAATAAATAAATGTTGTTATACATCAGCACTAGTCCATCCACGTGGCATGGACTTAGACCGTTCATCAAAGGGTGGTCAAGAAGTTCAACTTCTCACCACCATCAAAATCACTACAAATTTAGTAATTTTTCCTTGTTAAAGAAAAGAACCCTAGCCCATGCTGAAAACTCATTTCTAGAATTTAGAATCATAGAATAATTCTAAGAGGGAGAGTGAATAATAAGACATATATGGCTCAATCACAAAGGCAAAGGCCAGACTTGGACTATCAAATAGGGAGGCAGACTCTCCCTTCTAGAAATTTACAAACTCATAAAGGTTTGAATCTACTACATCCATCATATATATTGTTAGCTTAAAACAAATATTGCATTGATTATCATTACTTATATGAAGGTGTCTCATCTCCCCACACACATTGGTCCTCACCGACCACCCCGACATCAAGGCATTTCTACGGCTACGAGTATCACGATCATCGCTTTGAAAATGAACAAAAGTCGATCATAAAAAGAGCAAAAGAGAAAGCCAAAAGGTGGAGATATTCAATTTTGCGAAGAAAAGGCAACAAGCATGAAAATGACAATAAGCCACCACAAACAAGCTTGGAGCAAGAAATAGACGAGAATCATAGAGCAACAAGTAAGTAACCAATCATCTTCTACATGTATTATGACGGTATTTATCGTAAATATGTAGTAACTGATTACTTATTGTGTTGATAGATTATGGATTAACTCGCGAAGAAGACGAGCCAAAGATCCTTTACCTGAGTTCAAACAGCAGTTCTACAAGAATTACTTCACACGCAAATGGAAATTGGGAAGTAGAAATGAAACAAGACAATGATGTGGCCAAACAACCAAGCATAGCATATAACACACCACCTAAAGATACAAAGCCAATGGTGTTTCCTTCAACAGCCAACAATAACAACATGAATCAAGCTCCGGCCGCCGCCGCCACCCGGTCCACCTTCGTCACCAATGAACATAACAACAGTGAGAAAATGATGCTTCCTCCTACCACCACCATATCTGAACACACTGTGAATCACTGTAGTCTCCTTGGTGAGACAAAAATGAAGACAGTGAATCCAGAAACCAAAACCAATTGTGAGACAAAGACATTTGATCCGATCACCACATCCATTCCCTCTACCACTAATGACCATAATACCGCAAATGAGATTGTACAGGAGAAGAAGCCATATGAGACCATCGATGAGCCATTAATAGAAGATACCCTTCTTTCAGGCACCTCCACCTCCACCTCTATGGCTAGTGACCATAAGAACATAGACGATGTAGAGACACTTTCTCCATCTCCTATGTCTTTCGGGTTTGTTAATGGCCATAAAACCATAGATGATGTAGAGGCACTTTCTCAATCTCTCATGTCCTTTGGGTCCATTGTTAATGGCCATAAGACCATTGGTGAGACACTAATAGAGACACTTGCACCAGCTTACACTATGGCCTTAGAGGCTACCCTACTAATAGCCTCCAAGATCCAAGAATCTTGTCCACCAATTGAAAATGCTACAAAGCAAGTTTGGAACCGAGGGGTGTCAATGAAGGAGTACTTGATGGACAAACTTGAGCCCAAGGAGGAGGATAGAGCGCTATGCGATGTGATTACAAAGGCAGTGAGTCTTCGAAAAGATTACAAGGGGGAGAAACATGATTTTAATTCACCTTTGCCAATATCCACTAATCCAATTATAGGTTTGTAACTTGAATTGTGTAGTTCAAAAATATTTCTGATGACTATTTAACAATGTTTACTGTTTGCATTTGACTTAATGCAGAAGATTTTGAAATTCGTGGAAGAACACATTAAGCTTACAAATCAAATGGGAAATGCCTTGAGTACATTAGCAATGAGGGAGTATATAATTACCTGTGTATTTTTTTTTGATGTTTCATTAAATATTGAGAGCGAGAAAATTGACTATGTAGTTTATTAATGTATTTCTTTGGTTGACTCTTGCTTTCACAGAAGTAGGGCAATCTGTTGCCAAAAAATTATGATGATTTGTCCTTCTTGTTATTGTTATTGGGGATTCAATGGTCACTAATACCATTGATGAGGATGGAAATTAACTTCCCAAGTTGATTGCTAGATCTCAATGTCTCAAACCGCACACTTATAAATCATAGTTTGATACTTTAAGCCCTTGGGGTATAGTTGAGTTGGTTACGAAGGAGTAGATTTATTGAAATGGACAAGGGTTGAATCTCGGCGAAGCTGAGACATTGCCCTCTTCCGTTTGGTCAACTGTAGCTTCTCGATCAATTTACCTTCTCACAAATAGTCGTGGGACCAACCATGTGAGGCTGCTGGAATGACGGGTTCCATCTTTTGCTGAAATAGTTTGATGCTTCAAACATGAGGTATAACCATCTCTACAATGTCACATTGTGGAATATTCATCTGGCTTTGAAAAATAGCACAAACAAATAATGAAAAAACAAATACAATTTAACATGTTCTAATATAAGATTGTTTCACAAAGAGAATTTTAGTCTAAAATGTAGAATTAAATCATTCTATACATTATGTTCAACATCTCTCCTGGTTTATCATTGATTCATGTCTAAAAAATATCAGAAAATAGTGAATTTTCATTGCTTGTGCTTCTCGACAATGAAAGTTATATATGAGATGGAGATTCTTCACTTTAATTGATACCACCAATACTCACCCAATTCTAGGCCAACAAGACATGCCTAAGTGGCCCTACTTTAGGTTAGCATATCGCTCATGTGTTGTCGATCTCTTGAATGAAGTTGACACAATGACACCTAGGAAGGCTGACCTAGACTAGGTCGATATTCTAGCACCTCCAAGGGTCTACCTCTCAGGCCAACACTTTGAGACACACTCACACGTTGAGTGCTTTCATGGAAGTAATGTTTCCTTACATGTCTCATGATTCTCTTTCATATCTTATAGCATGTTATATTTCATAGCATTTCCTATTGGCTGTTTGCATATTATTTCCTCTCTGAGATCTCAGGTCACAAGATTGAGTTCTCATTATAATCACTCCTCAATCATAGAGGTTTTTCCAAGTCACAAGATCAAGTTCCCATTATTATTCTCTTCCCAACCTTAGAGGTTTGTCTAGGTCACAGGTTTCTAATTATTAATCTTTTTTAGACCTTAATGGTTCACCTAAAGGTCGTGGAAGCAAGCTCTCCTCCTTAGTCTCAATGGTTTGCCTAAAGACTCTACTCACAAAAGCCTCTCCCCATCCATAATGATTCACTTAAAGGTCATACGATTGAACTCCCTCTCAGCCTTAGTAGTTAGCCTAAAAGTTTTGTGGTTTACTTGATATAATCTCTCACTAATCTTAGTAGTTTGCTAAAGGTCGTGGGATCAAGGTCTACCCAATAGTCTCAGTGGTCGCTTATGGAAGAATCTCTCAGGCCTAAGTGGTCCACCTAAAGGTTGTGGGATAGAACTCCCCCTTAGCCTAAGTGGTTTGCCTAAAGGTTTTGGGGTTGACCTACTATAATCTCTCCCCAACTTTAGTGGTTCGCTTACGTTATCAAGCTCACCTCCTTGTCTTGCCTAATGATTTTGGGATGACTTATGGAAGCCTTTTCTTGGCCTCAATGGACAATGGTTCATCTAAAGGTCATGGGATCTAGCTCTTCCTTAGTCTTAGTGGTTCGTGTTGGTGCAATCAGCCTCTAAGATTTCGATGTTTGACAATATACTTGTGTTTGATCAAGTTTGACCAAAGGTTGATCTAAACATGAATAAGATGTTTGGAAGTGAGTTAAGTGAGAAATCTAGTTAGGTTAAGGTTGATTAGATGATTAGCAAGGGTAAAGTCCAAACAAATCAAGATTAATCGGATGTTTGACAAAGGGAAAGTTCAAGCAGGTCAAGAGTGATTGATGCTTGGCAAGAGTAAAGTCTAGGCAGATCAAGGATGACCAGATGTCTAGCAAGTGAAAAGTTTGAGCAAGTCAAGGTGACCAGATGCTTGGAAAAGGAAAAATCTTAGGGGAGTGAACCCTAGGTAGAAGTTTTAGAAGAGTGAACTTCGAGTAAAGAAAACATCCTAGGGAGTGAACCCTAAGTAAAAGTCTTGAAGGAGTGAATTATGAGCAAGAGATAAGCCTATAGGTTGGTAGACTAAGGTTTGTTTGTGTTTTTATGACTATCTTGTAGGAATCGAGAGCTGGAACCAAGACTAGAGACAAGACATGGATATGGGCCTTCGAAAGTTTTCGATTAACCTAAAAAGTTCCAAACGACCTATCTAGTTGACCTAAAAACTTTTGGCCGATCTGAATAGGTTCAGTCGACCGATAGGAGGTTCAGTCGATCAAAAAATATGATAATGATAAGATAATAGGGCTTAGTCCAAATCACGAGGAACTCGATCAGGGGGATCAAGTTTGACCAAGTTCAATTGATTAAATAGAGTTTATAGGTCGATCAAATGAAGTTTATAAAAGAACATTGAGCACAATGCTCAGAAGAACAAACCTCTCTAAATCATATTCTTTCGTGCTTGAAAAGTGCCAAGATATTCTGTGCATGTGATCAAGGAAGGTCTAGGATAAGTGTCGGCGTGCTCAGGACTTCTAGAGGAGATCTACACGTATTTGTTTTCTTCTTACTTATAGTTCTATTTATATTATTTTGTGCTTGCACTGATTTAAACTTGTAAGAGGTTTCTCCACCTCTGGAAGGTATCTGAAAAGTTGAAAAGTTAGTGGACATGTGCTTTCACCTTAGAATACTAACCCTGAGGGTTAAGAATCAAGTAAATCCGGCGCATTCTCTTTGTAAGTTCTATTTGTTATTTCTGCTGCTACTAATCTGATAGAAAAGAACGAACTCAACAAATCAAGTTACAAAAGTGAGACGTACTATTCACCCCTCCTCTAGCATGCCAAACAGTCTTACAATTGATGTCAGAGCCAACCAACTCTTGATTGAACTAATTGCTAAGGGAGTGAGCAGGCTAGAGGTATGATTGTCAATTTGAAATTTAAATTCTATATTATTTATTTCAAGTGTAAGGATAGAGTGCACTACAAAAATAAATGCTCTACTATTAAGATTTAGATGACACAACTGATGATAAAGGAGGAACTTATGCAAATAGTTCAGAAGAGCAAGGAGCATATCACATACTTCAAGTGCAAGCAGACCATAACAAGAATCACTGGCTGGAGAAAAAAAATCCAAAGATGTAAGGGGAGCAATTAAGATTAATGGTTTTAAAGTATATGAAAATTCATCATTTACAATGCATGCTAGTGATAACTTGGATTCTTTTAGAAATGCATGATAATTTAATCATGTAAAATAATTTAATTGATCAACATAATCAGAATTATCTAAGTCTTGATAAGATCAATAAAAAACTTGATAAATTATTCAATCAATACTTTGATCAAATTAAACTTGATAATTGATCAACTAAATGACTATCTAGATTTTGATAAGATGGTTCAAAACCTAGATCTAATCAATCAAAAGAATAATTCAATCAATTATGATAATTCAAAATTAAATAATTCTTATTTAATTAATTTAAATAATATAAAATTTAATTGATCAAAATAATTCTAATTTGAACAATTCTAATTTAATTATTTTAAATAATCTAAATTTAATTAATAAATATAATTTTAATTTCAATAATTCAAATTTAATTAATTTAAATTCAAAATTAATTAATGATAATTTACACATGATAAAAAATAATAAAATTAATTCAAAAGATAATTTTTCAAATCTTAAAAGATAAATTCAAATCATAAAAATTTGAATTTGAGTTTTAAAATTCAAAAGATAAATTTTCAAATTTAAAAAGATAAATTAAAATATTAAAAATTCAAATTTGAGTACTAAAAATTTAAAAGATAATTTTTCAAATCTTAAAATTTCAAATTTGAGTTATAAAAATTCAAAAGATAAATTTTCAAATCCTAAAAAGATAAATTCAAATATTAAAAATTCAAATTTAAATTTTAAAAAGATAAATTTTCAAATCTTAAAAATTCAATTTTAAATTTTAAAATTGAAAAGATAATTTTTCAAATCTTAAAATGGCAAATCTAAATTTTAAAAACCTGAATTTAAATTTTAAAAATAAAAAAATAAATCTTTGAATTTTAGAAAGTCAAATTTAAATTTTAAATATCTAAATTTAAATTTTAAAATTCATAAAGTACCTTTTAATTATGGAACAAAGTCTAATTCAAATCTTAAAAATTCAAATCTAAATTTAAAAAATTCAAAAGATAAATTTTCAACTTTTAAAAATTTAAAAAATATTTTTTTTAGATAATTAGGAAAACTAAACACAAATCTAAAATCAAAATTCCTAAACTTAATTAACATCAAGTACCTTTTGATTATGAAACTAATCAATAAAATTATATAAAAAATAATAAACTTAATAGAAATAAAAATATATCAGAGTGGATTGATACATTCCTGGGTTAACACAAAATATATTAAATTGAGAATTTAAAACATTACTAGAAATCATTTTAAGTATGATTTGGTTGACTTACTTGATTTATTACCTATCATCTCATTTCTACCATATTTAATTAATTATAATTATGTCATGGCTTGCATACTTGTGTTAATCATAGAATGACTAAATAGGAAAAAGACAACTTGATCTTGACAACATAGTATCAGGATGTGATGAGTTGATAATACATTAGGGATACTTTAATTAAGTGTGTGTAGGCTAGATAAGGCGTATCCTACCTAGTGCACCTAGCTAAGTAGAACCAATTGAAGTTAACTCATCATATCCTAAACTAGTTAGACCAAAATATTGTATTAAGTTGGTCAAGTATATGAGTTCTTAAATTGACTTTATCTAAGGAAGTGGTCGTTGATTAAATTAAGAATGCCTCTATGCCTCACCACAACTTTAAAGTTGGTTTAAGAAATGTCTGCTTAACTAATCCAAAGCTAAACATAAATCTAACCTAAGGTCAAACACCCTTCTTAATTCAAATTTAATCTTAGTCAATTAAAAATTAACAAACTTGTTAGTGCAAAGAGCACTAGTCTGTCCCTAGAGTTTCGATGTTTGACAATACATCTAAGTCAGGTTTGTTTGACCATGGGTTGATCCAAATAAGACCTAATGTTTGGATGTGAGTGGAGTCTAGTCAAATCAAGGTTGACCAGAAGACTAGCAAGAAGTCCTAGTCGGTTAGACTAAGCAAGGAGAAGTCTTAGTTGAGGCTAGGTAGGGAAAGTCCTAGTTGGAGGCTAGGTAGTAAAAATCCTACCTGGAGGCTAGACAGAGGAAATCTTGATTTGGAGAATTGGGAAAGGAAGACCTAGTTTGGAGGACTGAGTAAGAAAAGTCATGATTTAGAGGGTTGGGCAAGGAAATCCTGATTGGAGGTTGGGCAAGGGAAAATCCAAATAGGTCAAGGGGTGATCTGGATGTTTGGCAGGTGAGAAGTCTACCTATGGAAGTGACTAGTCCTAATTGGAGGTTAGGCAAGGGAAAAATCCAATTAGGATATTTGGCAAGTGGGTATTCTATCTATGGAAGTGACTAGTCCTAACTGGAAGTCAGGCATGAGTAAGCTAGTAGGTTAGATTTATAGGACAACGCTTAGGTAAGTTCACTGACTATCGGTAGGCTTAAGTTGCTTAGTTGTTTGTATGTTGATCTTGCATTGATCAAGAGTTGGAAGCAAAATGGAGGAACCATAAGAAGAACAAGTAGAAACAACCAAACCAAGTCCGGGGACAACTCAGGTCAAACTTGAATTGACTAGATTCGGGTGCCCGGATATTACTCCAAGAGCTTGGACGGTCCAGGCACCCCTGGATGGTCCAGACACTTAGATCAAGAAGAATCGATCCCGATAAAGACCGAGGAGATCAGATCAGATCTAGGCACCCGAATAAGAGTCAGGCCCTCGGAAGGGTCTATATAAGAGTCTCGACGTGGAGAACCAGACTAACCCTAATCTTCATTACTCTTCTGATGCAGGAGCATCTAAAGATTTTTATTATTAATTTTGATAATTTTTATTTTTGGAATTTTTGATATTTAGAGTAGTTTTGAAAAGTTCTATTTTTTTTATTTTAGAATTTTTTAAATCTGTTTAGGATTTTTAAGATTGAGTCTGTTAAGAAATTTTCCTTTTTATGAGGAATCTTTCTTTTAGAGTTTGTTAAGAAATTTTCCTTTTTATAAGGAATCTTTCTTTTAGAGTTTGTTAAGAAATTTTCTTTTTTACGAGGAATCTTTCTTAGAGTTGGGTTTATATAAACATGTTATGAGTTGATGTTTAAGGGAAGAAGTTTCGGTTTAATAATAATTTCCCTATCTCTTGTTATTCTTTCGAATTAACAGGTTTTAGAAGATTATTTCCGGCGTTCACAGTCGAACCCACAGATTCAATATTGCCCCCGGGATAATCGCTATCCCGCCCGGCGTCATCTTCATCATGCGGTGCTGCCGAACGTGACCAACGCCTCACTTGTGCAACCGAGGAAGTTCCAGGAAAAGTGTTTGCGTTTAGGACTTCTAGATCGGCTACACGGGTGTTGTTCTTAATCTTATTTCAATCTTACAATTTGTATTTTCATATATATATATTTTGGATTGTAAGATAAGTTTCTATATCTCCGGACAAAGGTCTAGAAAGGAGACCATTAGTGGACGGTGCCTTCCCCTACATAGGCCTTGGCTGTACTAACCCTGGGAGGTTAGGAACCAAGTAAATATGCGAGTTCCCTGTCTCTTTATCTAATTCATTGCTAAGTTTTTGTGTTAGTAAAGGATGAACAAACGAAAAGAATGTACTATTCACCCCTCTCTAGTGTCCCCACCGGTCCTACAAAACTATCTCAAACAAATATATAAGTTATCATGTACTGTGTGTATTGAGGCACTAAAATGAGTGAGATGCTAGGTTAGTTAATTGAAAACATTTTGAAAAGATTTTCAAAATTTATAGAAATTTTCTTATTATCTTAAAATTATTTTTGAATATTAATGTTTAATTTAAATTCATGCTTGATTGGGTGTAATTATATGTATCTTTTTCCAAAAAATTTTACATCTTGAAAATGATCATTGTTGACCAACACTTAGAGTTTAGATCCTTATGTCAACTTTGAATTTATAGACCCCTAAGACACATAGATATGTCTTCTTTATGACTAACAAGGATGTCTTAAGGAAATGTCAGGATAAGAGAGAGTCTGATTGAAAGATTGATATTAAAAAAAAAAGAGTTTTCAAAATATATTTAATTTTTTAAAATATTATGCTTTGAAAATATCATACTTTGAAAAATATTTTATAAAAGACTTTGGAAATTATCTTGAAAATTACTTTTATTTTTTTGAAAAATCCTTTGAAAATGTGTTTTAATATTACTTTCAAAATTATTTGAAAAATTCCTTGAAATTATTATGTGAAAATTACTTTACAAAAATTCATTGAAAATTATATTTTACAAATATTTGAAAATGCAAGATTTTGAAAAAAAAAATCTTAACTTTTGAATATATTTTAAAAGGTTTTTCAAAGATGTTGAAAAATTAAGTGATTAATTTCAAAGAAAAATTTAAAAATATAATGGTATTTTAAGAAGGTATGAATGAGAATTTTGACTAAGGTAAATTTTTTGCAATTATTGGTGAAAAACCTAAGGAGGGCCTTAGGTAATTATCTTTTTAATGTATGTTAAAGGGGGAGAGGAAAGTTTAAGTTATAAATACTTATCCCCTCTTAGTTTGGCATAAGACCTAAGTCTAACTTAATGTATTGTCAAATATTAAAAAGGAAGAAATTTTTAATGCAATCAGCCACTAGGATTTTGATATTTGATAATATACTTGTGTCTGATCAAGTTTAACTAAAGGTTAATCCAAATAGGACTAAATGTTTGAAAGTGAGTTAAGTGGGAAGTCTAGTTCGATCAAAATTGATTGGATGATTAGTAAGGATAAAGTCCATATAGGTCAAGACTAACTAGATGTCTTACAAAGGGAAAGTCCAAGCAGGTCAAGGGTGACCTGATGCTTGGCAAGAGTAAATTCTAGGCAGGTCAAGGATGATTCGATGTCTGACAAGTGCAAAGTTCTAGTAGGTCAAGGTGATTGGATGCTTAGCAAAGGAAAAAACCTTAAGGGAGTGAACCCTAGTATAAGTCTTGAAGGAGTGAATTCAGAGTAAAAGAAAAAATCTTAGGAGAGTGAATCCTAGGTAGAAGTCTTGGAGGAGTTAGACCCGACCACGGTTCAGAACCGACGGTTCGACGGTTCATGGCAGGTCGACCCTTAACCTTAACCGCCCAAGACGGTTACGGTTCACGGTTCGGAACCGCCGGTTCACGGTTCGCGACGGTTCGAGATTATTATATTAAAAATTTTAAAATTTAAAATTTATATAAAAGAAATATTGAAAAAAAGAGAAAAAAAAAGTCGATGTAGTTTAGTGGTGCATATTTCAAGACCGGTGAGAATTGCGTTCGTTCCCTATCAACGACGTCTTAAAATGGATTTGAATTAAATAAATATAAATATAGTATATATATAATTATATTAATTTTACAAACAAAAGGTGTTGTAGAATAGTGGTGAGTATATGTGCTTGTGTCTTAAGATATCCTAGTTCGATCCCCAACAACAATGTTTTAAATTGTAATTTAATTAAATAAAGGAAAATATATTTTATTTGAACACACATTAAATATAAAAACCATTGAAAAAAAATCAAAAAATCCCAAAAAACTCAAATCGGCGGTTACTGTTTGAACCGCCGGTTAACCCGCCGGCTGAACCGCCGGTTCAAAGTTCATTGAACCTTAACCGGCCCGGTAGGATGCCGGGCCGATTACGGTTTGGCCCGGCAGGATGCCGGGCCGGTTACGGTTTGGCCCGACTAACCGGGTCAACGAGCCAACCGGCCCGTTGACCTGGGCCGGGTCCGGGCTGGACCCGGCCCGTGGTCGGGTCTAGGAGGAGTGAACTCTGAGTAAAAGGTAAGCTTGTAGGTCAGGCATACTAAGGCTTGTTTGTGTTTTGTATGACTATCTTGCAGAAACTTGGAGTTGGAACCATGACTAAAGACCAGACATGGATATGGGTGATCAAAAGTTTCCGATTGACCTAAAAAATTTTAGTCGACCTAAAAAGTTCTAGTCGACCTAAATCGACTAATAAAAGGTTCAGTCGATCAAAAAAACTTGATAATGATGAGATCACAATGCTTAGTCCAGATTGTGAGGAACTCAATCGTGGGATCAAATTTGACCAAGTTCGATCGATCAACAAAGTTTATAGGTTGTTCAAATGAAGCTTATAAAAGAAACTTCAAGTACAATCAGAAGTACAAACCTCTCTTAATTATATTCTTCTATGCTCGAAAATTACCAAGATATTCTACGCGTGCGATCTATGAAGGTCCATGATGAGTGCCGACGTGCTAAGGACTTCTAGAGGAGATCTACATGTGTTTATTTTCTTCTTACTTATAGTTCTATTTTTATTATTTTGTGCTTGTATTAGTTTGAACTTGTAAGTGATTTCTCCATCTTCGGAAGATTTCTAGAAAAAAAAAGTTAGTGGGCAAACATTTTCTGTACATAGGCCTTGGACTACCTTGGGGGAGTTGGGGACCAAGTAAATTTGGTGCGTTCTCTTCTAGTCTGATAGAAAAGAATGAACTCAAAGAATCAAGTATGAAAGCGAGATGCGTTATTCCCCCCTCTAGCACATCCAATGATCCTACAGTTCACCTAAAGATTTTAGGGTTGAACTCTCCCCCTTAACCTTATAGATATGCCCAAAGCAAGATCAACTTACAGAAGACTCTCCTAGGCCTTAGTGATTCACCTAAAGACTCTCCTCGGCTTTAGACTTAACCCTTCACAATAGGTTTGGTTGTGTTGAATTAATTTTTAACTATAACAATTACCTTTTTCCAAGTAGGTTCCACACATATTCATTTGAGATCCCATTTTAAAATCTACTTGGGCCCTAAGTCATTAGTGGGTCTCATCAAGGCCTTTGCAGTATGCCTACAACTAGGCCTTTGCAGTACACTAGCTTTGCTATTTTCTAGTCCAAGCCCTCTTCGCTTAAACGACCACCTCTAATGGTCGACTTCTTTTCCCTCTATATTTGCTATTAGTGGCCAACCTCTCTAGCTTGGTCTTTGTTCCCTTCTAACCTACTATTAGGGAAAAGATCTTTAACAATTGACCTCTCTAACTCGCTCTTGCCCTTTCAACTCCATCATCAATGAAAGTTCTCCTCTAGCTCCTCTCCAATTTGGCTCTTTTCACTCTAGCTACTCAGGCCCACTTCGACATCTTACTAACCTAAATACCCTAATTGAGTTTTGTATACCATGATTAAACTTGAAATGGAAGATTAGCGATTCCACCAATATCAACTCCACCTTAGGTTAGCAAGGCATGCCTACATAGTCCTAATCCAAGTTTTCATATCACTCATGAGTTTAAAGACGCCGGGCTAAAGTGTTCACCTCTTAAACTAGGTTAGCACAATGACACTTAAGAAGGTTGACCACTTGGACTAGGTCGACACTCTAAAAAAAAAAGATAGCCTCTTGGACCAGGTCAACTGGAGATATTCCTTCCTCAGCAAGTCTATCCTGCACTGACCTTTTGGACCAAGTCAACTAGGGAAATTCCTTTTTCTTTTTGGAAGTGGTTAAGTGGTTCTTATTTTCTCATATATTTTGCCAAGATCTCCATAGGTTAGGTATAAAAGAAGTAGTTAGGTGGTTTCTATTTTCTTGGAGATTTGGTTGAGATCTCCGCGAATTGGGTATAATGGCAAAGAGGTTAGATGGTCCCTATTGTAGGATCAATCTATGTGACTAGAGAGTAGGTGAATAATGTGTTTATCTTATCTTTGAATTTTCATCGATTTCATGCGCATATACAACATGTTAGTTTACATATTAGAAATATGATAAATAAACACAATAAGACAAATAAGAGTACACAAACTAATCTCTTTTACATGGTTTAGAACTTCCATATTCTTACTCCATGGCCTAAAATTAACTATTAATGAGTTACTCCGAAAATCTTGCTAACTTTCTCCTCTTTGAATTCCTTACGGAGATAAATCACAAGTACTCATTCTTAAAGGAATGCATTCAAATATAAAAGATACAAGTAAATAGAATAATAATGATGTAATAAATAAAAGATCACATAGATCTTGATTGCTTGATCATTATGGTTTCTGTTTGTTCTTTAAATATCCTAGAATGCGGCAACACTCATCCTAGGAGTAAACACATGACTGAAATAATAAAGTTTCAACGCATAGTCGATTGATATTTCTGAATCAGTTGATAATTATATGATCACATTAGTAGTCTAATTTTAAAAATACATAAATAATTTTATAAATTTTAAAAAATTAAGAAAATTCAATCAACATTACTTATGTCAATGATTAGGAGTGGAAAATAATTTTATAAAAAAATACTCATTTTTAATGATAGATACAAAGTTAGAAACTATTAAAAATATCAATATTTCACATTAATTTTGTATCAAAACTATCAATGATTATTTTTATCAGTCGACAGAGAATAGTTCAAGTTTTTAAAAAACCATTTAAAGATTTTTTTTCAAAATTATTTATAATTATAATTATGCTTTATGGGGTAAATATACATGATTTGTATATTATGTTTTCCTATTTTTTTGATAGAGTAGAGATTGTGATTGAACTCAACTATAGAAATTTACTGTTGCATTCTCAAACTTGCAATGTTAACCTAGGTTTATCTTGTAGTTCATTTCCATGTTACTGTTTCTTATCAGTTAGTGTCCGATGATTCTAAGTTAGGTTAGGTAGCTTGTTTCGAATTGCAAGAGTTAAATCACATTCATAGTTAGGTTACGAAAAGTCCTATTCAATGAATGCTTTTTAACTTTTGTGTTTCCTACCTAGTTCAGTAATCACATCATAAAAATAGAGAAAAACTGAATCTCGAAGTTATCAGCATTGTTGTAGTCTTCGTGAGACAACCTGAGTCTTTCTTTATTGACCACTTAGCTTAGAGGAGATTTTAGGAATTTTGTTTAAAATTATGTCACAACATTATAGTTTATCAGAGAGCTCATGACTCAATGAGGTTGAGCGGTTAATTATGATGATTTGGCATAGGTAAGGAAACAAGCTCAATGGCTTAGAGGTCTATGGCGATCAAAGAAGATTACATGACGTGACCAAGGAACCGTAGCATCAAAGCACTGAGGTAGTGTTGGAGTAGCTCATCAAAATGACTTAGTGGCAACAAGTTGATAGTTTGGTGGCTTAAAGTTGATAGAGACTAGAGAAAGTTACACAAGATAACCAAGGTATAATAGGATGAGAAATATTGAGGGAAACATTGATGAGAGTCGGTGGAGGCCCACTACATAGGTGAAACATGAAGGATAGTAGATGGAGTGAGCCAAGAGTCAGATGCAACCAAAGGATGAGTAACTTGACAAGAGACAAATGGGGGGCAAAGTCAAGCTATGAAGGTAAGACTATAATATTGAGTTATAAGTATTGAGTGACTTATATGCATGGGGCGAGAATACAACTCAATATAGGTGCGAGACTCAATCGTTAGGATGATTAGAGTAAGGGTCTGAGTTGATGAAGAGTTGAGTCGACTAAGTGCTCGACTCAGGTTAAGGAGCCAACAAACAAAATATTTCAGTATGTGACTTAGTTGAGTATGTAACTGTTATACTTGAGAGGTGTCCTAAGACAATCACCTTACTGTTGTACTATTTATTAAATAAATAAAAATTTACTATTTAAGTGCATATTTTTCATGTGTTTGATTGGATCTTAAACTTATTTATTGAATGTCGGCAATACAATTCATAGCATGAAGAATTTATGATTGGATCACAACTAATGAACATCTCTACATGTGTAATTATGAATGTATTGAAATTATCCCTAGTCGATGAATTGATAAACATGGATGTTATCGATTTTGTTGAGACTAGTATATTTTAAACTCTTTCGTTTGTTAAATAGTTGTTTTCACTAGCTGGAAACATTAAATGTTGAGAGTTAAATGTGGATACTAGTTAAAGATAACTAATTTATTGGAGTGACCTGCCATGAGACTTTATATGGTTCTATACATATGCCAATGAAGATCTAAGTGTAGCTTAAGTGCGAGTTTCCTTTGACTTGCGGTATTCAAGTCACCTTGATCATGGAGGCTTATACTTTGACATCTTAAGCAAACATCTCTAAGAAGGTGTGGACCTAGAATGATTGGGTATAAGTCGAAGTGTTTGAAGGTGTTTGAATAACTCATAGAGGATTCACCGCTCCTTGTAAAGAGAGACGTATACCCTATGGTCACTTGTTAAGATTGTTACTGAAAGTCTTTGTCAAAATATCACATGTCAAGAGTACGACACTCTTGGACACATGTACAATTAACTTGAATCCACAGGACAAGAAAGCAAATTTTGTTTAACCTGTGACGTAGTCAGCCTAGTGGGGATTGACACATATAAATCATGTCCTGAACTAAGTAGGTATAAGACGGTGAAAGAAATGAGACATAATTTATTGAAACAACTGAAGGGTTTAGAAATAGTTTTGGAATAAATCGTTGATTTTTCAATCAATTGGAGATCATGATGTACTACTAAGTGTCACTCATGATCATTCCATAATAAATGGTTAATTACGGACAACTAACATAATTGGGAACATATTAAGTCACACGCACTACAAGTTTCTCTGAAGGACTTAAAATGAGTTTGAGAATTGGATTCTCAGAACCAAAGAAATAAAGTATAGTTGGACCGGATAAAGGTAAAAATGATGGACTTCGTCTTATGAAGATAAAATGAACTAAATTAGTTTGGTATTTGATGGAAGAGATTTTGGTATATCAGAAGTGATGATGGGATGCGTCTTATGAAGACGAAATGAACAAAAATGAGTCAACTTGGTTTGATTTGAACCAAACTCAAGTTAATCGGTATATAGGTTCTGGTTGGATTTTCATTTGACCTAAAATCCAATAAAATATTGTATAAGATATGATATCAGTCACAACACAATCATATCCTAAGTGATCGGGCTCGATCATGGATTTTCATGTTCGACGAGAGGGTTTGAGTTATCTATATATATGAAAACGTGTAGGAATTTAATTGAAATACATATGGAGACTTGGCGTGATCAAAGTTAAAGATTGACTCAATGACTTCTTGAGATGTATTGAAATTAGAGAAGAATACTATAAGACATATGAGGAACCATAAAATGAGAGGCATCCAAGTGCAACTCAACAAGAGGCAAACTACATAGTGAAGAGTAAAGGATAACATGTGCAGCAAGCCAAGGGAGATGACCTCATAGGAGAAGAAGAGTTGCAAGTTAAAACTCTTAAATTAGTTGGGTTGAGAAAATTTTATTTGGGAGAGGATAGTGAGACTTAATTATCAAGGTAGTAGTTGACGACCCAATTGACTAAATGGTAGGCCGGCACTAAAATGAAAACTTAATTATCAAAATGGCAATTAGAAAACTTAATTATCAAAATGGTAATAGTTGACGAACCAATTGACTAAATGATAAAATTTAATCAATTGATAGTTGAGTCAACTTAAATTGATCGGCCAACAAATAATTATGTTGCAATCGAGTAGACCAAGCAGTCACCAGACTGGAGTCAATCGTTTGATGGCATAATCCATTCAATCGATGACTCAAATCAAAGATTGATCTAATAAAATAAAGTCTTAATCTTTCAAGCGAACCACCATCCACCATGATCAAAGTCTAGTTTTCCACTTGATGACTGATGGAAAATTTCCATAGGATCAAATCGATCACCCTCAAGATTAATCAGTATAAGTTGGATACCTAGATTTTCCAAGTTCTGGGAGTCAATCGATGGCATAATCCATTCAATCGATGACTCAAACAAAGATTGATCTAATAAAATAAAGTCTTAATCTTTCAAGCGAACCACCATCCACCATGATCAAAGTCTAGTTTTCCCTTCCTGCGTCGTGATTTTCTCGAAGATTCATGGAACCAACTGTGTGGGGCCACTAAGGTGGCGGATTTCACCTTTTACAGAAAAAAAAATCTAGTTTTCCACTTGATGGCTGATGAAAAATTTCCATAGGATCATATCGATCACCCTCAAGATTAATCAGCATAAGTTGGATACCTATATTTTCCAAGTTCTGGGATGCAAAAATGTCCTGCAGAGAATTTGATAAGCATGATAAATGTGACTAAAGAAGGAAAGGCTACTGTGAAACTGAATGTATAGCAAAAGCTTGTGGCAAGTTAGTCATCATAACTTGCTTGCCAATAAACATGCACTTTGAACTCACATCAATGGGACAAGACTAGAATATATGCATGTGCCAAGGGATCTTCACTTGCCCTCATCTTCATTGTTGCCCATTGCTCAGCTAAGTATACTTCATTCAGCCTCAAAGAGAAATATTGTTTTGGATATCCAACATGTTACAGACCCTCAAAGATTGATGCAAGTGCTAGGTAGAATGCCACAATGTTTTCAAGAATCAAGATTTTCTCTCTTCTTTTTTTCTAATTAATTAAATTTTTTGCAAGAACAGGAACATTCCTGAACCGATGATATTGTACATATCAGATTATGTGATTTGTTCACCAAATGCTAACTCAAATGAATAACTTTCTGGAGTAAATACAAAAGAACTGCCAATTAAGGACAAACAATACCAATTTCTTTTCACATCTGATCATATGGAAGTTTAATACAGGGCAAGAAGATCCGGTCATGTTCACAATAGTAAATGTATAATTGAATAAAGTTTGAGAGGCATCATGTGATATGGATAAAACCTATGAGCAGGAAATGCCAAATTAACATCAGCAGATAATATTTTATCATAAATAGTGAGACTAAGCAATGATTGATGGTAGGAAAGATAAAACTGCTATACTAGTCTCCAACATGAGTAGATGACCAATGAGAATGAGCAATCCAAAGATCCCCAAAGAATTCGGCTATTTCACTACCGGCCAGCAAGCAAAATAAATAGTTCTTCATCAGCAATTGCTCCAAGCTCCATTGCTCTTTCTAAGGCAGTGATTTCACCACCATCTTTAATGGATGTTATTGCACCCCTGCGCATGAACAAATTACTTAACTGACTTACATTTAGAACAAGAAATAATGAACGATCATGCCAGATAAAAATAAGACAATTTTTTAATGATTAGCTCTTGGGAATTTTGACAGGAGAGGGTTCCACTATTTCAAAGAGTTGCAATATAATTTTGCATCAACTGCCACAAAGCAGTGTAGATAACCAGATAATTTTATTTTGGTCTGACTACAATATGTCCTCACACTATGTTGAATGTGAAAAGAATCACCATTCAGGGTGGGAGCGACAAGCTTTGCACTATACAGATTTGAACGCAAATAGTATTTAGCGAACATGTACGACAGAAATATCACTACAGGAGAAAAAACACCAGAAATTTTAACCTTTTGGATGAACTTCACATCATTAGAGCATATGCCCATACTCGTACCTTCTAATTAGATATTTGGCAAGAGAATCATTCTTCAGGGAAATACAGCGATGAAGAGGTGTCCTTCCATGAATGTCCTGGAAATTAATGTCAGCACCAAACTGTAGCAGGAGTTCCACCATAACAGGATCACCGACATGACAGGCTAAATGCAATAGGGAACAACCTTGGAAACAACTATCGGCTTCACCAGACTCATTAATTTTCTGGCATAGTGCAGGATCCAATTGTTTTGTGCCTGCAGTAACATTGTTCTCATGTGTTGGAGTATCCACAGTGTGATGAAGCTCATTGTTCACCTCATCATAGTTAGAGTTAGGACAGGCATTTGATGCCACAAGGAGGCCATATGCCATTTTAACATTTTTAGTTTTGACTGCTTCCCACATTTGAATATTAACAAAAGAAGGATCAGATTGGATACTTTCTCTGACTATCAGAGATTTGTCCACATACTGCAAGCAAATAGGTAGAGGATGAGATGTTCAGTGAGCAAATGAGAAAATTAGAGCAAAGATAAGATAGCTTAAAACTCTATTTAGTTAATCATAAGCTGCAAAATTTACATCATACCAAAGGGCAACCCGGTGCACAAAACTCCCATTAGTGCGGGATCTAAGGGATCATATCACATTGGATTTATTGTATGCAATTTTATTTTGCTTTTTGTAAGAGATTGTTTCTGCAATTCGAACCTGTGACCTCAAGGTCATACGATAGCAATTTTACCATTGCAAAATCTAAGTCATACTATCGTAGGAAAATGTTTTTGAAGTCACATGTTGCCACATGTTTCTAATAACCTACATAGTATTATCTCTTTTAATGTTTAAGAAACCTTTCATTCCTCCAGAAAATATTATCTTGGTGACACAATTTGCAACAAAGGTTAAATTATGTTCTTGTCTAGAACAGTTAATAGAATAAATCAGACTGTCAAAGTGATGCAACATGACAGATCAAAATATTTTACAAATAATTGATACCACTTGATGGGGTACAAGTGGATTAAAAGTCACACAGAACAAATAGAAGAAATTTTATTATAGAAAGATAGCATAAAAGATTGAGGTCCCTTTTAAAGACTTTAATCCAAATAAAATTGAAATAAATTAAAAATATTATAGGAAAGAAATAATCCTATATTTAAAGAACTCAGTCAAAATAGAAAATAAACCAATTTACAAACTAAAAAATAAATCAAATTAAAACAACTTCCACCAAAACTTTCTTATAATACAAAAATAAAACAATTACCAATATTGATAATTTTCATGTAAAGATCAAAAACTACCAAAATAAACTGTTACATATCTAAAATCATCTGAAAAATTAAATTCCTAGTTAGCATTATGAAAAGTGACTATGCTTCCTAAAGATTTAGCCCTTTGCATATGGTGATTGTTCATATTTCTTAGGTAAAACAATATTCATTAATTTAAATAATCTAACTGGTTAATTAACTTTGCATAAAACAGGTTTTAGAGTATCCAAACTGCATAGTGTACTGTATTCATTAACCTCTAAAGAACACTAAACACTCCTTTAATGCTACAACATATACCAGCACCCCATGAATGATCCCTCTTATAACCAGATTACTTGAAATAAATGTAACAAAAATAAGACAATGCTATTGCTTTGAAAAATATAAATAAAATCAGTGGCTTCACAATGATAATAGCTAACTTCTACAAATAGGCATCTAGTTAGAATGCCATCTTCTCTCTTGGTACTTCTTTCATCTTCTCCCACTTGGTAATCAAAATTATTTACTAAAGCAGTCATTTTCTATCATATATTTTCAAGTTTGCTAAGAAAAGGAAGCTCAGATTATTGTTTTTCTTCAAAGCCCACCAATTAGCATGGTGGTAGAGGCAGTGGTCTTGTGGCATAATCCTTCGGATCGATCCCCTTACAGGGCCTCCAATTTCTTTTACTTTTTATAGAAAAAAGCCGATATTAGATTTCAATTAAAAGAACTATGGTGGAAAATGATTTGCAAAAGCAACATATATGCTCAATATAAGTACAGACATTTATTGAGTATTAACATCCATAATGTTTCAATCCAGCAATAGATGTCATGAAATGATGAACAATGAGTTGTGCCCATTAGCATTACCTTTGAATGAATGTATTTTTCTTTTATCAAAAGAATATCCTTGGATGTGGGCTTTTTGATACATGGTACATCTACGATATGGTCATCGATTCTGCATGAAGCATTTGAAAACTATGAAACCAAGATATCTGAAAGAGAATTTTTACACTCGAATATCTAAAATTGCAAGAGTCAGCAAGACTTGGAATAGGAAAATTGCTGTCAAATGATTTCTCACCTTTGATTTTGAGTAAGAAGCAACCCCTCCCAGACAGAATTACAGTAAGCATTACCAAGGGCAGAAAATAGATCTATAATGGTTGGTTCCCAAACCTTAACGTCTAGTGTAAGTGATCTCACCTAAAAACAATAAAACTATCAGTATGCTTGTATAAGTTAACATGTACAGCCAGAGGTTTCATACATCAATATTCTCATATCACTATTAGCACACTACATACAATGTCAGATTACACAACTATTTTAAATTTGTCAAGCCAACAGGAAACAAAAACCTTGATTTCAGCCCATATAGAGTGGGCAATTACTCATGCAACATAAATAAGTTATTTAAACCAAAATTAACCATGAACACTAAATTAAAACTTGCGTTAATTATATGCTTAGATAGGCAAAGAATGCAATATAACTATATTATTTATGTAAATATTTGGATAAATCCACTAGAACATATTATCCATAAATTAGAGATACAGTATCATATTTTGTAGTTGCATCAACAGAATTATACACATTTTTATTGCAATATAGTAAAAAAGTTGATAATCATCATTGTATGTCCTATCTAGTTATCAAACTTAAATGTTACCCTATATAGCCTCATTGCTTCTTGCATCATATGATTCATATCGTAATCTCCTCCATTTGTTCATTCAGACACTCCACTTGTTCGTTTAAATATGGATTGGCAATTTTATAAGCAGCCGAAGAATGAATATTAGAACAAGATTTTTTTGGATGATGGACACTATGCAATGATAGTATGTATTATTTGTTGAATCAGGGGGAATTAGATTGAAATGAAAAAAAAACAATATTTTAACAAAACAGTTTCTTCTCCTTTGTGTAGGCATCATTAATCTAGTTTGCTTACTAGTTTGGTGTAGAATGGTCTAGAAAATCAATCAAACAATAGCGACAATATCAATTGCAAGCTTTCGTCCCATGGAAGGAAAGAAAGACCAAAATAATCATGTAATGAGGAAACACGAGTACTTGTAGTCCTCCGCAATATTGGTACTACAATTGAACCACTTCTGCTCACACTAGTTGTGTCATAACTATGACGCAATTGTTGCACCACTTCCATATTCAGTTCAAGAGGCACAAAGAGTGGGTAAAAGTTTTTGATCATTTGGGATATAATTGTCATAACCTTTAAATTTATCATAAATGGGTTACTCAGAAGCTCGTTAATAAAAAATTTCACATTGTTATTATTATTGTTGTTAATATTTAAACTTTTTTGCATCAAGTTTCTCCATCGCACAATAGATTTCTTAAGGGACTTATAGGCAATTTAAAACATCTCAATATCTACCATCAAGATGTTGCTTAAGGAGTGTGACCCATCCCTACGTTCAATCATATTATAATGTAAAGGCTAATAATTAAATAATCTAGCATCACCAGTGCAACTATAGATTTCGACCTAATAAAACCCAAAACATACTGGCAGATCAAGTAAAAATAAGAACTGAGATATTCAAAATGAAGACAGCTAATAAGTTGAGGGTTTAGCACCTTGGAAATGTGGACACCGAGGTTCCTGTGAACTCCAGAGCATTCTATGCAAACAAGAATTCCCAGATTTAAAGATGCCCATTGAGGCTCAGGAGCACCGCATTCAGCACAGGCATCATTCCCAGGAATATCTTGTAGGACCTTGGAAATATTACCAAATCCTCTTGTATTCATGCACTCCACTAGCTGTTTAGCATCAGCACCATTTGAACCAGCGGAATTTTGATTCTCCGTATCCAAACTTCCAAAAGAAAGCTACCTCATGATGACACAAGAATTTCAATAAGAAAATCAGAATAACTAACTGCAATTTGTCAGTCTTTTTCTATAGGAAAATGTAATGACCCAATTATAATATGCTAAACCATTGTGTCTGATGAATATCATCCCAACTTGTCACTTGTGAAACTTTTGGTGACAAACTACTTAAGTGCCCTAAGAGGACATCCTCAATTCTAATAGAAGTGCTCTTAATCAGTTAGCACTAGAAGCAAAGTAGGAAAGAAACAAAAAAAGAATACTTTTAGGAGATCACCTGTTTAGGAAAAGGAGAATTGAGAAGTGATGCAATAACTCCTGTAATCTTCTCAACCCAGTCCATTCTCTCCATCTCATTTTCAGCCTGCCTTATGGAAGAGAAAATTAAGAAGTACAATAGTGCACCGAAGGAGAAAATGAATCATAAACAACTGACATGATTTAAAAAAAATAAGAAAATGATTTTTGCATACTTTACCAAAGTGAACTTGCATATACCTGCAGTGTGAGTGTCTTCATAGGTGAAATAATTCTGAAGCAAAATCTCATATTGGCCTGCTCTGCATCCATCTTAATGGTTGATGTTTGAAGGTCAACATTATGAAAGTTGAGATTATCATTATCCTGAAAACCAGAATGTTTGTATGAGAATCTACATCTGCTAAAATAGCTGACATTCCATATGGGATCTCTGACATATGAAGCATTAGATAATCCATAGTAAAGTAAATGCATTGACTATGTTTTAATGTACAGTATTGGTTGTATCTGATAAGAACAGAAACAATGTTTCAGGAAAGTTACAAATATTGGTGTGGCAACATTTCAGAAGTGGTACCAAATCAGTAGCAGCATGAGTTACCTTGCCAGATTAATAGCATGTCTTGATCTTCATTAGATGGTGAAAATCAAAAGGTTGGCAAAGAGAGAGACTTGAGAGAGAATTTTATTTGAGAGAAGAACATGAGGAATGTTAAAGTATCTTCATGGCAACATCCGACAACCAAGAATGGATCTCACTTAGCCATTTTTTTATTGTTTCAGATAATGCTTACAGTTAGATACCCAGCTGTTGGCACTGTACTGTCTAATACGGGCAGTACAAAATCATAGTAAGCTCAACATGCCCATGAGTCAATGACTACCTGAAATCCAGTGATCTGCAAGCCAACACTTGGATATACCAGTATCAGTATCTACTGCCTAGGCACGAGATCTGAGTCCATAGTCCAAGCACCATAGAGTATATGCCTTGCTTTATATCAGTCTTTTAAAAATGCAAATTAAATGAGCTAGTAAAATGTTCACAAGATAATTGGATACATCCATGGTTTAAAATCTCGAGTGGTGTCAAGGTTTTAGTTCCGGACCGAAACAATACAGCTTTGGTATTGCATCGTGTCGTGCCGATATAGTTTCGATATTTTTTAAATATAAATATATTAACTAAAAATAGAATATTTAATCTAAATATTTAAAAAATATAAAATAAAATATTTTTAAATATATATAATAAATATATATTAAATAAATGGGATAATTTTATCAGACTTTAATTAAACATATTTAAATTATCTCAAACATAGCTAGGAGTTGATTAAAATTATTAACCTAAGTTATTTATTAAAAACATTATCCTGTTCCGCATGACCGCGCTTGTTGTTGGTCTCGTGTGACACGTCTGTACAGTGTCTCGGTCGGAACCTCGTGTCGGTGCCAGTCCGCGGTGGCGTTTTGCAAACTGATATGACTTACAATCTAATGAAGTTCCCTTATATTGTAGATAAAACTTCTTTAGCAAAGGGAGAGATGGATGACCCAACCTACAATGAGCCTCTCGAAAGGAGAAGAGACACTTGAGCAAGAAAAAGAATTTGAGAGTGGTGTGTCAAGAATGTAGAGACCTCTAGATTCACATCCTTTACTAATAATCTTCTTCGTCATAAGATCCTAAATAAACAATGATCAGGAAAAAATAAATGCAACAGTTAAGATTACAAGTTAGTTGACTGATACAGAGCAAATTAAAGAATAAATTAAGTAAATATAAGTCAGAGGACAGAGGAAGCAAAAGAGTAAAATTGATAGTGCAGACCCAAGAACACAAGATGGAGATCCATTAACTAAAGTATTGGAAAATTAAAAGATCCTGATTGCATAAAATCTGGAAATAATCTTTGCAAATCAGGAAACAATCTTTGAGATCCTAATGGCATAAAATCAGAAAATAATATTTAGGTTTCCTTTCTTTTATTTGTTACTATTTTTCTATATTTTGTATCTTCTATTTATTGATGTAATTTTTAGTTGAAAAAATTTTTAAAAAATAATTACCTTTCTTCCCGATTTTTCTTCATAGTATCAGAGCCCTAGGTTCGATCTAAGGATTTTTCATAGCAAATCAAAATCCATGGAAGAAGGCCTTAATTGGCACCACAAGTGGAGATTCGATGGCGTCAAGAAAAACTACTGTCAACTCGAATTTAAACCCACCAATATCTTTCAATGGTTCGACGGAGGGATCCTCTAACTCACTCCAAGTTAATATTCAATGGTTTAATGGAAATAACTACATGGAATGGTCACAAATTGTGCGCCTGATTTTGGAAGGGAAAGGTAAACTTGGATATGTTACAGGAGAAGTGACCAAAGCAACTGATGAAGACTCAAGATTTAAAGCCTGAAAATTTGAAAAATCGTTGCTTATTGCATTGTTAGTAAATTCCATAAAGCCCCTATCAAAAAGTCGTTTATGTTCCTACCTATAGCCAAAGAGGTGTGAGAGGCAGCTAGAGACACTTATTCAGATTTGGAGAACTCTTCGCAAATTTTTAGCCTAAAATCAAGGCTATGGCATGCGAAACAAGGGGAACGTGATGTGACTTCCTACTACAATGAGTTGATGATGTTGTGGCAAGTACTAGATTTATGCTATGATAATATTTGGAAGTGTGTTGATGATAGTGTTCGTTTTATGAAACAGCAAGAGAATGATCATGTGTTTATGTTCTTGGTGGGACTTAACAAGGATGAAGGGGTCGAATCTTGGGAAAGACACCTCTACCAACAATCTGTGAGGTATTTTCAGAAGTCCGGAGAGAAGAAGCTCGACAAAGTATTATGCTTAACAAATCTTCTTCAGTTTCTACTAACTTAAGTTTGGAAAGTGTTGCCCTTGTTACTAAAGGTTTTCAAGAGGAAGCGAAGAAAGATGGCAAAAGGTTTGACAACCATGGTGCAACCATTGCAAACGCTTGTGGCACATGCGAGAAACATGCTGGAAAATCCATGGGGTTCCAAAAAATTGGAAGAAAAGAACCAAGGGCGAAGGTTGTGCATTTTAGACTACTATCTCAGATCAAGAGGGGTCGTCTACTCCAAGCTTACTTCCTTTCACCAAAGAACAAATAGACCAACTGCATAAGCTCCTAAAGTCTCAAAAACTCCCTTCTTGTTTGATAGCTTAAAAGGGTAATTGCATGACAACAACCTTCCTTAGTATCAATTCTAATCGCACTTGGATCATTGATTTAAGTGCAACTGATCATATGATAGGAATGTCAAACCTTTTCCCTTCATATAGTCCTTGTGTAGGTAACAAAAAAATTAAGATTGCAGATAACTCTCTTTCAGCCATTGCAGGAAAAAGTTTTGTTGTAGTATTATCGATGCTCACTCTAAATGATGTTCTTCATGTTCCCAAATTGTCTTGTAACCTTTTATTTGTATGTAAAGCAGTTCGTGATCAAAATTGTCAAGTTAATTTCTTTTCTTCTCACTGTGTTCCAGGATTTGACCTCGGGGAGAATGATTGACAGTGCTAAATAGAGTGGAGGACTCTACTTCCTTGAGGATGGATCTGAATCAAGAAAACAATCTCAACCAAGAGGTTCCTGCTTTGAATCTATTTCTGTTTCAAACAGTAATATTATGTCATGGCATTTTAGATTAGGACATCCTAGTTTTTGATATTTAAAGCACCTGTTTTCTAAATTGTTTCACAATAAAGATCCATTGTTGTTTCATTGCGATGTCTGTGAAATTGCAAAACACCACTGCATATTTTTCCCTTCACAGCCATACAAGCCATCAAAACCGTTTATCATAATTCACAATGATATTTAGGGTCCTAATAAGATAAGCACTCCCTCTAATAAGAAATGGTTTACCACATTTACTGATGATCATACTCGACTTTGCTAGGTGTACTTATTAAAGGAAAAATCAGAAGTTGAACAAGTTTTTAAACATTTTTTCAATATGGTGCAGACTCAATTTCAAACTAAGATACAAGTTTTCAGAAGTGACAATGGAAAGGAGTATTTTAACATGATCTTAGGAAATTTTTTCCTTGAAAAGGGGATAGTTCATCACAGTTTGTGAATAGATACACCTCAACAAAATGGTATTGTTGAAAGAAAAAATAAACACTTCCTTGAGGTAGCCCAAGCATTGCTTTTTTCAACCAAAGTACTGAGGTATTTATGGGGTGAAGCTATTTTAACTGCTGCATATTTAATTAATAGACTGTCATCTACGTTCTACAATTAAGACTTCATTCAACACATTTACAACATATTTTCCTATTGCTCGTCTCTCAGCTAATTTACCATTAAAAATATTTGGTTGTACAACTTTTGTTCACAAACATAGGAAAACCGGAAAGCTTGAGCCAAGGGCATGAAAATGTCTCTTTGTGGGTTACTCCCCTACGCAAAAACGTTATAAGTGTTTTGATCCGATATCAAAAAAAAATCGTAACAATAGGTGTCACATCATTTGAAACATAACCTTTTTTTAAGAACATTCATCTTCAAGGGAATTCGAGGGAAGATTCATTTGCTAACTTTATTTGTCAAATGATATGTTTGAATTTGAGTCTACTACCTCTACACAAGAAAGAAATGGCCGAGGATCATTCTTTGAAACACCTCTCATAATGAGTGATGTTTCTACTGAATCCAGGCCAACATTTGACAATCAAAATTATGAAAAACCTAGTACAATGCCACAACATGATAAATACAGGTAATAGATTCAAGGAAGGGGAACAAACTTGGAAGGGAAATCTCTACTTGAAAAAGAATCGTATGAATCAAGTCTACAACATAGCCGTGATTCTGAGCCAAAGGAAATTTTTCATTCCGAAACTAGTACTGATAATTCTCTTCCAAGGTCTGATAGTCAATCTGAGTCTGCCATGCCAATAGCTCTTCGAAAAGGTGGCAAATCTTGTACGAAACATCCTATATCAAAGTTTGTGTCATATTCAAATTTGCCTTCATCTCTTGTTACTTTTTGTTCTCAATTATCTTGTGTAGACATTCCTAAAAATGTACAGAAGGCCCTATGAGTTCCAAAGTGGAAGGAAGTTGTGCTTGAGGAGATGAGTCTTGAGAAAAATAATACTTGGAAGATTGTTACATTATCAGTAGGGAAAAGCACTGTGGGATGTAAGTGGGTTTTCACGGTGAAATATAACTCAGACGGATCAATGGAGAGATATAAGGCTAGATTGGTGGCCAAACGGTTCACTCAAACCTATGGTGTTGATTACTCTAAGACATTTGCTCCTGTTGCAAAATTAAAAATGGTGAGAGTACTTTTATCTACCGCTGCTAATCTAAACTGGCCTTTGCAGCAATTAGACATGAAAAATGCCTTCCTCAATGGTCATTTAGAAGAGGTGTACATGGATGGTCCATTGGGCTTTAAGGAGATTCAACTCAAAGGTGTATAAATTAAGAAAGTCTTTGTAAGATCTCAAGCAATCTCCGAGAGCTTGGTTTGAGAAATTTACTCAATCAGTCAGGAAGCAAAGATACACTAAGACAAACATATCATACATTGTTCTTAAAATTCTCTACTAAAGGAAAAATTATTGTACTGATAGTGTAAGTCGATGATATTATTCTCACAGATAATAATGTGATTGAAATAGAAAGACTGAAGAAAAGTCTAGCAATTGAATTTGAGATCGAGGATTTGGGAGCATTGAAGTTTTTCCTTGGTATGTAAGTCACTCGCTCTAGAAAAGGTATTTGTTGTCTCTCAACGGAAGTATATCCTCAATCTCTTGGAGATAGGAATGAGCGGTTGCAGACCCACAAAGATCCCTATGGATCCTAACATAAACCTCTGGGAAAAAGTAAGTGTTCCTGTTGATACCGGCAGATACCAAAGGTTAGTTGGGAAACTAATTTACTTATCTCATACTCGACCAGACGTTGCTTTTTCAATCAGTGTTGTGAGTCAGTTCATGCATGCACCATTTGAAGAACATCTTGAGGTTGTCTACAGGATTCTAAGATATTTGGAGGCTACTGCTAGAAAAGATCTATTTTTCGAAAAAGCTAATTAAAGGGTTGATGTGTTTACTGATGCAGATTGGGTAGGAGCAGTTAATGATAGGAGATCCACTTCAAGATATTGCACTTTTGTATGGGGAAACCTAGTAACATGGAGAAGTAAGAAACAAAGTGTTGTAGCTAGAAGTGATGCAAAAGTTGAGTTTAGAGCAATGGCTCATGGAGTCTGTGAAGTGTTGTGGATATACAAAATACTTGAGGAGCTCAAAAAACCGTAGAACTTCCATTGAAGTTATATTGTGATAATAAGGCTGCAATAAGCATGGCTCATAACCCTGTCCAACATGATAGAACGAAACACATTGAGATTGACCGACATTTTTTAAAGGAGAAATTTGAAACTAGAACCATTTGTACCTTCTAACCAACAAATAGTTGACATCCTAACGAAGGAACTTGCAAGAGTCAATTCTGAATAGTTAATAAGCAAGTTGGGCATAATTAATATTTATGTACCAACTTAAGGGGGAGTATTGGAAAATTAGAAGATCCTAATTGCATAAAATCAGGAAATAATCTTTGAAAATCAGGAAACAATCTTTGAGATTCTGATGTATAAAATCAGGAAATAATCTTTGAAAATCAAGAAACAATCTTTGAGATTCTGATTACATAAAATCAGGAAATAATATTTAGGTTTCCTTTCTTATATTTGTTACTATGTTTCTATATTTTGTATCTTTTATTTATTGATGTAATTTCTAATTGAAAAAATTAAGAAAAAATAATTACCTTTCTTTCCGATTTTTCTTCATAAAGTAACAGTAGGATTGTTAGCTTTGAACTGAAAAGTAGAAAAAAGATAGATTTATTTGTCATATGATCTATGACATCAAAATCAATGATCCATTTGGAGGATGAGGAATGAAGGCATGCGTTGTGTTTTTACTTGAATCAACAATAACCGTGATAGAAGATAATAAAGACTTGAGTAATTCCTAATATTGTGAGAACTTGATAAATTCATCTGCAGAAATAAGGATGAATTTATCATAGGCATCATTAGTGGATTCAATATGGGCCAAGTATTTTTGCTGATTTTTATACTAAAGTTTTCTATATTCAAACTTCGTATAACCTAGCTTACGATAGTAGTTGCACATAGTACCACTAGAATTCGACGTTCGAGTTTCAATGTTCTGAGTCACTTTTTTTGCTTCCACAGTGAATAGTTGATCTCCTAGGCATATAATTAGTATTACGACTTGCTAAAGCACCACTAAACTAAACGGGTACAGTAGTTTTTGGACGAAGAATGTGAGTAAATACATCTTGTAAAGAGGAGATCTCAAAACCAGAGAGAACTTGTGACTTAGCAGACTCAAAGTCAGGAGATGGACCAGCACGGAAGCTTATGATAGTCATCTGCTCTCGTTCGCGTTGTTGAATCTTCACATCAAGGCTAAAGGGTAGCAACATATTGAGCTCCTCATATGTCTTCTTAAATGCCATAAAATAAATGATCAGGGGCTGATCTTGTTTTTCCACACAGTATAAGGCTTTGCAAATCTCATACATGTGGGAAAGATTCCATTTTCCATAGTACTAAAATTTCAGATAATCCATCAATTTTTTAACAAACTCATAGTGATTGATCAAACAAATTATCTCACTATCAATAGAATTCCAAATGTGAATGAACAAATGAGCATCCTCTCTAAGCCATGTCTACTTCAAATCATCTTTAAAAGAATCATCAGTCAAATGACCATCTTTATCAGTACTTCGTAGATAGAGGCGAACAGTCTTACTCCAATCCAAGTAGTTCGAACTATTTAGCTTATGGTCTATGATTTTAGACGTCATAGGAACCACATCCGTCACAATAGACGACTTATTTTCAATCATAAGACCTTGAAACCCAAGAAAAAATAGGAACCACATCCGTCACAATAGACGACTTATTTTCAATCATAAGACCTTGAAACCCAAGAAAAAATAGCGAAAGACCAAAATAGAGAATACAAAGTAGAATAAATACCACAATCTAAACTTTGTCCAAAGTCCACAAGCAGGGATGCGTCCATATGCGTCGACGTGTGAAACCCTATTTTCTAATCTCTAGTGTTGCTCTGTTACCAAGTTATTTAAGATGAAAAGAATCACACATTTTATTAAAAGATGACACATTTATATACAAAGCTAGGAATCTATCTTAGGTGACTATCTACAATTACGAAGTTAATTAAGCTAATTAGCAGCTAGCATAATTGACAGATATATACTACTATATATATACAGCTAACACCATTCACTCCACTCATAGTTGCAATATCTCCAACTTCCCCATGATATCCACATAGCATTCCCTGCACTACTCATCTTTATCTATTGCTCATTTTTCCTTTCTTCGGCCATTTTCCACTCATCTTGGATTCATTCATCACCATATCCATTATTGACGCCCTCAACTGCTCATCCCTTTTGTGATATCTGTTGATCACATCGCTCTCTGTTGAAGCCAATGAGCAGGAGCAGCATTTGGGTTAATCTTGCATGAGTGTTCACCTCACCAAGTGACATTTGGCGTCAAAATTAAAGCCTATGAGCTAGATGAGCCAGAATCTTCAAATCTCTATTCTATTGCCTCAAATTTATCAAGATTTCCTAGATTCTGCATCAGGTATAGTTTATTCCAGATTTCTTCCAATTTCTGGACTCTGCGCTTGATTCCAGCTTCTTCCAACTTCTGCTCATCACTAGCAGTTTCTTCCAATTTTTGCTTTACCAGAACCTTCATATCTCAGTTTTAAGGAGATCGGATGACCACATCTTCTTCCTCATGACACTTCAGCCACTGGTTGACTCTGCAGATCTCTGTTGATTGATTATAGATTACAGAATAACAAATTTGATTCTGTTTTCCAATCTTCTATTCTAAATTTTTGTACAGATCTCTCCCCCTTCTCGATTTATTGATTCTCTTCCATCTGTTCCCAGTAGGTTTTTCCACCTCAGATCACATTTATGGCAGCCTCCTGTTTATCCTGTGCAGATTTTTATGGAGAATCGAGGACCGTTACTCTTCCACCAAATGGCTTAATCTATGGAAACTTCCCATGATTGCATTCTTGATAACCCTGTTAATGTACCATTGAAAATATGAACTCGTACTCCAATGGTGCGCTTCTCATACTGTACCATTCCAACTGTGATAACCCTTGGTTCATAAAAGTACTTCAGGTGCTTGTATGATGCATGTATTTAGGTCAGAGACTTGGTTCTAGATTCAGGAACTTCTAAGTACTTAACTAGTAATGTTTCTATTTTCTCCAACTCAAACCAACACCTCATTCTACCTACCAATATTACTCTAGCAAAACGGTCACTTTCATATGAGGTTTTGGCCGAGAATTCCTTCCTTATCTTTATCACTTTCTTCTGTGTTTTATATGCCTTACTTTTCATTGAATTTACTATCTCCGAACAAACTTATAAACTAAATTATTCAGTGATTTTGGCGTATTTAGGATTTGACTACTAGAAAGGCAATTTGTGTGGGTGCAATTGTGCCCTCAAGTGGTCTGGTATGACCTTAGGTTTTAATGTTTATGTAAATGGTTCAAGTTAGGTATTACCTTATGTTTTGATGTGTGTTTGAGCGTGACAGGACTTGTAGGAAAGCATATGGAGCTTAGAAAGCTCATATGGTTGATGGTTTGTCGTGGCCAAAATGGCATGCTTAGTGGCTCGAAGGTCTGGTGAGATTGGAGAAGGATGATATGAGACATCCGAGAGATCGCAAAACGTGAAGCACTAAGGTGGTGTTGGAGCAGCTCTGGAGCATTGACTTGGCATATCTAGGTTGGCAACTCGATGGCTTAAGGTTTGTAGAGATTGAGAGATTGCATGAGGCAGACTAAAAGACCACAAAGAGTATTGAAGCAGCGAGGACATAGTCAATGGAAGCAAACTCTATAGGTGAAGGGGTGACAGATGGCATGTAGAGGAACCACAAGTTCGTGCGCATCCAAGGGTTGATTAAAGATGACCGATGGATGAAGTCAAGCTAAGAGGCTAAGTTTTCGATAAGCTATAAGTGTTGAGTGCCTTGCACTTGTTGAGGATGAGAGTAGAATTCAGTATAGGTAATCTCAACCCTAGAGGTGGTCGTGGTCAACAGTCAACTAGTAATGGATAGTAGTCAACTGGTAAATGGAAATATAATACCCCAATGGTTTCGAGGTATAAGGATTAGTCAATCAACTCATGATGGGCATTTGCCGAATAGTGTTGGAGTCGACTGAAAATCAAAACTTTAAAGTTGTGGTAAATTAGAGTTTGTGATTTGGAGCAATTGATTGATGTGGATTTCAGTCGACTAGAGGAACAATCAACCCCACTCAACTAGGACCAAAGAGCCAACAAACAAAATGGTTATATTTATCACTGAGTCAATTGGCATTAGTCAACTGGTAAGTGAACAGTCAGTTGCTTACCCATATGGAAAGCAAAAAAGAATCATTACTGCACAATAATGGTTGGATTGCGAGGGCCAATCAACTAAGAAGATGGAGCAGTCGACTATTGAGCGATAGATAGCAATAGACATTAGAGGATTGAAGGCTATAAAATGGAATCTCGGTAGAGTCTTCAAGGCTAGCAAAAATAAAGCTAGTTAGGTCTTGTTAGAGTTTCTCTCTTGTTCCAAACTTTCTTGTAATCTAATTGCAAACATTTTAGCTTGTAAAAAATTTTTCCACCTCTGATAATTGATGAACGAGAAAAGTTCGTGGCTTTCTGGAAGTGATCCACTGATGGATAATAAATTGTGGAGTAGAAGCTTAAGGGCTACCAAACTATGTTAAGTAAATATGTTAACGATTGGTAAGCGTGATTATCAATTTAAGTTTATTCTGTTGTGCTGTGCTTGTAACCTTGCTATCAATAGCAAGAGCAAAGAGAATCGCATTTGTAGATAACAATTGTTATTCACCCTGCTCTAGCTCAACCATCTGATCTCCAACAATTTATACACAACATAAGTCTCAAAGATTATGTATAGGCTATACACTCATCTGCTTTTATTGTCGACTTTATTCCTCTCCAAATCCACAGTCACCTTGAGCATTCTATCTTACAATATTTGCAAAAGATGACTCCTATTCTATATAATATTCAGTGTCTAGAGAGTGAATCTTTTCATTTAGAAAACACATTTAATCCTCATTTCCTCCTAGTATCCATAAATGTGCTTCAACATAACTTTTTCTTAATACATTCAAATATTTACGGTGGCATTTCCATTTAAAATTAGTCCTAGGTACTTTGTTCCCTTTGTTGATGTACTCGTGCATGTTTGGCTTTTGATGAAAGAATGTCCTAAGGTTTTCTCCATCCTCTATTCCTTTTGTGCTGAAATCAAAACACAGTTTGGAACTCCCAATTGTGTGCTTAGAATTGAAAATGCAAAGAATACTTCTGATATCATTATCGTTGCTTGCTAGGTCCCAAATTTGAATTGTCCAAACAATTTCCCTAAACCCTTATCAATCTCCTCTACCTGCACCCAAGACCTATCAGCAACCCCTTACCCACATCATCCTCCTCAATTGTCGCTTGAGCTCTCATCGAGCTACCATATCAGCTAGCAAATGAAATTTTAAGGAAAAACCCTCTGTTGTGCGCAATTTTGCCATGGACTCTTTTTCAATGAATAAATAAACATAGGAGAACGGTACTCATTCACAATAGACCACGTCCAAGTTAAAGATTACACCTCCCTACTATGTAACAAATTGGTAGCCTTTAGGAGCTCCTAAAATTGAGTATTTTTTGTACAAGCTAGAGTTTTACAATATTTTTGAATCGCTTCCTATGTAAGAGACAAAAATGATAATCTCCTTCAAACCCAAGATATAGTGTTCGAAGCCTGTTGAGGGTGAGAAGTTCTAGAAATTAGATGGCCTAAGAAACCTAATTTCGTTGAAGTCAATCTATCCCTTATAGCATCTTATTCATCTCAAAGGGTTGTGAATACTAGGTTCAACAATCTTCCAACATATGTTGATACCATATGTGGAAAGATTGGTGCTTATTGTTTTCTGAAATTTTTTTTTGGCTGATGCAAGCATAAATGCTAAGGCTTTATTCAAATTAACAAAACAAGGTGAGCTTAACTATTGCACTTGTCAACCAAATTATATTGGTGTTAATGGTAGTTGAATGCATGGTTTAAAATCTCATCCTATCTCAGGTCAAAATATATTATTTTAATAAATTATCAAAATTCAATATTACTTGGCACTCGATACTACTCAACACAAAGCACAAGTAATCTCTTCTGTGTTGCTATGTCAATTAAGTATCATATTATGTCAACACTAGACATCCTTGGTAAGCTACAGTACATGCTAAAATGAATTGTAATTTTGTAGTTTATGTCCATACGACATCGTATCAAAAGTGAACTATTTCATATGAGACAATCAGTCCAAATTTAGAGATATAGTGTCTTCTCTTCTTTTTTATTTCCTTCATCCTTTCACTTTTAATTCGCCATCGACACCATAAGTTGAAATGTTGGTATGCTACAGAATTTTATAGTCGAAAACTCTAGCACGGCTTGAGATTTTAACCCTTTGTTGAACATCATTATGGATCAACTTGTATTCTTTCCCATCAGAAATGAAAATCCAAAAAGATGCCTAATATCCATAAGAAAAAGTGACTAGGGTTTTCCATATGTGATCTGCTAAGAAAAATTTGAATCATTAATTTCATTGTCAGTAACATGAGTTCAGGTTCAACAGAAATTTCTGGGCAACTGTCAAAAGAGAGATGTGCAAATCATTAAACAAAGCTGGCTTGGTCAGAACTGTTTGTCAGAGTAGACTTGCCACAAACAAAGTTGCTATGGACTCAACAAATAACAAAAGACTAATATGATGAAAGAATTGGTAAACTTACTTAATCACAGCTTATGGTCATAAACTCTGTAAGTAACCTTAAAATACTTCTCATCTGAGTTAAAAATAATCACTGTTAAGGACATTGGAAAGAAAATGAATTGTACTTGAAGCAAATTGCAAAGCAAAAAAGTCAATTTTAGTAACAAGTTAGAGCGTTGAACTTTCATAGGTTTAAGATAGGATGCAAAGATAGAATAAATTTTCCGTACTTGTTGTTTGCTCCACTTATTTCCATAGTAGTACAAAGTACCACGACTATTAAGTACAAAAAATCTTTGCTTCCATTCTCCTCTTGAAGCTGAAGATCTCTTAAGAAGATAACCTTGCTTAATTATCTGTACCTGAAAGAAGTAGAAAGGTAACACTAAGTAAATCTGTTAGAGACCTTGGGTCCTATTCCTGACATGGAAGACACAAAATGGTCCTTCAAAGAGACAATTTCCTAAAATATATTCACATTTCTACATCAGCCTCCCACCCCCCACGCCCAAATCCCCAGTACTGTAGCAATTAACAAATTCAATTACATATGTAATACCTCTTCATTCACAGTAGAATTAATCAGGGCTTCTATGTTTCTGTATGAGGTAACACCAACTACATGAATGCCATCACCGCTAGTTGTGGCCACCACATTGCTGGAGGATCTTAGATTTGCAAGCTCATTTTGAGTTCTGAATTCCTGGATTCTCTTTTCAAGTTTTTCATTCTCAGCATTAATCATTTCCTTCGTCTGTTGAGTGTATGTCAAAACCTGCCAATTCAAACCAAAAAACAAGTTGCAAAGCATGATCCAAGCAATTCGTGAAATAAACAAAAAAAACACAAAAACTACCTGGTGAATAAATGGTTCCATCTGACTCAGTAATTCATAACCCTGTAAAAGGATAGAACCATAGGCATAAACCTTACCAATTAAAGTGTCCCATGTGGGCAATATAAAGAAGGTAGATCAAAAAATACAGCATAAAGGTTGAAGAGGACAGAAAATTTACCTGCTTAAAGTATCTCATATGAGCATCCATTACTGCACTTATGGATTCTAGGAATTCAAATTTTTTCTTCGCTTCAACATTAGCAAGAGCACTAACCTGAACTCCTTAAGAAGCCACATAAGGAAGTTGGCACATAAACTAATGGATTTGTGTAATTAGCAGAAAACTAAAAAAATCTTAGCAGACATACTAGATTAAAACGACATCTTTCCGAAGCTGACTTTGAGTTATGCAGATTCTGCAAGATACAAAAAAAAAAAACAGCACACTAAGCTAACATGTAGGCACATTTCAATGCACAGTTTTATAAAGGAAACCTTGCCTCTTCGAGTTCAGCAACTATGTCAGCTCTTGTGCCCTTCTTTACTGACACAAACTTCTCACGTGCCTAATGCCACAAAACAACAATATTTCAATCATTACAGTTAAAATACTAGCTTACAATGATCAATACACTGAACAATAACTTCAGTTACTACAGTTGAACAAGACTAAGAATGTAAAGGGTGTTAATGGTCAAAAGATACTTAAAAGTATATACCTTAGCATACCCTGCCATAGCTTTATTGTACTGCCAGCGACATTCCTATAATCCATGACCAGCCATCAGAACAAAAGTATAGCATTTTTTTCATTTATCCTTCCTCTGAAATAATTATCAACCTTTAACAGTTCAAATTTCCAATGTTGGTTTGACCATTTTAGAGCAACCAAACTAGCAGACTGTATTAAAGGTATTGCTCTGCTTTAGTTTTCATATATGATGCGATTGATTTTTGCTAAAGCTAAAACCACTTATTCCAAAAGCTCAAGTTGATAGGAGAGGACCTAATTTATAAATTCATATTGTAAATAATCCCCTTTCATTTATGGGTGGCATTCCCTCTTCATGTGTTGGCAAGGAATTTTACTTCATCAGTCCCAACCTCCCAACACATGACTTGAAACACATGAATTGACTCCTTTTTTTTCCTTTTTGAAACAAGCAGAATTTGAAACTCAAACCTACTACTCTGACACCGTGCTAAAAGTTAACTGAGATTCTGGGCTAGGTAGTTACCCAATCAACTTTAACAATTCGTATATACAAAAAATATCACCTCCATTCACTTTGACTATAATGCTGATAGATCCAATTTTTGTTACTACCAACTATTGGTAAATATCATACTGTGAATTCCAATATACAAAAGTTATCCAAACTATACAAAATCTTCAGTCCTCTATAATAATGTTTAGGTAGCCAATTTTTGTGATTATCAACTATTGATTATTAAGCTTGTAATATACCATGAATTTCAGCAACCAAATGTTATCCAAATTATGTAAAATCCTAAGTCCATTTGACCATATTCCACTACAACTGGATCAAAGAAAAGTTACCTTAACATTTTGCAGATCCATGTCAATGAAATGACTCAGCCTATTACTCAGCATGTGCTCTACCTGCTTGACAAGAGAGGCAACAACATCCAAGGATTCATATATAAAATCAAACCATTCAATTGGAAAGTCAATTTAGGAAATTAAATTATTTTATTCCCTACCATATACATAATAAGACAGGATGCAATCCTTTTCCATTCTGATATCTTCTCTTTTTGCAGAATTTTAAGTAGAACATGAAGGCTTGATAAAGTAAAATGCTTGAAAGCAAAATTCTAAGTTTTAGAATGAATACTTTCAAGAAAGATTTTAAGAAAATGCTTTCAAGAAATATTTTAAATTCTAGATTGGCTTGACAGTATCTGTTTCACCAAGCAGATACTGTCCATTTTACATTTTTTAAGTTATTATTTTACTGTCCTGGACCACTACCTGAACTTGCTTGAATGGTGCCTTATATTTGAAAGCCGAAGATCCCATGTATTATGTCAGAGGATTTATGCAGAATGAGAAAAAAAAGAAATACAAGGAATATTACCTGAGATTGTAGAAGTTCTTTAAAACTGGCAAGTTCTTTAAATGCAGTTGTGAACTTTGACATCACAGGTCCTGGTGGAAACACATTTTGAGGAAAAATGACATATTATTGAAATAACATGGAGGAATACCAGGGAAAACATAATTTTGTAATCATGTATATCCCTAAATTTAGCATAACTAGGTGTCATAAAAGTTTATTTACTTTTTTTTAGCAAAATCTATTAAAACTTTTAGGATTTTTTATTCAAAACGTCATTATTTTATTTTATAAAGAATAAGTAGTGTTATCATTTTATAAAACGGGGTTAGAATCTCATATATTAGATAAGTTAATACAATTTTTAATCTCTAATATGCTATCAGCAGCGAAACACAATAATTCAGCCTTGGTACTAGATATCTTTCGTTCACCATCATCCTCAAGTTTCAACACCACCTTCAACCATGGAAACATGGTGATTCAATCTCAATACTAGCTATTAATTCATTTAGCATTATCCTAAAACATATATTAGATAAGTTAATACAATTTTTAATCTCTAACATGCTATCAGCGGCGAAACACAATGATTCGACCTTGGTACTAGATATCTTTCGTTCACCATCATCCTCAAGTTTCAACACCGCCCTCAACCATGGAAACATGGTGATTCAATCTCGATACTAGTTATTATTTCATTTAGCATTATCCTAAAGCTTTAGCACTGCCATTATCCATGAATCGTTGGTTCTTCGATACGTAGTTGGTTCCTTACATCTTTTATGATCAACACTCTTTATTGTAACTTCCTACTCTCCTTATTCTTTCCTTACAAATAAGAAGTTAGTTCCTTCCTTTTTTCTTTCATGTTCTATAATTTTTTTCTTAATTTATTTTCTCTTTATCTCTTTTTCTTCGTGTACTCTTAATTTTACTTCCCTTTATCCCAGTGCTTTTACTTCTCCATTTTTGTTTATATCATTCTATTATCATTCCCTTGTCTTATTTGTCATTTTTCTCTTTCCTGCCCCTCCTCCCCTTGTTCTACATCTTTTTGCTTGTTGTAAATCTTTATCTATATCTTCTAAACATTTATCTTATCTTTTATTTCAATTGTCTCCTCGTCTCACGTCCCTCGTCCTCTTATTATTTTTATTTTCATCCTTTGCATTTTTTAAGGTACTTTTTTTTATCATATTTATAGTTAACTTCTTTTAATTTTTTTATTATCTTTTTTATAATCTTTATCTCGATCTTTATTAGTTTTTTTATATTTTTCATATTATTTTTTAACTCATTCTTTCTTTTTGAATTTGCTATTATTAGGTATTTATTTTTATATTCTTTCACTCCTCATCATACATTGTTTCCTCCAACACAGCCTCCACAATTACATTCATCTCTACTGTTTTGTTCTGCCACCATTATTAATTTCTTTATTTTTATTCATTCTTGGATCCTAACCCCCACCCCTCACTGTTTTGGATTTTCTTCATCCATGCTTCATTGTTTTTTTTCCTATTCTACTCGATTTTCTAAAGACAAATCGAAATATTTCTTAAATTTTACCAACCTTCATAGTTGTTCAGTCTTCATTGTCCAATTTTCTTATTTCTTTTCCTAGTTTTTATAGTTGTATTCCTTTTGTTAGCTTTCATAGCTTGATTTCTTTCCTGACCTTTATAATTAGATTCCTTTTACCAAACTGAATTTTTCACTATTGTTTAAATTTTTTCATGTTTCTCGGCCTTCAATGTCAATTTTTTCCACATCAGCCTTTGTAGCTGAATTCCTTTTATTGACCTTTATAGCTGGATAATTTTTTTATTTCTTTTACCAACCTTTATTGTTGAATTCCTTTTACTAATCTTTATGCAGGACAATTTTTCTATAGTTTCTTTTACTAGTCTTTGCAACTAGAACCCTTTTACCCGCCTTCATAGCTAGATTTTTTCCTATTGTTTGGCCTTCATATAGTTGGATTCTTTTTACCTGCCTTCATAGATAGGCAATTCTTCCTATTTTCTTTTACCAACCTTCATAATTTGATTCCTCTTACTAGTCTTAAATTTTTCCTTATGGCTCGACCTTCATTGTCAATTTTTCTTATCTCTCATTAATTTTTTTCTACAATTTTTGACTTATAAATTGTCAAAATGTGTAGAAACATCAACTACAGCACAATCAGAATAGGTCGAGAGGTCAGATCTCTTATTGGTAACCTTGACAAAACTTCGCCTACTTATTTATTGGTGTACTCGAACAAGGATTCAAAGAAGATAATTGGGCATGCGAAAGAATGGAATGGGCTCTATTATCTTTAACTGTTGGGTTATTCCTCAACTCAAAAAGAGCACAAGTATTATCATCCTTCATCAAAGTTCTATATGTCGGTAGACATTACTTTTGATGAATAAACATCTTACTTCACCACGCCTTATTTTCAATGTGTCGTAACTTCCAATGTCTAATTAGGTATCTGACTTCATGCCAAATCCTACATCTCAATATATGTCAAATCCTATGTATGTCTAAATTTGTGGTAAATATTGTCTAAACTTGTGCATAAAAATTTCAACTGTCATTGAGAATTGACAAAGGTTATTCGAGGGAGAAGATGACTATTATTGAACTAATGTAAGTTCCAGAATGTAAAACTGATCCTAAGAATGAGTTTGATGTCAAGAATGCATTTTTTGCGCAAAAAATAGAGAAAGAATTTTATATGGAGGCCACAATAGGATATGGAAATAATTTGGATGCTCATACTATATATAAATTGAAGAAAGCCTCATGAATTTAAGCAATCACCATAGGAATAATTTGGCAAATTTGTGAGAATTATAATTGCCATGAGATGCAACAAAGCTAAAGGGATCACACATTATTTATTAAACACACTTTTTCACGGGGAGTCATAACATTTTAAGTGTATCTAAGTGTATGTTGATGATCAAATAGTAAAGAGAGAACTTCTAATTCAGTGTTTGGTAAAGGAGTATAAAATTCTTTCTTGGGATTGAAGTAGCTCACTCTAAGAAATACGTTATAGATCTTCTTATAGAAATATGTTATAGATCTTTTTGAAGAAATATGCTAGACAACATGCAAGCCAATAAGTACTTCAATAGCCCTAAATCTAAATTTGGAATCGCAAAAAAAAAGATGTCACGGTCAATAAGAAAATGTACCAATGACTGGTAAGAAAACTTATTTATCTTATACACAATCTGACATAGCATATGTAGTAAATATGATTAGGCAATTCATACATAACAAAAAAAAAAAAAAACTCATTTACAAGTAGCTCACTGTACAGTATCTCAAAGAACACCTGAAAAACATATGAAATTTTGTTTAGAAGAAATGTTTGATGGTAATGATGTTGGATCAATAGTTAAGGAAGTTAACCATTAAATATTGCACTCTTCTTGGTAGTAACCTCGTGACAGAGAAGCAAGAAAGCAGATGTGGCAGCATGGTCTATTATAGAGGCAGAATTTTGAGCAATGACTCAACAACAACAACCAAGTCTTTATCCCACTAGACGGGGTTAGTTATATGGATCCTTCTACACCATTAAGCTTGATCTCCTATTATATCCTTATCTATATTCAAATGTGTCAAGAAATGTGGAATGAAATTCTCTCTTACTCTTATCATTATGCACAATAATGAGTATATATATACTTTTTACATTGATAAGGTATACAAACTAGAAAAATAGAAAAGAATAACATTGAGAAGAGGCCACTAGGTTGCTCCAATGACCCTAATAAACTTTGAATAGAAAGGGTTCTTATTGCTCCATCAGATTGAGGAAGGTTGTTTGTTTCTACAATCTTAGACATCACAAAATATGAAAAAAAAAACCATCTATAAAGGCTGACACAATCGGAAGAAGAAGAAAAATATATATTGACAATGAAGACCAATAATAAATCAGGAATGAAAGCCAAGAAAGAGCAAATAAAAACTTGGCAATGAAGATCAAAACAAAGAAAGTCTCAGAGGCACAAAATCCTAAAGCTCTTATACCATGTTAAGAAACGTGGAATGAAATTCTCTCTCACACATTCATTATACACAATAATGAATATATATATATATATATATATATATATATATATATATATACACACATTGTACATTAATTATGCATAAAACCTAGAAAAATAGAAAATAATAAATTAAAATATTTTATTTCTAAATTTGATCCTTGTATCAAGGGATATTCATGATAAGAGATTTTCCATATCAAGGGATTTCTATAATCAACTATCCTAAAATAGTTGTCAACTTTCCAACAAAATGAATTTTATCCAATTTTATCGTTGTTAACCAAATCTTCGTTTTGGTGCAAACAACACTAGATGATCGAATCTATATTTTAATACATGACAAAGGATTTAACGTTAGGCATCATATATTCTAACTGGTATGTCAAATGTGCAGGTAAAAGGAACTTGACAAGAGAAGTCTTGTTGGGCTAGGAGGATCGAACACCAAGCAGGAGAAGTCTTGGTGGGTCAGGAGAATTAGATAATAAGCAGAAGCCTGGGTGGATCAAGAGGACCAAACAACATACAAGAGAAGCTCTAGTAAGTCAAGAGGGTTAAACACTAGGCGAGTGAAGCCCTAAAGGATTGAACAATGCTAACAACCATTTTAATATATTATTTTGGCTCTTATACTTAATGTTTGAACTCTCTCATGTGTGTAATTCCGTGTTTATATCGTATTTAACGAATAAGGGTTTATTTTGAGTTTTATTTCAAATTCATCCTAATTGATAGCCTTTTTATTGAAATGTGAATGTACCTTATTTTGTAGGCATCAAAGGAGGGCTCAAATGCAGGAAACAAAAGCTAACATGGCCCAGTCGTGTCCCCTGACATGGCCTGGCTGTGTCCCTTACTGGAACCCAACAAAATGCGCGACCAAAAGTCCTCCAGAGGCTAACACGACTTGGTCGTGCTTTTTAGCACGACTGTATCCCACAGTAGAGGCTGCAAATTCCACTCCAAGGGCCAACATAGTCTGGTCGTGCTAAAAAGCACGATCGTGGCACGAGGGAAATCAGCAGCTCATTTCATCACCTATAAAAGTTAAACTCAAATCTAGGGCTCTGGGAGTCTTCTTCCTCCACCATTTCCACTATCTCCACTTTATCAGGAGTCCATCTCACCCTCCCCCGGTTGGGAGAGGCTCCATCTTCATTCACAGGGCCATCTCCCTCCATCCATCGAGAAGAAGAGATCAAAGAGGGGTTCCCTTCATCAACTCCATCTCACCGCCGACCATGCCTTCATCCACCTCAAGAGGAGGAAAGAGGGTTTCCTTCCTCATCGGAGAGCCACCATCCACTAAGGAGAAAAGTCGAAGAGGGGGTTCTTGTCTTCCTCTCCTCCAACATTGTCCACTGAAGCTTATGGGTTCCTAGTTCCAAGCCACATCCATCCATCGATTGTCCACAAACTTTGAGGTTCCAAGTTCCGCATACAACTCCACCAAGCTTTAAGGGTTCCGGTGCTCGTTCCGCATCATCCACCACATAGGGAGAAATCTCCACTTTACCTTAGTGTAGCTTAGTTTTCATGCTTGCTATGTGTTTATTTTTATGCCCCTTACATTACTTTAATTTCTATTAATGCATTTTAATTCATTTAATTTCCGCTTTGTCTTGTTTCGTTTAAATGCTTTATGTTCTTGGCATTTAATTGGATGCAAGTAGATTAGATTAGGTTAGGAATGCTTTACATCATGTTTTCGTTAATTCAATTGCAATCGTAGTTAGGTTAGATTAGAATGTCTTTCATTCAGTAGTCTTCGCAATGCAAAACCCAAAATTCCCAATTACAACATTAAAAAAACCTAAAGCAATAGCAAACTGAATCCTAGGATTACCATTCGCCGGCTACATTCCTTGTGAGAGACGATCCGAGTCATTCTTTATGCTATTTTAGTATAGCAGATTTGAATTTGTAACCATAGTATGATAGACGAGTTATCAAATTTTGGCACCATTGTCGATGAGTGTTACAATGTTTGATAATCTTAGGATTATTCTTTGTTTTTCTATTTTGTTGTTTTATTTTTCTATACAGTGAAAAAATTTTACTTATATGATCCGAGTCATTCTTTATGCTATTTTAGTATATCTTCGTTCGCACTCAAACTTTGCAGGCTGAAGAATTAAGGGGTGGAGATCAATATTCACAGCTTCGTCGTGAATTAAAGTCTATTTTGGCCAAATTCTATCATTTAGACCACCTTTTCAATTTTTCAAAAAAATTTATTTCATTTTTAAGCTTTATTTTCACTTAATTTTACTTTTGTAGTGGTCGCAAAAATTCTAAAAATTATTAGGTGTCTTAATTCTTTTATATCCATGTGTTTTGTCTAGTGTGTTTCCTATGTCTTTGATATTGTTACTAGTGTTTCAGTGTAAGACCAAAAAAACTTTATCGTGAGTGAACACGGATGCTTATTTTTAGTAGTTTGGAGGTGTTAATAAGGCCCATGTATTGAGTCCTGAGCAATATCAGATGGGAAGCAAGTTGGATGAGATAACTTCTTTTGTTACATAGATGGCCTTAAATCAATCTCAACAGCAGACCATGCAACCGGAGCAATACTACTAACCTCAACAACCCTATATTCCTGGATGCATTAAGATGACGGTTGCTATCAGCAGCCCCTCAGTATTACCAACACCAATGTCACAATATGTACAATTCATTTGCCAATACATACAGTCTTGATGGGTTGGATCATCCAAATTTCGATTATGGGGGCGAACAACAAGAGATTGTTCAACCTTTCTCGGCAAATTAGAGGTCATTTAAATTTTCGAATAACTCGATGCCTACCTGGCCACAATCACTCCAGCAAGTCGATCCAATTCCCTAGGAGATATTCCAAGACTTTAGTGAAGAAACTCCTGCTCCTAATCAAACAGAAACCTCATTGCAGAAACTAGAAGATCTCGTGTAGCAAATGGCAACCCAGAACCTCCAATTCCAACAAAGCGCATCAATACAGAATTTGGAAGTGCAGATAGACCAACTTGCATCATCTATCAATCAGCTACAAGCACAAGACTCCAGTCAATTTCCCTTAGAGACCATTCCTATTAGTATCTAAGTGCTTGAGGAGATGGATTGTGAAACATACAAGGATGGAATTGTTGATGTTGCAGATTTTGTTTATGTTGATGAGGCATGCAAAAATCTAGATGATATTATTATTGAGGTTGCAAATATCGATGATGATGTTAGTATGTTATTAACTGATCCTGTGTGAGGATGATGATGAATATGGAAGTGTAGAGACTTGTACAGCGAAGGCAATACCCTAAGAATCACTTTTTTCAGTTGTACAACCATCTAAATTGAAATTGCAACTCTTTCCTGACTACTTGAAGTATGCACATCTAGAGGAGGATGAGCAGTTGCCGATTATCACAGGCCAGAATCTCCTATCTGATAAAAGATAGACACATTCACTTGTCCAGAATCTCCAAGTATCTTCCAACACTGGATGGTGAGTATCTTTTCTCATCTTTTAGAAAATTTCATGGAGATATATATGGATGATTCTACTATGTATGGCTCATCCTTTAATACATGTTCAGCTAAGATTGATGTTGTTTCAGCTCTTCCTTACATCGCATGCGTATGAGAGATAGCGAAAGGTATAGGTGAGAGCGAGGTAGCAATGTCATATAGTAGACATGTCGACCTCAGAAAGTGTTTCCCTTTTTTCATTATAAACCCCCCCCCCCCCCCCCAACCCCATCTCCGAGTCTGATTCATCAGAGCCACTCATTCACTTTAACCTTCCCAGCTTACCTTTAATTTGCAGTCCAATCAATACAAAATTGCACCTGAACAGAATTCCCCATAGATTAACTTGTTTACAAACTAAAATTGTAAAATTAAACCAAAAATCGCAATTATTTAAATTATACCTGGTTTTACTTAATTGAAAACTGTGATATAACAAGTCAACATTGAGATAGAAGTATTCAAAATGACTATGACTAACCTCCAATAGCTACACTAACTGGGTCATCTTGTCCAACTCCAAATGCTTCTAATGAATCTGCAAAGTAAATGTCATTATGATAGGATTCCTCAAGTGATGACCTGTAAAGTAAAAGCTAATTTCTCAGCAAAGATAAAGATGATAATATAATGACTTAAACATAAAGTGTCAAAATATAATATTTTAACACTAGAATATGGGGTTCCATAAGAAAAGAAGGGTGAATCCGCTAAGCACACAGCAAACTCACATGAATCTATTACATCCCTTGTGAAGCTTTTGACACCGGGTTCTTAACTCTTCAGCTGTCTGCTCTAATGAAAATATCTGCAAATTAACCATAAGAAACAGACTTCAGCTTACTTAAAGTATTTACTAATATTATATTTCGAAAATAAGCTAGTGTGATATGCACTTGTCTGCAAGATAGCCCAAATGAGGCATAAAGTTTATCAACACTAGGTTGATGCCATGCATGCTATGCTGACAAGCATTTTAATGATTTTTATATGATTAGATCTAATCAGAATGGGGACTTTAGCATACTTAACTCATTTGTACAAGATGAATAGTTAAGTAGCATGGTTTGAAGTCTTGTACTATGACGAGGAAAACTATCGAAATGAAATGTTTCAATAGATTACCGATACTTGATACTACTCGACACCAAGACAATGTGTGTTGTATCGTTGAGTCAATCATGTCGACAAGTATCATTTCATGTCAACAGTCGACACCTTTTGGCATACTAAAATTGAAATAATAATATTATTTTTTTTTATTTTATAGTCTGTCTCCATACAAGATAATATTGTAGGATTTCAGATGGAAAGAAAACATTGAACTTAACTATGCAATTGTTTATCTTTTTTCTTTATCTTTTTCCTCCTTCCACCTCCAATTTACTATTGGCACCATACATCGAAACATCAACGCGATACTGAAAGAGTATCGTTCCACTCAAAAATCAAAATATTGACACGACTGAAGATTTTGAACCTTTAGAAGTAGTATACTACCAAAGCATGATATGACAATATTTCATTACAATTAGTGTCAAAATCATTCAGTATATGATACATTGTAAGTACATCACTTGATGGCACAAGAGCTCCAATAAGATATTAGGATGATGCAGAGCTGGTTGGATCTCTGCTATGTGGAAAAAGCAAGGGTAACAAAAACAATGAAGATTAAGTTAATGTAAGACACAATGTAGAGGAGCATATGTTGTTAGTTTACTTTACAACATGAATACAAACGGTGTGGCTATTATGACTATTACAAGCATTTTCAAAGTTGATTTTAGTATTTATTAGAGATTCGATTGACATGTAAATTGGGCAAATTGGCCCATAAGTGGTCCTAACATGCACATCTTTGGTGTTAAGGTCTTTTATTAAGTTAGACATTAACAAAGTTGTTGTGAAAGATATTTTGTAACCATGTTTATCCCAAAATATTTTGCTGAAAATATTCCATAAATCATTAGATCTCATTATGTAAATTATGGGATATAATAGCATAACTAGTTTTTGTAAAAGAATTTTTATAGAAAAGTTTATTATTTTATTAAGGAATAAAACATGTTATCAATCTATAAAAAGGAGAAAGGATCTCGTGTATTAAATAAGTTTTGAGTTAATATAATTTTCAATTTTCATTATATTATCAGATTAAGCACATTATACCCTACCTCTATGTTTGTGATCATCTCATAAATGGCATTATTTAGTAGTACTAATACGTAAATCTCCTCTAGCAGGTTAGCTATTTGATGTATCTATTTCATCACCTAAGAAGATAGCCTATTTAGTATCAAAATTGTTTTTAGATTTTTTGTTGTGAATGCTCTGATTTCTGCCATATCATATTAGGATTTAATTCCATAGTTGCAATTTCTATTACTTCTCCTTCCATTGATAAAATAGATAATTTTTCTAATACCCATTCATCCTTGATATCGTTTTTAGACTTAGGATGAGAAAACTCAACTTCCACTTGTTCTTTAGATATATTAATTGTTACACCTTCAATCTCCTCCTCATGCTTACCCTTGTTTTAATTTTCCATCATCCTTAAGCTTTAATCACACTCCAAAATATGGTCTTGTTCCTTACATCATTTTTAGTCACCACTCTCTTTGCATTTCCTTCTCTCCTCATCATCACAGATCATTTCTTCTATTGCACCCTCCGTATATTTATTGTTATCTCCACCTTTGTCTGTCTTATTCCACCACCATTATTAATTAATAATTCTCATCCATTCTCGGATCCTAATTAGCGTCTCACTTGTACCACCTTTTACTCTTTTTTGTGTTGTCTATTTAACTTTTTTTCTAAAAAAAAGATTATTTCTCATGTTCCTTTTACTAGCTTTTATAATTGTATTCCTTTCTCTAATCTTTAACATTGACAATTTATCTTGTTCGGCCTTCATTGTCAATTTTTGCTTGTTTCCTTTTACCAACTTTGATAGCTAAATTCCTGTTACACCTTCATACTTGGATTTTTCTCATCACCAATTTTTTGCAAGTTTTACCTTATAAAAATATTAGAAGTTATAGAAACAACAGCTTAGCTTCAGCACGGTTAGAAGAGGTCAAAAGGCTGAGATTTCTTATTGGTAACTTTGACAAGCCTTCGATTATTTATTCATTGGTGTACTCAGAACAAAGATTTGGTGAATATAACTGGGCACGTGAAAGAACAAGATGGACTCTACTATCTTGAAACGTTGGGTTATCCCTCAACTATGCAAGGGTACAAGTGTTATTATCCTCTATCGAAAATTTTTTATATATCGACAGATGTTACTTTCAATGAACAAGCATTTTACTTTACAACACCTTATCTTCAAGGGAGAATTCCATACTGCAAAACAAGGACGTAGATTTCTTACTCAACCTGTCATTACTTACAATGTTTAAGTCACTATCTAAATTTAAAATTTTGTCAAATCCTATATTTGAATCTATGTGTCAAATCTTATATTTGAACCTATGCATGAAAAGAGCATGTGAGATTTATCAAAGTGTACTTGAGGAAAAAGATGATTGTTCCTAAATTAATGCAAGTCCAAGAACACAACATTGATCCTAAGAATGAGTTTGATAAAAAGAATCTATGTTTGCATGAAGAACTAGAGGAATAAATTTATATGGAGGTCCCTCTAGGATATGAAAATAATTTGGATGCTTATACCATATGTAAATTGAAGAAAATTTTATATATTTTTTTTATTATTACCACGAGCATGATTTGCAAGAGTTATGATTATCATGAGGTATAGAAAAAGCTAAGAGGATCATACATTCTTTATTAAACACTCATTTTCAAGGGGAAATGCTTTTAGTATATGTTGATGATATAATGGTTATAAGAAATAATGATAAGGAGAGAACTTCTCTTTGGTGAAGGAGTTTGGAATTAAAACATTAGGAAAGTTGAGATAAGATTGAGGTGGCCCACTCTAAACAAGACATTCTTTTCTCACAACAGAAATGTGTTGTAGATTTCCTCATGCAAACATGCAAGCCAATTAAGTATTCCGATAAACTAAATTTTAAACTTAGAACACTAGAGAAAGGTGTCGCAATAGATAAGGAAGCATATCAACGTCTGATACCTTATTTATGTATCATAAACAACCAGACATAGCATTACCTAGTAAATGTAATTAGCCGATTCATCCATAACCCAAAAGAACCTCATTTGTAATCTTTTCACCGAATATTATAGTATCAAGCAACACAAGAAAAGGATATTTTGTTTAAAAGAAATGTTTGCTACTAGAGGCATATATAGATGTTAATGATGTTGGGTCAATAGTTGACGGATGTAAATTGGATATTGCACCCTTCTTGGTGGTAACCTCATGACATAGAGGAGCAAGAATCAGATGTGGTAGCATGGCCTAGTGCAAAGGTAATTCCAAGCAATGGCTCAAGGTGTGTGTGAAATACTTTGGTTAAAGCTCATCTTAGAAGACTTGAAGATCAAGTGTAATGACCCAATTTGACTTTATTGTAATAATAAATATATAATTAGCATAGTTCACAATCTGGTACAACATGATAAGCAAATTGAAATTGACAAACATTTCATAAAGGAGAAACTAAAGAATGGTTTAATTTGTACCCCTTATGTATCTACATACAAACAACTTGCAGATGTAGTTATTAAAGGGTTAAGTAGCTTAGTATTTCAAGGTATTCTATTCAAGCTAAAATGATAAACATTTATTCAACAACTTAAGAGGGAGCATGGGAAAAATGATTTTGTAACCCTATATATCCCTAAAACTTAAGACTGAAAATATTTCTGTAAATCATGGGATAATGATTTCATAAATTATGAGATATAATAGCGTAACTAGTTTTATTAAAAGGTTATTCTATTAGAATTTTTATTAAGATAATTATGATTTTTATTAGAAAAGTGGTAAGCCGTATTATCAATCAATAAAAAGGGGTAAAGGTCTCATGTATTGGATAAGTTTTGAGTTAATATAATTTTTAATTAATGTCAATCACACATTCCAAAAAGGACTTAATCATATCCTTTTGGAGAAGACCTTACTAAGCCTACACCTAAGAGATGAAATCAACCATCCATAGAGAAATTATATTCTTTTTAAAAAAAAAAGTTCTTGTTATTTGTATAAAGAATTACATAAGTGAGTTTCCTAATATACATAAGTATAAATGGAGATATGGAGGAAAGAAAAGGATAGCTACAGAGTAAAGATGCTTCACATAAGGCTCTCAAGCCTTCATTCTTGGATGTTAATTCAATGTCAAAAAAGAGATAGAATTTGGTCCCTCCCAATGAAACCTATCCAATCAACAAAATTTCCCATTCAATCTTCAGTGATCAAAAAGAGAGAACAATACTTTTGCCTCTCCCATATCATGCATCAAAAATATATAGTATACATCATTTTAGCAATTCGCGCACCCAAAGTTTGATATTACTTAAAATGCCCACCACACTTTTAAATTTATGAAAAAACGAACTTTCTCAAAGTGAAATGAGAAAATTATCCCTTCCCCTCCTCCGCGCAAATCCATTCGTCACCTAAACAGGATAGAAAATTGGCTCGTCACTTGAGTTGTCACTAAACCATTTCCCAGTTAGTTGTTAAGCTATTTTGGCTAAAATACCTGGATAATCATAAAATATCCAAATTTGACATCTAAACACATGGTTGAATTCCTTAAAGCATCTAGATTCAATGGAAGGCTTCTATGCATATGGTGTTGTATATGTCTTCTGAGCCCCGGGGCGTAGTTGAGTTGGTTACGATGGAGCAGAGTTGTTGAAGTAGGTAAGGGTCGAATCTCAACGAAGTCGAGGCAATGCCCTCCTCCGTCGTGGCCAACTGCAGCTTCTCAATTTACCTCTTCACAGATGGTCGTGGGACTGACCATGTGGGCCCGCTGGGGTGGCGGATTCTACCTTCTGCTGAAGTGTATATGTCTTCTGAATTTCCTTATGCTTTTAAATTAATATAATTACAAATAGGCTTAACCATATATAAAATAAACACTATTCATATAATTTTTACAAATAAAATTAAATGCTCCGTGCAACCAACCTAGCCTCTCATGTTTATTTGGATTGTCTTATTAGTCAAGGCAAGTGGAAATTCTATAATAAAGAACAATTATAGGATATAAAAATTAGAATAAATTTCTAACATTGTTGAGGTGGATCTATGAAATCTCATGATGTAGGATCTTAATGACTCAATCATTCAAATGCTTTTCAAATAGTGGGATCCTTCTCCTAGGTGAGCTACAGAGCTACTTTTTCCATCAAAAAAATCTTCATTTCATTTGCTACTTGAGATACATCACTGGTCTAACCAACTAGCAATGTAGCCCTTGTTCACCATGGAAGAGATGAGGAGATCCAAATATGAAGTTTGTCAATGGTGGAAGAATAGGTATTGTGACTTCAAGGCAGAGAATGAAATTGGGTGCACCATTCGGTAAAACATTCTGATTATTAAGCATATGTACAATGACAATGTACCTTAAAGATCCATATTTCTCTAATTGACAACAAATGCCTTGGAGCCATGGATTACAGAGACATGGCTTTATCAACATTGATCATCCTAATGAATATGAGAACAACCACAGTGGAATCTCACATTTTCCATACCAAAGTAGCTAATTGTCAAATAGGCAAACCAATGATGATCTACCACACCACTCCTTGCCCCAAAATCTTTGTTTATAACCTAAAGGCATCAGTGACCTATGCAACCTTTTGAGTTGATAAGACAAATTATTGATTTCTACTTTCCTCCAACACTACAACAGAAGAGTGTGTCGTCTTCAATCTTCTTTCTTTGTAAGAGATCACCACCAAAGTGATATAAATCCTTAAATCTAACATTTTCTCAAGAAAACATAAATTTAACATCAAACCTCTTTTCTAAGCATTGTCTTCGTGATTGGGGATTAGATTTGTAAAAACGAAAGAAAGAAGGTATTGTATAGTACCAAAAAGAGAGAAGTTATTTACTTCTTTTTTATATAAATCTTTGCACAAAAGGGTTATGCCTTGGTTACTCTTAAAGATGCATAAAATTAAAGACATGATGGATTCCAAATCCATTCGTAGATTAATTTTTTCCTAATTTTTTGTACACCAAAAATAAGGCAGAACTAGATTTTCCTTTCTCTCACCAAAACTCTAACAATCCCATACAACCCGACGATCAACCAACGACACTAGTTGCGAGCTCTCCACGATGTTGCAACGGCCTCACCTAGCTGTGAGGCCTCTCACAGCAGCCTAGCCACAAGCGTACTTCCTATCAAATGTACTATCTATTTGACTATAACTTTGAAACTCCTGTTGGTTTCTAATTCAAGTCAATCTCCTAGGTGTACAAGGGCTACCCACATCCCAGATATAAAAACACTCCCTCACAGTCTTTTTTACTAGAAGGACCTCTCCTAGACTTACCTTTTGTTTGGTATCTAGTCAACCTTGACCTAGAACTTCCTTTGTCAAGTTACGTGTGCACTTAACATACTTGTTAAATCACACAATATCTAATTTTAAACTCTTTTACCATACATTAAAATACTTTGTTTGATTATCTACCTGCACCAACAATCTTGTCTAGGAAAATGGTGTTTTGGCCAAATCACCTTAAGAACATTTTCAATGTTTTGGCCAAATATAAGATCAAACCATTAACTTTATGATGCTCCCGAGAGTCCATTTATATTCTTACTCTTTTTTATTTTATTCATTGAAAGAAATCACATTAATAATCTTTCTCATGATAAAAAAATAAGACCACCATTATGTCCATGGTGCTTCCAAAAGTTCATTCATACCTTTACTTTCCAATTTTGACAATAGAAAACATCATCAAGGTATTTTGGTCATCTTACCTTGATGACTTTTCTATTGGTCAACATAGTAGTATGTGACCACCATTTCATTCAAGGTGCTTCTAGGAGTTCATCAATAACCATTAAATTTTGACTAAACCACCTTGCTGAGTCAAAATTGATAAAATAAGATCACCATTGGATTCATGTTCTCAAGAGTCAATTCATGCCCTTACTTGTTGATTTTCCCATCAAAAGGCCATTAAATGTTTTTCAAAGTCTTAAAAGTGTTTATACAATTGCAAGAGCATTTTTGAAACAGTGTTCTCATTAGTAAATTTGAAACCGTGATGTACCTTTGGTAAATACCAAATATTAGTTGCACCCCTTAGTAAAATGTCGTTGTTCCATTGTTGTATAGATTTTACTCATCAAAATAGATGCATCTTTCTTGAAATTACGCGGTAAACAAATAGAAGCAAATAATTAAAAAAACTAGATGAATATCAAGGCAAAATATTACCTTTATTGATAATCTTTATAAACCATAGTTTAATATCTCAAATGTGGAAACAAACCCACTTAACTTATATTGTTGGAATTGGATGAAAAAGTATAGATATTATAAATTATTTAAACAATTATGCTAGGGCACTATAAACCAAGAGATACCAAATAATAAATAAACAATTATAACAAAGCACATAAATAACATGGATAGTAAAAAAAATAAAATCTAAAAAGTCAAAATTCACTATCCTAAGGCAAGGTTTGATCTCGCACATGTTGAATCTGATCCTTTTACATCCCAAGAATACAATTAATGTTACCTCAGCTACCAACATGTGGTGCATTAACAACTCTTCAATCTTAAGCAACAAAAATATTTATACCTAAAAATATTGTAGAAGTGGAGGAGGGCATTAGAGAAGATTTTTCTTCTATAAGTTTAGTCTTTTCATGGTGCATAAATCCTTACAACTATCCCCTTTTAAAGACGACAACATGTTCCCTTGTCGAACATATACTTTTATCATGAACTATTTTCAAATGGAGGACCTTACTCTTTTGAAGCAAAGCCAAAGAGATAAGAGACTACCAATGAATACCAAGTGATACACAAAATTGGGAAGGGAAGAGATTTAAGGAACACATGTAATCTTTTAGTGCAATCATGCCATAAGTGGTCATGTTCAACCATGGAATTTGATGTGTTGAGCAACGGGTTTAAATTAAATTTACATGTATTTCTAACGTGTGTATGAAGTCGTGCACGGACTTAATAGAATACACGAAACTCATAAAACTTGACTTGGCACAGCTAAGTTGGTGATTAGCTTGAATGCACAAGGTCCACTAGAGATCGGAGAAATATATTATGGGACAGTAGAGGGACCATTGAATGAGAAACCTCTAAGTGACAGCATTGACAAAAATCAAAAGGAGGCAAACTACATAGGTGAAGAGTAAAGGATGGCACGTGAAATAAGTCAATGGCTTCGTGCGTCCAAAGGACTTATAAGCTAAGTTCAGTGGCAAAGTGAAATTGCAAAAGTAAACTTTTAAGTGAGTTATGAGAATCAAAAAACCTGTAATAAGTCAATAGGTGTCAAGTAAAGTCGACAGAGTCAATGGCTTGGTGCATCCAAAGGACTTATAAGCTAAGTTCAGTGGCACAGTGAAATTGCAAAAGTAAACTTTTAAGTGGAGTTATGAGAATCAAAAAACCTATAATAAGCCAATAGGTGTCAAGTAGAGTCAATAGAGTCAATGGCTTAGTGCATCTAAAGGACTTATAAGCTAAGTTCAGTGGCAAAGTGAAATTGCAAAAGTAAATTTTTTAAATGAGTTATGAGAATCAAAAAACCTATAATAAGTCAATAGGTGTCAAGTAGAGTTGACAGAAAAGTCAATCGGTAGATTGAAGACATAGGTATCGCGAAATCAATCGACTATAATTCACTTAGTCAACGAAAATGTAGGTCAAGAGCTATTCACCTCCCCCCTCTAGCCAATCCGGCCATCATCCTACCGGTCCTAACATAAACAATTTAATTGCTAGTTGGATTGATTTAATGAAACGCTAATTTTGTACTAACAATTGTAACGATGAAATGGGCATCAAGAAGGAAAGAATATATGACGACCTCAAAAAACAAGGATGAAAAGAAAATGAAGGCGGCAAAAAGAAAGAAAGATGATATGACACAAAAACTAAGTAGATAGAAGGTTAGAAGCTAGCTTTCAAGTAAACCTAACTCTAAATCAAAACAGACATAGAAAGATGAAATTACAGCATCCATCCCTTTTTTCCAGCCTAATGCTTACTAGTTAGCACTCAAGAGGAGTGTATGTGCTAGCAATGAGCTATGGCTCATTATCTAAAGCCTGTTTTGTTACCCATAGACCATCCTTTATAAGCATCTACGAACCTTTCAACAAGCCTTGTATAAGCAAAGTAGAAGCAAAATATTATGATTATTGAACCATTTGCAATATAATTTTGAAGGGATATTTTATTCCATAAAACAAGGATTCTTATCCAGATTAATGAAAGAGTCCCTCCAGCTACCATTCGAACGCAATATGGAGACTATTAACAATTGGAATAGGAGTCTCTCTCCCGTGACTGAAACGGACTCGGGGTTACAAAACTCAACCTGTGACTTTACTTCCCCCATATGATTAACCTATGCGTTTTCGTACAAAAGAAAAAAAAAAGAATTGCCAAAATATTTCCTGAAGGGCGATGGAAGCACAACGGCGATCCCCAAGCTCAGATCTTGAACACTCCGGGTCACCAATATACAGTCAATTAAACTAGAAGAGATCCAAACCCCACAAACGAGATTAAATAAAGAAGAAGAAGAAATCCGCGACCAACGCAGAAAGGTAGGATAATAATCAAGGACGTGTCACCTGCTTTCTGAAGGGCGGGGAGTCCTCCAACGTCATGAAGACCGCCATCGTCCGATCCGACTGCGTTGCTTCCTCTCGTCTCAGATCAGGAGATCGCCGAAAATTTGAACAGGAGAGATTGGCAGGTGGATCCACCGACCTCCGCGTAGTACCCGGATTACTCGATTCTTTTCGGAAATGTTGGTATACCGCGCCGCGGTGACGACCGAGCTGTTAAAAGACGGACGCCGGATGGGGACCCTATCGGAGGCCGCAGCTTGATGGTCCCAAACCCATCATTCAGTAATAAAGATAACACATTTTTTACAAGAGCATAACATTTATAATTCATTTTAAAATTATACCGTTGAATTTTTCTCCGCCAGCCTTTAAAATGTTTATGAAGTATTATGTTAAATTTTTTTTTACGGGCTTGGGTGTTTGGCGGTCAATTAATTAAATATACATTTCATATTTTAATTTTTAGACAATGATAAGACGCAAGGAGCCTTCTTGATTTCAAAGTAATGATCATTTTTTAAGATAAAAACTAATTTATGAAATTATCTAAGAAAAAAATTTTAGTTATAACTAGTCTAAGATTTAGTGAAATAGTTTTGGTTAGTTTCACTCAACTAAACAGACCAAATAGGGTATTCTTTACCCCACTTAACTACTTAAACAGAATTTCTCTAACGTACTATCATCTCACTCTACCTTAGTATTAGATTGGATAAGTATTAATCAGGTTTGTGTCCTTAACTAGCCTAGGTTCAATCTAAGTTTAAAATAAAATAATAAAAATAAAATAAAATCAAGTAATTCTTATTTAACTAAGATGGTTTTGGATCTCCTAGATCATGACCACTGTTGGGTTTGGTCAGATAGTAAATCTGATCCTTGGGGACCCAGTATTGGTTTCGTTTCACTTGATTAATCAAGCTAAACTTAGGAACCCATGCTTGAACTCAAGATTTTTGGATTTGATTTACTAATGACAAATACGATCTATATTTGACTTTGTGTCCAAGTCTCGATCGGTTGTACACAACCCTTTAAGTTTCAAGCATCATGTCAAGATACTTGAAGTCTAAAGTAAAATTTTTCAACAATCTTTTCAGATCTTCAACTTGAATTTTTAGAGTGAAAATTTCTATCTTAAGTTGGACTTTTGTTAAAATTTCAGTCTGAACTTTTTCAGTTGACGAGCCGAGGTTAATTTTCTCCTTAAGAAGTATTATCTCCTTTTGGAGAGACTTAACCTAAACTGTGGATTTTATCAATTTCTTAGATAAACAATAAATAATGGAATATAATTTTTCAGTTAATTTATTGCTTACAGTGGAGTTCGGGTCTTTTAAATCGAATATGGATCTATGGCTTGATTTAAACTCGGCTTCTGATTTAGTGTCGGGTTCAAACTCAGCCTCGACTAGCTTCTCTTTTGCTGATAGAGCTAGGAAGCTAGTATTCTCCTCCTCCTCTAAGTCTTCTGAGGAGGACTCATTCCACGTAGCTTTCAGTGTCTTTTTCTTGTTCCTTTTCTTCTTCTTTTGCTTAGGACACTCCGCCTTGAAGTGTCCTTTCTCGTTGCAACTGTAGCACATGACTTCGGCCTTCTTAATTGGAGTCTTGCTTTATCCAATTTTCTGGATCACCTTTCTAATGCCTGACTTTTTGAACCCTTTCTTCTTTCTGAACTAGGTTAACTAGTTTGGTAGTGATTTGTCTTATAAAGATGAAGCGAACAAAATTAGTTTGAGTCAAATCGAAATTCGTTTGATTAATGAACCAAGCGATTTAGTTTTGAATTAAAATGATCTGATTCGCTACCGTATCAATTCGGTTCAATCTGAATTAGGATTTTTGGTTTGGTTTATTCCTCAGTTAGCCGGTTTGATTTAATTCTCTAATCCAGTTCACTCAAACCTAAATCCAAACCGGTTAAACCCTAAACCTAATTTTGAGGATCACGAGTTCTGTTTACCGAGTGCACCGTGCTTCCTCTGCTTCTTCCCAACCGCGGCAGACGGCAGGAGATCTTCCTCCTTGCGCAGGCGTGGCACTCTCTCCTTCTTCGCGAGCTTTGTGTGCCCGCGACACCGGCCGCCGACTTCGCGAGCTCTGTGCACCCGCGATGTCGCCCGCCTTCGCGAGCCCTAGGCACACCGGCGACCCGATCCTTTTCTTGGCTCGCCAAGACGCCAGAGATTGGACGGGAAGGCGTAAACCCTAGCTTGCCTTTCTTCCTCCTCGCGAACGGCGTCTTTGCTTGCTGTTGCCGCGACGCCGCCACTGCTCTGATCGCAAAGAATAGAGGAGCCAAGCCTTCCTTCTTCATCCCGTGCAAGAGCACCGTCGGCAATGCCTCTTCCTTCACGGTATCGACCGCAATCAGGAACCCTAGCGCCGGCTGTGGAATTGGAGGAAGAACCGAGAACGACACCGTCCTCCTCCTCTTGCAAGAATCGGGGTTTTGGTGTGGAAGCCGAAGTATTTGGCTTCTCTGTTTTCTTCACCCGATCCCTGTTTTTCTGTGGCTTGCTATGAATTCACCGGAGAACAAGGAGGAGAAACCTGTGGAAGAGAAGGAGATGAAGTCGGCAAACCCTAGTCTTCTTGTTCCTGCCCTGTTTCAGCCATCTCTTGTTCTTGCTCTGTTTCGGCTATGTCAGAAAGAAGGAGAATCTTTGTTTTCGGCTGTGTGTGGAGGAAGGGATAGTATTATGGTTTTGCCATTGGAATACGACGTTCCATTGTCAGAAATTATTTCCAATTATCAGATAGGTTTTCTGATCGCTGCCAATAAATCTCGATCATCTGACGACTGTCTCTTAAATTTCTAAGACCTTACGAAGCTATCATAGATTATTCCATCGTTTATAGAAATGGTTTTCGATCGTGATCGAAAAGAGTTTCTGGTTATTTGTCCTAAATTGACGGTCAATGATTGACCACTGAAACTACATCAAGAATACGATTCTCGGTGATAGTTAGAAAGCTTCGTAACGATCGCGACAAATGTTGTTGTTTGGTTTCCGGAATAAGATTTCTCTCGATTCGATTGTCATCGATCATCGGCTAGTACCGAAGACGACGACGTGACTCGTGGCTTTCGAAGCTGTCCAGACGGGAGCTTAATGTGAATTACCAGTAGAGGCGGAACTCCGACGAGGATCGCTCGATTGATACCAACACCATTCAAACGTCATCAAAGAGGTACGCGTAGAATAATCTTTTATTCTTGAAATTTTATTTGTACACATAGAACAATTTATTATTCAGAAAATTTTAATTTCCTGTCATGCCTTGTACGTTGTTTATTTCCTATTTATGCATGCGTGTGTAATCATAATTAGAGTTAATTATTTTTTTATTTCCGTTGCGCACGTTTGTGAAACGTGTTAACATGCGCATTGCACCGGGATGATCCCAACATAATTTGTGTATGCAGTCCACTCACGGATTCACCATCCTACATTTTGATGTTATATAACATATTTAATAGTAGGTCGTGCTTACTTACTTCTGTGTTTGATGTTGCCTCATGTAGCTCAATTATCTTGTCTCATAAGTCCTTGCCACTTATGAAGGGACCAACTCGGTTAAGCTCTTTTTTAATGAGACCGCATTGTAACGTCTGGGTTGCCTTTGCATCATCCTCGATTTTGCACTTTGTGGTAGTGTCCCTTCTCGCATGGCTGCAAGATGTCGTCTGTGTCGGTTGGGAGCGTGAACCAGATCTAGATCACTATCCACATCTCCACCTACATCTTTAGGTGGTATTTTATCCTCTCCTTCTAGTAGATAAAGTTCTCATCGGAGAAGAGAGGGGTGGCGGCACTGTAGCCTTCTTGATGGATCATTAACTTGCACACAAAGAAATTAAACAAAAAAGATGTTCCAAGACTCGATCTTGGATTAGTAGATTAGTAGTGTGGAAGAAAATATATCAAAAAATAGAGCGATGAAAAATAAATTTGCCCAATTAATGTTGCATTAATTTCGAGCGCCCCTCGCTTTGATACCAATTGTAGGATCGAGGTGAGCGCTAGAGGGGGGAGGAGGTGAATAACGCCTTTGTCGCTTTTTCACTTGTTCATAAAAATCATGTAAAACCAAAGTATGGAATGCAATGGAAAGAAAAATGTAACACTTTTGTTTACTTGGTTCATAGCTACAGGCTGCTACTCCAAGGTCCACGGTCTTAAACCGTTTCTTACGGACAATTCACTATGAAACTCCCCTTTACGGGAGAGAGTTTTTGCTTTTACAAGATGTTAAGAATGATAAACTTTTACTGTCCTAAAGATTTAAGTACAATAAAGAGAAATAAAATTACTGACTAAAAGAGTAGAAGATTAGTATAGAAGTCAATGCAGCTTCTCGGCATTACGACGACATCTGATAATTAGCATTTTCAGCGAGGAAATTAGGATTATTTTGGACCGGCTTGATCATATTTCATGTCATAAATTGGGTTTTTAGCTTATTTTATATTTTAGATTAGTTTTTAATCTTCATTCTATTCTTTTATTAATTTAAGGTATTTAGAGATATTAATTTATTTTATTTTATTTTGTAGAAAATTAGATTGAAGATAATAATATTTGGAGCGCTCATTTACAGGAAGAAAATAAATCCTAGTTCGAGTCGGGATCGAATTGGAATTCAATTTGACTCAATCAAGTTTAATATTAGAAATCGATTTGAGTTGGGCTCAAATTGGGATTAATTAGGTTCAATTTGATTGGGTTAAGATCTGATTAGACCATTTCTATTCATTTGGCCTGATTTTAATTAATGGTTCAACCCAAATCTCATTTGATTCAGCCGGTTCAAGGACACTGTTAAAAGGGTAATGCTGGTTCAATGGCAAGCAGCTCGGTCCCAGGTTTTCTGTAGCTTCTCCCTCGCGCGATTTTCCCTTCTTCATCGAGCTCGGCGCAATCACCCCATCTCCATCTTCTTCCTTCCGATTGATACAAAGTAGCAGTGGCAGCATCGCCGGTTGACCTTCGCCGACGCATTCGCAGGACCTTTGCTGACGTGGTTCGGAGGCGTTGAGATCCCAGTCCCCGTCGTCGTGGAACGGAGCTGTGAGTGGTTCTCCAGTTCCGGTGCACGACGGCCTTCAGCATAGAGACGCAGCCGTGAGTGGTTCTCCGGAGTGCTTCCTGGCGCTTCGCATCCACTGATTTCGAGCAAAAGTTGACCTTCGCCGATGTGGTTCGAAGGCGGGGGAGATTTTATTGTTTGGCATCGATCGTCTTCAGTCACCTAAGAATGCAAGGTATGGGGTTTTTATTCCTTTCTTCTGATGCTCGATTTGTTGGTTGCAGCTGGACATTGGGCAGAGGATGAACTCCGATCAGTGCTTCTTTGATCGTGCTCCGCCGTGGGTGTTCTGCCCTAGTGCGATCTACATCCACAGTGGTATTAGTCGACCAAATGGTGCTGGCCATCTTTTGTTCTGTGCCGATCTGGAAGGAGAAGTTCCATCATCATTTTCATTTTACCCTAACTGAACTCTCTGTTTCATTTCTGTTTATTAGTTAATCGAATAAAAAACCCCCCCATTACTTGTTTGTTTGTTTGTTTGTTTTTCTTCCTGCTGTTCTTGCCATGTGGAACTAGGAATCAGAAACCCTAAATTTGGTTTGGGATGGAACACTGATGGATTGGTTCTTGTAAGAAGTTGGATTCGAATATTGGTTAGCTGTATGAAGTAATGGAGTGTTTGTATTATTGGTTGAACAGCTAGCATAATTGGTTGGGAATAAAATTGATTATGGATGTGAAGATGTATAATGTGATGTTGTGTTGTTGCAGAATTGTATGTTGTTTGTTATTGCAATTGTATTTTAGTATTTGATTTTGTATGGTGTACAATATTGTTGTGTGTAGTATAATGTAACTTGTATGTTTGTACATGTTATAAGAATGAGATTCATATTGTATGTTGTAAGTTGTATGTTGAACTAGGTTTGTTAGCGTTGTATATAAATGTGATTGTAGTGGTTACCATGTTTTTGCATGTGTTTGGTAGCATGTGTTTGGTAGAATGAGACTCACATGATGTTTGTATATTTTAGATTGTATATTGGTGTTGTTGTTATTTATTCATTTATTTATTTTTAATTATTTAATGCTTTTGATTCTAACTACTTGGTGGATGTTGTTAATTTCAGTGGCACTATGACTTATTTGTAGTTTTTCTATATTGGAGAGGTATACGAAAGTATATGGACTTGCACTGAAAGTAACATCCCGAGGATCACTTTCATCGGTGTTGAACAATTGAACTGGACACAGTCTACAGAGTTGGAGTACCCAGGGCGATTAAGAATTAAGGGTCTCCCGTTTGCAACAATCCATCTTCCCGATGAAAGGGGAGTAATCTATCTCATTTTATTTTTGTATATACTTGCTTTATTTTTTTGTTCTATTTTTTCTGTTTAGTAGGATGTGTATAGTTTTATTTTTTTTTGTTTAGTAAGATGTGTATAATTTTATTTTTTGTTTGGTAGGATGTGTATAATTATTCATTATTGTTTGTTTTATCTGTTTGTATATATTACATTGCTTGGTTTGTTTAGGATGTGTACATTTGTTTATCACTCTTTCTTAGTTTAGGATGTATATAATATTTGCTATTTTTTCTTAATAAATAGTTTAGCTTAGGATGTGTATATATTCCATAATTTAGCTTAGGATGTATATACTTATTTACAATTCTTTCTTAATAAATTTTCCCCCTATATGACTCATATCATCTTAGGAATTGTGATAATTTAGTTATCTAGGTTTGTCGAGTTTTAGAGGTTCATAGACATGAAAGAGTTCTTGGATTACGTGAGGATACAACTTAGTGATGGATTCTATCTTGAATAGTTGAGATGATGACTTATTTATACCTAATAAGAACTGAGCCTTATTGATTTATTTGTTGTATGACACTTGTGGTAAATGTTACTCTAGAACTTGTTCTAATTCTGTTGAGACCACATTACCATGAGGTTGCATAATTTCATGAAGGTCATTTCTTTATTTTTTATTCATTTATTCTTTTCTATTAGCATAGGTTATCGAATAATCCATTTACCATGTACCATTTTTTCTCTTACCATCTCTTTCTACTCTTTTCCTTGGATTTGAGAACCTTGAATGCTGAGATGAGAGTTTTACCAGGACGGACAAAGGTTTAAGTGTGGGGGTGTGATTAGGCAGTTCACCAATGACAAACGATTGTTTTATTTGTAGATAGATTTTTATTTTTTGTTCTATGGTATTTTATTTTTTTTATTTTGTTGTATTCATTTGTAGATAGATTCAAAAAAAATCAAAAAAAAAGTGAAAAAAGTGGGGAAAATAATCGTGCAAAAAAAAAAAGAAAAAAAAGGGGGAAAAAGAAATAGATTAAAAAAAAGAAAAAAAAGTTCGTTTCTTTTTGAGAAAAATAAAATAAGAGTTTAAATTGGTGATATCCATTGGGATAGTTGGTAGTGAATTTTTAGCAACTTTTATTTCTTCTTCTACTAGGAGCTTTATTGATGATATTTTAGAGTCTAGAAGAGGAATAGGAGTTGTTTTCTTACTATTAGCTCGCCCTACACTAGCTTGAGTTTGATATCTATTGGACATGATTTCATTAACTCATCTATGAAGTATATCATATTTTCCATTTCTCCCACTTGTATTTTTTATATATTATCTTCATTTTTCCCTTACACATATTATTTTCTTTCCTTTATTCATTATTCTTTTGTATATAAACCTTTATGAATTGTGCAACCTTGTGCATAGGATAGTGGTGGAGATTAGAAGAAGAGAAACATATGATAGTGCATGACCCATGAGTAACTTGAGAGGGATCCACTATTTACATGATTATGAGGATGAGTGACCATACTCTTTATCTTGAGAAGTTTTTTGTCATCATTCTCGATTTATTCAGGATGGATTGAAATTGTTATTTTGTTGATTCATGTGAGAATTGAGTTTTGGATTGCTTGAGTCTTTAGAATTTGACATTCATATTTAATTTGTTGTTGTAACTTTCTTGATTTGATTGATATTGTTAGGGTGGAAAATAATGTAGAGTATATTTATTTTTACGAGACGTGAAAGAATAAGTGTAGGGGATTTGATAAGTAGCATTTTCAACGGGTAAATTAGGGTTATTTTGGACTGGCTTGATCATATTTCATGGCATAAATTGGGGTTTTAATCTTCATTCTATTTTTTTTATTAATTTAAGGTATTTATAGATATTATTTTATTTTATTTTATTTTATAGAAAATTAGAATGAAGATAATAATATTTGGAGCGCTCATTTGCAGGAAGAAAATAAATTCTGGTTCGAGTTGGGATCGAATTGGAATTCAATTTGATTCAATCAAGTTTAAAATCAGAAATCGATTTAAGTTGGGCTCAAATTGGGATTATTTAGGTTCAATTTGATTAGGTTAAGATCAGATCAGCCCATTTCTATTCATTTGGCCTAGTTTTAATTAATGGTTCAGCCCAAATCTCATTTGATTCAGCCGGTTCAAGGACATTGTTAAAAGGGTAACACCGGTTCAATGGCAAGCAGCTTGGTCCTAGGTTTTCTGTAGCTTCTCCCTTGCACGAGTTTCCCTTCTTCACCGAGCTCCGCGCAATCACCCCATCTCCATCTTCTTCCTTCCGATTGATACAAAGTAGCGGTGACAGCATCGCCGGTTGACCTTCGCTGATGCATTCGCAGGACCTTTGCTGACGTGGTTCGGAGGCGTTGAGATCCCAGTCCCCATCATCGCAGAACGGAGCTGTGAGTGGTTCTCCAGTTCCGGTGCACGACGGCTGTCACGACCCGGGAGATAACAGTCCAAAAAATTTCGACAACACCTCCCCAATATCACTAACAATTCCCTGAATACAAACATATAATAAGGCCCACACGGCCTATCCACACTACAAAATATGGATTTAGACAAGTAATGAAAGTAAAAGTAACCCATACAGCTACGTACACATCCTACACAATGCATATGAATGAAATTCTAATTCTACACAACGATTAAAGAATAAACTCGTAAAATAACAAAAAATCCAAAGTTTCGTAAGCGGAAACATAACAAGTACAAGTACAAAATCACGAATAGAAAATATGCTATAGTTTCAAAAACACCGAAACGAAATTAGAAGTCTGATGGTGCAGAAATGTAAACAAGTCATACACATGATACTACAACATACTACAACCATATCCAACACACACACAAAGTCCTCGTCGTGAGATGGCATAGCTGGCAGATCCCTAGCATCCTTTATAAGCTCCTACCTGATATCTGGGAAGACAGAAAAATCCCAGGGTCTAAAGATGTGAGTATAAATACTCAGTGGGTAATACAGAAAGAAAGTGCATGAATAAAAGAAATAGCAAAAGGATAGATATATACCAAAGGTCAATCAAGGTATCAATAAAGTCTCTGCAGATAATAAACAACTAACATGGATCTCATGTAATGCACCATATGAATGACATGTCAAACATAGTGCAACAATCAAGAGTCAAACAAGTAGACAATCAAAATGCAGTATTAGTGCGGTCCAATACATATATATAATGCACATGATGCGCATATGCATGATGCAACTGCCACACTCACTATAAAACTCGTGCAAGCATCTGAGTTTGGGAATGTCCGGCATCGGGGGATCAGTACTCCGCGCCCTACAACAAAGTAGTCCGGTGATCCAAATCGGGGATCAGTGCTCCGCGTCCAGTAATCCCGTAGCTATGATAAGCTACAAATCCTATGGCCGATATCTGTCCTCTAATACTCATCATCGACGTACCAACCATGTACTCTCTGAGTACCACCCCTATCCGGTGTCGAGGTCAAATCATCAACTCGGCTGCGTACACTGCCATACAGCCGTCGACTGTGTACACTGTCATACAGTCGCCATCACCGTGATGGAAATAGGGTATGATAACCACCTATGTAGATATACAACTAAAGTTATCTACCATTACGATAGACCCACAACATTGGGATTTATAATCATTATCATGCATCATTATGAGATGTTCAAATCATAGTAATCAGCACCTACCATACTAATCAATAAGCGTAGGTATAAGTCATCATGATCTCAGGTATCATAAGAAAGAATCATACCAATAATAATCACAAATGTCATATCAAGGATAGAAACAACAGTCAGGAATAATAATCCAGGATCAACAGACATAAGGTTAAGCATGATATGAACATGAGTAACATCAGGAGTATACACATAACAGACAGGAATAGAATCAATGTATCAACTACAAGAACTGTCAAAGAATCATGCACCGAAAATAGAAAGAACTGTATTGACTAAATACAGTAAATTACCCACAACAGGTATAGGTATGTGATCAAGAGACTAATCAATAGCAATTGAAAAGGAAATCATGCACTAGAAAGAGAATAGATCTGTATTGACCAAATACAGAGATTATCCACCTGATAAATCGCACGTCAAACAATTGAATCCCCAGAAATATCTGTTGGTGCAATCTTGCCCCAAGTGAATTGAATTTTAATGTTTGGCTAAAATGAGTTTAAGTTAGGCAATGTTGGTGATCTAACGTGTGTGAATTGAGTTCACAGGAAAGTCCAGGTTGGAAGACTTGGCAAATGGTGAAGTCCCGCGACCTCTTGGCAAATGGTGAAGTCCCGGAGGCGCAGCCTCTTGGCAAAGGTGAAGTGCCGGAGGCGCGGCCTCTTGGCAAATGATGAAGTCCCGGAGGCGCGACCTCTTGGCAAAGGTGAAGTCCCGGAGGCGCGGCCTCTTGGCAAAGGTGAAGTCCCGGAGGCGTGACCTCTTGGCAAAGGAAGACTTAGCACGACGAAGCTGAGGGAAACGTCTCAAGCTAGTGCAAGGAAGGGCACGAGGCTTGTGGAAGGCGTTTGAAGGCTTGCGTCAAGGCTAAGAGTTGAAGAAGAAGCTGAAAGGGGAGTTTCAGCTTGGTCAGTCGACTGGCATTGTGATCCAGTCGACTGATGGTTGATCAGAAGTACACACACGGTGAACTCAGAAGTATCAGTCGACTGGACTATAGTTTCAGTCGACTGGTGGCCAACAGAAAGTCTGGTCGAGTGGATCAGTCGACTCATCAGTCGACTGGCGCTGGAGCAGTCGACTGACAGACTACCGTTGGGGCGACAACTGACGGATTAAATGCAAATTAAAGAGCCGTTGAAGCCCATCAGTCGACTGGCCCTTGGAGCAGTCGACTGATGTACAGAATTCTATAAAAACGCAGTTTGACGATTGGAGAAGTAGTGATTCATTCTCTTACATTCTTGCACGAACTCCAATCTTTGTAAACTCTATTCCTCTTCCTCTAAACTTCACTACCAATCTTGTACAAGGAAGAGATCGATTTGTAAAGGTTTCTCCGCCTTCAAAGAGTTCTTTGAGAAGGAGATTTTTCATAGTGGAATCGTCGGCGGTGTGTGTGGATCCTTGGACTAGTCACCTCTTTGAGGTGGATACCAAGTAAATCGAACAGGTTAGCGTTTGATCTTCTTCTTTCTTATTATTATTTGCTTCCGCTAACATTTTCACAGGCAAGATAAAAAAATGCTATTCACCCCCTTTAGCGAACGCACCGATCCCAACAAGTGGTATCAGAGCGGGTTACCTTCGGAAGAACCAACGCTCAACCGAAATCATTTATGACGTTTCAAGAGGGATACAACACCGCACGACCGTCCTACTTCGACGGCAACGATTTTGCCTACTGGAAAGGTAGAATGGAATATTATTTAATGAATAACATTGAAAATTGGTTTAGTGTTGTAGATGGATTTGAAAAACCCAAGGATGCATCTGGAACACCTCTACCTACCAAGGAATGGTCGAAGGATATATGCAAGAAGGCTCAAGCAAATGCAAAAGCCACAACCACTTTGCAATGCGGGCTTTCCAAAGAATAACTGAGCAAGGTCGGACCATTCAACTCGGCCAAAGAGCTTTGGGAGAAGCTCATCGAATTAAATGAAGGCTCAAGCGAATCGAGACGAGCCAAGAGGGATCTCTTGGTTGGACAACTCCAAACCTTCACTATGAAGCCCAACGAAATGGTAAGCCAAATGCATGGGCGATTTAAGGAGATCGTGAACGGTCTTCATGTAATAGGTGAGAAAATTGACAACCGGGACTTGGTAAGGTATGTACTTCAAGCATTTCCCCGAACCACTCTATGGGCATCGATGGTCGATGCTTATAACGTGTCAAGGGACTTATCTGTTGTTAAATTAGATGAACTATTTTGTGAATTTGAGTTACATGAACAAGCTAATGGATCTTTCAAAGAGAAAGGTATAGCTTTGGTTGCAGAAAAGAAGAAGAAGAAGAAGGACAAGAAAAAGAAGAAGAGCATGGTGGCACAAAGTAGTGATTTATCTGATAATGATGAGCTATGTCACATCACTAGACACATGACACTTATAGCACGTAAAAGTGACCAAGAGATTTCAAGTGAGGAGGAAGCATCAACTAGTAATGAATCTTCATCAAGTGAGGAGGAAGCATTAAGCTGTGACGAATCTTCCTCAAGCAAAGATGAGGTAATGGATAAGGTAAAAGAAAATTTTCTTTATCGTTTTATTGTTTTCCTTAAAAATGTATTGGTTAAGTCAAAATCTAAGGTTAAGGCATTAAAGAAGGAACTAAGGACAATTAGGAACAATGCATGTGAATCTAGTTATTCTAGTGAAATTAATGAAGAAAATGCTAAGTTAAAGGATGAAGTAGTTGAATTAAGAAATTGTTTAGAAAAATTTTCAAATGGGTCAAAGTACCTTGATATGATCCTAAACAGTCAAAGAGCGGTTTGATGTGCGTAGGATATATAACTATTCCTTATACTTTATTCGCACATCTTTCTGCTTTTCATGCTGTATCTTACGTATATTACACCCTTTACCTGTGCATTTGGCATTGTATTCTTTATTTCCTAGTTCGGAGGACTGCTCGTATATTTGTGTGTTTCAGGATGGAAAACGGAGCAAAACAGGCGAAATGGAGCACTTATTGAAGACATGGCAAGACAGGGCCGTGCCTCATAGGCACGGCCGTGTCTATCACCTCCAGAGACCGTGTTTCCATGACACGGGCGTGCCTTCAACCAGAGATCCAACTAGCCTAGGCCGTGCCCCAAAGGCACGCCCGTGCCTTCCTCCTGCATCAGCCAGACATGGCCGTGTCTCCCAGACACGGCCGTGTCTCCTCAACAGAGCCATGCCAAGACATGGCCGTGTCCCTCAGACACGGCCGTGTCTCCCACCAGAGGAGCACCTGTCCTTGGCCGTGCCTCACAGGCACGGGCGTGTCTCCCAGCAGAGAGCAGACTGCCTTTGGCCGTGCCTCACAGGCACGGCCGTGCCTCCCAACAGAGCATCAACTCTTCATGGCCGTGCCTCACAGGCACGGCCGTGCCTCCACTGCAGCAGGGCGGCCACACTAGGCCGTGTCTCCCAGACACGGCCGTGTGACGGGGGCGTGCCTGGCTGATTTTCAGGGTATTTCGTGGGGGCCTATAAATAGACCCCCTTAAGAGCCCTAAAAAGGGGGGAGACTTTGGAGAGCCACCGGAGCGTGCTAGAGCCACCGACGCCTCATTCCGGAGCTAGATTCGACGATCCGTTCATCCGTCCGGACACTCCATCACATCCACGCCTCACCTTCGCAGAGATTGCAGTCCGGAGAAGAAGAAGCTCATCGATAAGTCCTATTTCTTATTTTCTTCATAGATTCTTGGAATAGGATGTATTATTTACTTTCTTCTCTGTATTGTAACCTCCCCGATATGGAGTAGTCCTCCAGATTCTAGGATGTAGGAAGAATCGGGGTTATTGGATGATTGTAACTTTGGATTTGTTAATCTACCATGTTCTATGATATGATTGTGCAATTGCTTTGTGGATTTGTGCTTTATACTTGTTTGATGATATGCTTGTGAATGGTATGAATCTACAAGGGTAGAGATTATTTGGGGTTTGAGTAATTCTTAGGATCGTATACCCGGGACGCCTCGTGACAGGAGGAGAGTCTTAACCGGACCTTCCGAGGGATTGCTTAGGCTATGAACAATCTTTATGAGGGATAACTAACGGTTACTCATTGTTGGGGAGAGGTCTTTAAAAGGATACCCTGTGACAGAGGGTAGGATTCTAGTAGTATTCTGGGGCGCCTGAGTGACACAGGAAAGCCTTGAACCAGGCTATCTAGAATCATCTCAAACCAACATAAGTAACATTAGAACACCATTGATTTATTCCGAGGAAACCTGACGAGGTCTAATTGGATAATTTGGTTAGAATCCCTACAATTGTGTAATCATTGAGGAATGGTAGAGGATCCAAGTCAATCAATCAATATCTCGAGGAATCCGAAGTCCTAGGATCGCCTTCCACATTTTGTCACAGTCGGATTATATCTTCGAACTAAGGTTTAGGAGCTCTAGGACACTCTTTCTCCCCCACACCAAACCATTTCCTATGAACTCTCCACTCTTATTGTGCTAGGTTAGTAATTAATTCCACGGTCCCTGTGGATTCGATCTTTTATTACTTGGCGACATTCCGTATACTTGCGGAACACGAAAATTATACGCTGCGGATAATAACTAATATTTGTAGGTATTGACAGCGCGCATCTATGTATGCTGTTAAAAGGATTAAAAAAATATATCTTAAAAAGGGTTATTTGACAAAATCTCAAATCGTGCTCTTTCAACCCCCGCGGCGTGTCGCGATTCTCTGTCTCGGCTAGGTTTCAACCCCCGTCCTTTCTTCCCGTTCCTTCCACCGTTCCCCACCGCCGTTCCCTCTCCACCATCGTTCCCTCCATCATGCTCGCCGTTCCTTCTCAGGTCGTGCTCGTCGTTCCTTCCACCGCCGTTCCCTCCATCGTTCGTTCCCTCCACCGCCGTTCCTTCTCAGTCCGCCGTTCCCTCCACCGTGCTCGCTGTTCCTTCTCAGTCCGTGCTCGCACGTTCCCTCCACCGTCGGGCTTCCTCTCCACCGTCGGGCTTCCCTCCGTCCGTTCTCGCGTCGTTCCCTCAGTCTGTGATCGCCGTTCCTTCTTAGTCCGGTTCCGTTCCTCCTTAGTCCGTGCTCCTCCAGCTCCTCAGTCCGTGTTTTCCTCAGTCCGGGCAGCGGCGATAAAGGTATTTCTAAGTTTAGGGTATTAATTTTAGGCATGATTTTTAACCACTGCAAAATTGTTGTGTAGTATATAGGGCATCGTCCGTTCTAAGTTTAGGTATTAAGTGTAGGGTTTTTTCAGAATTCTGGAAAATTGTTGTGTAGTATTAAGTTTAGGTAACTGTCCGTTTCAAAATTTTTAACCATTGCAAAATTGTTGTGTAGTATTAAGTTTAGGTAACCAACTTCAAGTTCTTTTATTTTGTAAAAAACATGCTCAAGAATTTCTGGAAATTGCAGGTTAGATACCTTTTTTTTTCAGAATTCATTTTCTTTTTGTGGAAACGTAAAGATGTGTTAAGAGAGTTATAAACAAGTGCAAAATGCTCAAATAATGCTTCAGGATAATTTCGCGAGTAAATATATGCAGCTGGTAACTAATTGAAGAAAGTAAGTAATGCTTCAGAATTCATTTTCTCGTAGCTGTGCGGCATCAGCTTTTGGCCCGGCTATACAGGAAGGAGAATTGATGAATGAATGCCACATTTATCCTCGTACCTTTTCAGAAGAGTACTCCATGTCTATTTTTCTGGCCAATCTTATTTTACTAACATCAAAGATTGTGTTTTGTGTCACAAAGATAATTTTACAATGAATAAGGTTATTATTCATGCTAACAAAAGAGGGATCTTGTTTGTGCAACTGCAAGGAACATCATCTGTGCTCATAATGATTAGGAGTTTTTCATAGACGCCAAGTTAGAGACAACTGTCTCATTTCTATTCTTCTCAACTCTCAATGAATATACCTTTTTTTTTGTAATTCAAACTTGGAATAAGAAATTATTTTGCAGTAGCAATTTCTTCCTAATAAGTTGACTTGTGACTATTTTCTGGCTGTGGACTTGAGGTTTTAACTTCTTGGAAACTAGATTTTGAACCTTAGAAAGCTTCGGTATCATATGTTTTTGTTTCTTCTCAGTGACAGTTGAAGATTGAAATCAATTTTCTCTAATGCATAATTGAGGCTTTCCGGGCTTAGGAGATACCGACACCATCTTTCCTAGAGTTTGTCATGTTCTCAAGGTAACAAAAAATTAGATATTGGTAGTTTTAAACATTTTTTTACAATTTGAAGCAAAATTGCATAATCATGATTTCATGAAGCCTGCCAACAATGATTAGTGCCCAGAAATATTTTAATGGCAAAAGATCCTTGTTTACATAAAGGCTGGGTTTACTAAGTGTAAAGATAGGAAGGAGAAAGCAGTGGAGAAGGGGGAGGAAAGAGGAAAAGGAAAGGAAGGGAGGGATAGGCGCATAGAGAAGGGGGTGAAATTGATTACTCGGGTCAAATCCCATGGCTCAACCCTGGACAGGCAGTGGAAACTATCAAATTGGAGTACGGTAGGGGTAGAGGGAATTTTCGGTGGAGCGGTAAAATGCATAGAGATCGAAAAGAACACTAACGGCGAAAGGACTCTGTTGGGCCGACACTGACACTGAGAGACGAAAGCTATGGGAGCAAATGGGATTAGATACCCTCAGTAGTCCTAGCCGTAGACGATGAAATTCTTCTTTCCTCCTATGTTTTTTCCTTATTGGCACCTACCGACACCATTTTTGGTTCACTGTCAGTATGACCAAGAATTCTCATTCAAGCCAGGTACTGAAACACCCACATGGAACAAGACTGATACTTGCATTTGACAAAAAACAATATCGCCTTTTTTAGAAATCCAATGAAATCCTCTTCAATGACTTGTGAATTATCTCTCATCAGTAGAAGTAGCATACTTTGTGAACTGTCTATGTTCTACATGCAACAGTTATTTATGTTTGCTAGTTATTATAATCAAATATATCTGAAAATTGATTGGTCTCTTTCAGAATGTTCGTCGATGCATTGGACAGGGAGATGTATGAAGAGCACCATCAAAGTGGCTACTGTTACTTGAGCACTTCTAAGGTAAATTATACTTTCGTTTATTATTTATAGCATGCTCTATTATAAAATTTGTTTAATCATTAATTATTGTTTATTGTGATATAGTCAAAACTGAAAAAGATGACTGCTGGAGATATCAGTGTTAATGCTAAATGTAAGCTGCTTCATTGGTCTGTTGATGGAGCTGTTGCAGAAGGTCGAATTGCATCCACAGATCCAAATTCAAAAGTACATCATGTTCCTCTTGGTGGATCTTATTGGAAAGTTTGGATTGATAGAGTTCTTGTGGAGAAGGTGGAGCTAATTCGACCAAACGAAGAAATACTTTTTTTTGAGGATGCAATAGGAAGCACAGTAGCTTGGGCATCGATGTTTATAGTTTTGTTTGACTGATTTGGACGAATCGATATACTGTTTGTAGTAAAGATGAACATGAACTTGGATTGTTTTGTCTAACTAGATGTAGATGATTATCTTTGATATATTTGAACTATGATTTTATAATTGTGAATGTGATGTTATCTAATATTTGTATGTTGGATTTTAAATGTTAGAGCTTTGAGTAGGTTATAATTATTTGTATTTGTATTATATATTTGTGTATATAGGTCTATTTGTGTATATATTTGTGTATTTGTTAAAAATATAATTATCCGGAGCGCGCGGGGTGCGTGTTGCGAAAAATTGCACCTTTCCGCAGCGCGTGACTTGCGTGCTGCGGATGCAACTTTCCGCAGCGCGCGCTCGTGCTGCGGATGTAACTTTGCTGCGGATGCAACTTTCCGCAGCGGGCGCCCCCGTGCTGCGGATGCAACTTTCCGCAGCGCGCGCCCCGCGCGCTGCGGATGAATTATAACTTTCAACAGATTGGAGTTATGCAGCATGCAATGTGCGCTGCGAATAGCTTAATTGCGCGCTGTGGAAAGTCAAATTTGTTGTAGTATTCTTACCTTAAATGATTTCCATCTATTTTCTTCACAGTCATCGTGTACCGGTTCAGGTTTCTTGAGCAATATGTTGTGCAGTTGTAAAATTGCTCGAAGACATAGATTGAAATGACGACTCACTGTCTCCCTACTTCGATTAAAAAGTAGACTCATAGTTCGATTTTTTTTTATGATGGGCCAACACATAGACAAATAAGGCCACAATTTCTTCAATTGTGGCATTTTTTGTGGCTTTTAAACCTCCAACGTTTTGCACCATATCACACAATATCTTGAATGTTCTCCTATCCATTCGAAGTTCACTAACACTTATTTCATCGCTCTCTTTTGTCAAGCTGAACATCCATTTCACACGCGCAATCGATTTGTCCTCCCTACTTTTTATTTGACGAATCCTACTTCGACGATATGCAAATATTGCAATTTGATAAAGTATGACAACCAAACAAACCAT
>NC_133872.1:10056503-10080667 GCF_044706935.1 Curcuma longa | reverse complement strand
CATGTCATGGAAAGAGCATACATATAAATACATTCATGTCTAACAGAAATCATGTCATGGAAAGCTTAACATAATCATGCGAAATAACAATACGAAAATAACTTATACTGCAGGTGAGAGATGTACTTACCTTGTCTACCCAAAAAGGTTTTTAACGAAAAGATGGTGAAATCGAGAATCGTCTATGCGAGCTCTAGTGCTCTCCACGCGTATGTATGTGAGTCCCTAATTTTCACATAAATCGATTAAAACCTAAAACCATACAACAATTAATCGTAATCTAATCAATTATCTAATTAAATTGATTAAATAGGTTAATAATCTAATTAACCTAAACCGATTGAACAGATAACTAATAAAAGTAACCAGATCATTTATCTAATTAATCTAAGCTTAATTAATTAATGATTGATCCCTAATAAATCAGAATATTCCTACTTCTAATCGTTACCGTTACTATTCCTCCTTCTTCTTCGTTGTTGTCCTTGGTGATTGCTCGGCAGGAGGAAGCTGAGGTGAATCAGGCCGACAATGACGCGAGTGCAGAGGCGGCGATCGGGCGTTAGCTTCTTCGCGTGAACAGGGCAGAAGTCAGTGGTGGCGGCGGCGTCCCGGCGGCCGAGAAACAGCAGGGAAGAGAGGGGAGACGGCAGTTGTGTCGGGCAGTGAACGACAGGCGACGGAGCAGAAGCGGCGGCGGCTGGGCAGGGCGTCGATCGCGAGTTACAGGCGGCGGCTGTCGCGTGAGGGAGAGGAAACGACGCGGTAGGCTAGGGTTTCCTTCGCCGACACCCGTCCTTTAAAGCCTTCTACCCGAGGTTCTCGCCGCCGGATGCGGGCAGACGCGGTTCACGTGGGGCGCGACGACCTGGTCTGCGCGAGGACTTCTTCGCGCGGAACAGAGGAGCTATCCGCGTGTTCACCGAGGTGCTCTAGTGCCTTCTTTGCGCGACCTAGCAAAAATCATAACTATAGCTTAACCGAAATCATTAACCTAATTTAATCCTTCAATTAATTATCCATTAATTATTTATATCCATACTTAATTAATCAACTAGTAATCCATGATCTAACCAATTCCCTTAAATGTATACTAATTAATCACTAAATTAATCATTAATGATTGATTAACAAATTATCATATTTCATTAATCAAATAACCTTTAATTACCTACTTAATTATCTGATTAATATATTAATCATCTTAATTAATCAGATTATTTATCACATATCATCTAATCACTTTAAACTAACCCTAATTAGCTAATGATCTTAATTAATTAACCTAATTAACTCTTTAATTAACTTACCTTAATTAATTAATCTAGTTAATTAATCAATCTTGGTCTTCTCCACGAACAGGGCAGACGCGGCGTCGGCTGCTCCTCTTCCACGAACGGCGTCAACGGCGGTCAGGGGAGCGCGCCGCGGCGGCGGCGGGTCCGGTCTTCTCCACGCGGAAGCCGGCTCACGGCGGCGCTGAGCCTCGTCGGTGATCAGAAACAGAGGAAGCGGCAGGGCGTCGCTGCTATGGCTTCATCTTCTCCACACGAACAGAGCAGACGCGGCGTGGAACTGAGGCGGCAACGGAGGGGTCGAGTAGAGGGACGAGCAGCGGCGGCTTCTTCTCCACGAACGGCGTCTGGAAGAAAGGAACGACGGTCAGGGGAGTGCTTGGCGGCGACGGCGGTTCTGGTCTTCTCGGCGCGATCAGAGAAGAGAGGGGGAAGACGAGTAGCTAGGGTTAGCGATTGAGCTTCTCCCTGGAACCATCGACCTCAGCCCTCTCTTATAGCTCCGTCGGCGCGAGAAACTCGGCGAAAGGAGCGGCGACGGCGTCTTCTGTTGGGCGAAATCTTCGCGCGAGGAAGACGAAGTCCGCTTGGTTCGGATCGGGTCGTGTGAGTCAGGCCGGAAGGAAAAGAAAGAGGCCCGGTTCACTTGAACCGGGTTCAAGCTTATCTACTGTAGCAAACCATATTTGATTTTGGTTCGCTTGGTTCGGCCATCAAAGTATCTCCGATTTGATCAAAACCGGTCTTGTTAGATTCGTCTTCGCAAGACAAATCTTTTCACCTATTTTATTTTATTTAAACCTCTTCCAGTATGAACCCAACCAACTTGGTTCAATTTGGTTCAATCTTGGTTCGTTTGGTTCACTAACCAAACGCTCTCTGATTTGACCTAAACCAATTTTGTTTAATTCGTCTTTGCGAGACGAATCTTCTCATTCCCTTGGTTTTAATTAAAAACCCCCTTTTATCATGAACTAAGTCAATATAAAATTTATCGAATTCTAAGTTTAACCAAAATCTTAAGTGGGGAAAATACGGGTGTTACAATCTCCCATCCTTATAAAAGTTTCGTCCTCGAAACTTAGAACAATTCGGGATACTTTTGTCTCATATCCTCTTTACGTTCTCATCTCTTCAAATCTACCATGATCAAAGCCTTACTTTTCCAACCCAAAGACCTCATCCTCCTTCTCCGATCAGCTATTGAATCACAATGATATTGTCCTATAAACAAGATTATCTTTTCTCCAACTAATATTTCTTCTTTGTTGATCTTAAATATACTTTATGCTTCTACTAGATATTAAGAGGCTTCTACTTGAACTTTCAATAGTTCACAAGGGAGATCTTCTCAAGTCTACCTATTGCAATAGTGTTCTTTCTAAACTATGGCTAAGGCTATCTCTTCCTTCTTTTAATTAACCACCTTATATCTTAGTTAAGGACACATATTTTCTTATTGTGTATGTGGATGACATTATCATTATTGGTGATACCACTAAAGGAATTGTACAGCTAAAAGCTTATCTTCATCAATATTTCCAAACTCAGGAGAAGTAGCTTGTTTAGAGAGCGAGAGAGAACTACGTTTCATAAAACCCAATGTTAGGCTAATAAATCACATTAGGAGATCCACTAACTAATCCATGAAAACATAAATGATATTTTGTCATCAATTGGCTCCAGAAGTATTTTGTTTTGTAATCAAGGTCATCTTCTGATGGTAAGGTACATGGATGCAAACTAGGTAACCTTTTATTCAAATAGAAGATCCATATCTAGCTATTCTATTCTCTTAGGAGGAAATTCCCTCTTTTATTCAAATAAAAAGGCACCTTTTTATTGTAGGTTTGGCGGTCCACTTTGGCGACCCTGGTGGTCGTCGATAACCGTGTCGTTACTTTAGTGGGTTTTTGCCTTCCCCACTTAGACCTCCAGGCTAGGTCTAAAGTTTATGAATCCTGGTACGTGTTCTCGAGAACACTTGGTACTAGGATTCATAAACTTTAGTACTTAGGGAAGGCAGAGTTCGAAACCCACTTCCAGGGGTGGGAAGTCCAGATGAGTAACGACACGGTCGACGGGCCGACGGTCGACGGTCGACGACCACCAGGGTCGCCAAATGGGCCGCCGAATGGACCGCCAAATGGGCTAGGCCGGGTCGTTACATTAATGAACAGGGACGGCGGCTACTGTTCTTCGTTCTTCCCCGACGCGCATCCCCTGTTGAGGGACGTACCAAACGGCGGCCCCCCTTCTTCCCTTTCAAACTCCATTGTGCTCCTTGTTCCTTGAAGAGTCCAACGCCGGCCGAGTGGGTATTTTCTAGCGGCTAGAAGGCGCGCGGCGGAGAGAGTTTCTCCGGCGCCGTAATCCCCTGTTTCTGATTTTTCCGGCGGTTTGCTGCACAGTACGAGACCGCGGGACGTGGAGGGGTTCTCCTAGGATCGTGGAAATCCCTTGAACTGTCGGCAATTCAATCAGAGCAAGAAGGAAGGAGAAATTCCGGTTCGCAGCTCCAAACAAACCCTGAACCACTCTGTTCACGTCCGTGGAGGGTTTCTGCGGGCATTTTCAGGTGTTGGGCAGTGGTTAAACCTTCAAGAGGCTGACGTGAAGGCTTGAATTGGATCAGTAAAGCTGGTTTGACATCCAGCTTAGGAGACACAATCGAAGAAGGGAGAAGAGGCTAAATTACTAGTTTCTGATTTCAAATTCTTTTCATTCTGCATTCCTTTGTTTCGGTTTACTGTCAATCTCTGAAGTGTAGCTAATCTAAACCTTTTGTAACCTTGTGAATTCGGTTTTTGGTCAGTGTTTAGCTTTTGTTTGGATTCTTAATTGTTCTAGCATCTAATTAGCTGAGTTAACCTTTCAAAGCCAAGCTTCTTTGTTGCGGAAACTGAATTTTCTGTTTTGATACTGTTCCGTGCCATCTTCCATTTAGGGTATCAGTTTGTTTGGGATTCTTGGTTTAAGTAGGGATGTTAATGATAGATAATGGTAGAGGATAGTTTAAATGAAGAATTAGTTTCACCTTGCTTATGAATTAGGTTAGCAAATTATAGGTTAACTGTTCCATTGCAATTTAAATGTTCATGTTCAATATCAAGTGTCAGAATGTGTTAGAATGATAGACTGTTAGTGGTACATTAGGATTTAACTTGCTCTAAGGTTTCATTGTTGCATTTTCCATTTACCTGCCAATTTTGATTTGCGTTTCATTCGAAAAACACCAAAACCCCATTTTATATTCAAAAACCCAAAAACACGACACGAAAGCTCGAATTAGACAATTTCTTACTAGTCCTTGGAAAAACACGACTCGAGGCCCCTATACTTCGTTTATCTTGTATTCGTTGTGGGTTTTCGATAAATTTACAAATTCTAATTTGAAGCCCTATCGTGACACCTAGTTTAGGGCTTATCAGGCATCCCAATAGAGACCTCTCCCCAACACTAGGCAACCGTTAGTTATCCCTCATAAACATTATCCATAGCTTGAACAATCCTTCGGAAAGTCCGGTTAAGACTCTCCTCCTGTCACGAGGCGTCCCGAGTGTACGATCCTAAGAATTCCTCAAACTCTGAATAACCTCTACCCTCATGGATTCATACTATTCACAAGCATATCATCAAACAAGCATGGAGCATAAATCCACAAAGCAATTGCCTAATAATATCATAGAACATGGTAGATTAACAAATCTCAAGTTTACAATCATCCAATAACCCCGATTCTTCCTAATCCTATAATCTGGAGGACTACTCCATATCGGGGAGATTACAACACAAAGAATAAGGTAAATAATGCATCCTAATACAAGAATCCCAGAGGAAAGCAAGCAAAAGGACTTATCAAGGGTCTCCTTCTTCTCCGGACTGCAGTCTCCTCGATGGTGAGATGTAGATGTGATGGAGTATCCGGACGGATGGATGGATCATCGAATCTTGCTCCGGATTGAGGTGTCGGTGGCTCTAGCACACTCCGGTGGCTCTCCAAAGTCTCCCCCCCCCCTCTTCTAGGGCCCTTAAAGGGGTCTATTTATAGGCCCCCACAAAACACCCTAAAAATCAGCCAGGCACGCCCCCGTCACACGGCCGTGTCTGGGAGACACGGCCTGAAGTGGTCACCCAGCTGCGGTGGAGACACGGCCGTGCCTGTGAGGCACGGCCCAGTGTAGTAGAGTTTCTGTCCTGAGGCACGGTCGTGCTTGTGAGGCACGGCCAAAGCAAATCTTTACTCGGCTGGGAGACACGCCCGTGTCTGTGAGGCACGGGCTGAAGCTGGCTCTTCTCTGTTGGAAAACACGGCCGTGTCTGAGGGACACGGCCATGTGTTGGCATGACTCTGTGGAGGAAGCACGCTCGTGTCTATGGGACACGGCCGGAGGCAGGGGCTTCTCTGGTGGGGGACACGGCCGTGTCTGAAAGACACGGCCATGTCTTTGGCTGTAACAGAGGAAGGCACGGGCGTGCCTATGGGATATGGCTCAAACTTGTCTTTTCCATGGTTAGAGACATGCCCGTGTGAAGTAAACACACCCTCTGGAGGATGATAGACACGGCCGTGCCTATGAGGCACGGCCCTGTCCTGCCTTATCTTCAATATGTGCTCCGTTTCGCCTGTTTTGCTCCGTTTTCCGTCCTGAAACACACAAACACACAAGCAGTCCTCCGAAACAGGAAATAAAGAATACGATGTCAAATGCACAGGTGAAGGGTGTAACATACATAAGATAACGCATGAAAAACATAAAAATGTGCAAATAAAATGTAAGAAATGGTTATGTATCCTACGCACATCATGTATATGTTAGTATTTTTCTTATCATCATGTTATTTTCTCTATTTTGTTGAATTATTAAAATTATCAAAAAAATTATAGTTGATATTGTCAAAAAGGTACATTAATTACTATTCTAATAATATATTATATTAAATTGTTTTACATGAAATAAATTAATTTAAAAAGTTATGTTATTTTAGAACTAAATTATAGTTACCAAATCTTGACACTTATAAGCATTGTTAGATTTTATTTAAATAGTGACATATTTACTTGTTCATTGCGTCCTTTATATTTCATTACTTTAGTTAATATTGATATAATCTATAATAGAGTTTATTTTATTCTCAAATTTACTAATTAATTTTTTCTTAATATTTTAAATAATAAATTTAGTTTTAATTTTAATATTTCATTTAAACTTTTACTAGTTTTTAATAGGCTCAATATTTAATATTGTAAAATGTGATGTATATTAATCTCCTTGTGTTTAAGATATCGTATGTTCGTCAATTAATTGAATTACTGACAACTCAACTAATTAACTTCTAATTCCAAGAGTAGTACGACTCAACTTTATTATTATGCGGACTAAGTCCACCTGCAGAGTTTACATGATAATCTTTATGAGCTCCTCAAGGGGACATTATCAACCTAAATAATTAGGACATAGATTCCTTCTATAATCAACAACACACCATATAAATAGCACTATCTCTCAACTAATCGGGCCTATTGATTTAACGAATAAATCTCACCCTTTGATAAGTTAAAGAAATAAATACTAAGTACATGTGCTTGTTATTATATAGGGATTAAGAGCACACGCATCCATAATAACAGAGGTCTAGTTCGATTATATAGTCAGTATAAATCGAACGATCTCAAACGGTCCTGTTCAATACACACAAAGTGTACTAGTGTAATTTTATAGTCAAGATAAACTAATACCAATTACACTACAACCGTTCCAATGGTTTATCCCAATCTATCTTGGTTGTGAGCTACTATTTATAATTTATAAGGAATTGATAACATGATCTTCTGTGTGGCACCACACACCATGTTATCTACAATATAAATTAATTGGACAACTACATTAACATATACAAAGAATATAAAATGTAAACATTTGACCAAAGTGATTCTCATTTCAAAATAGATGTTCATACAAAAGCTAGACTTATAGTATACATCCCAACACATATATCATCACAAAAATCATCATAACATCAAATAACAAAGAAGCTCTCAAGTGCTCTACTTGAAATTCTCATTGACACATTGCTTCTACTCAAAATTGGCACAAACAATCCCCCTATTGGCACATTATTTTCATTTTTTTCTTTTCTTCTTCTTTTTTTACTGATCAAACATCATTAAATGCCATCTTCATTGATCTTATCTAATGCCAACTCATCTTAACTCGAAACACTTCAAATTATAATTCAAACAGTAGCTTAATCACAAAAATGAAACATTTGAAACCAAACCATGTAGAATAAATTCCATGAGCATTAGTTCCAAAGCTTCTTGTATCATCAATAATTTCCACAATAATGAACACCTCCCCCACACTTAAATCTTTGTCTGTCTCGGGCAAAGGAACATTAACAACGTCCAAAAATACCCACATCCGAAATAGAATGAAGGATGAACCAAAATCAGGATGAAAAAGATTAAAGAAAAGTGGTGTGAAGTATAAGTGTAGCATGAATTGTATGGGTGATGAAACAAATTTATTAACCTTCATAAATGTGGACTCATCTTAGAAAATATAGCCTCGAAAGAATACAAGCAAGTTCCAGAGTAACAATCACATAAGTGCATCACACAAATAGGGTATAAACCTCACTAGGTAGAAAAATTACACTATCTCAATTTCATCACTCTAGACTCCATCACTAAGGGTAATTCAAGTGTCCAAAAATTTTCATTCATGAACTTAAATTTCAAGAATAATTAATCAAATTTAACTCACTTTCAAAGGCCTCTAAAATGATGTAAAGAAATACTAGGGGGAATACACTTATTCCTTAAACTAAACCATGCATGAAATGGTATTCATGAATTTATTTCAAACCAAAATGCTCATGAAAATGACATGTTATGTAAGGACCTTGTGAGCTAGATGGGGGGTTGAATAGCTCCACTCGATCGAGCTTGAACCTTCGTCGCTGAAGAAACTCCTCTCTACACACCCTCACAACTCAAGCAATGCTAACACAAGAGGATTTTACTTGGTATCCGTCTCCTTGAGGCGACTAATCCAAGGTCTTCACTCGGCTCACTCTTCCACTATATCCTCTCCTTCTTGGACAAACCCCGAAGGCGGAGAAACCTTCTTACAACAGATTACAATAAAGTGTACAATCAATCAAACACAATGAAGAAGAAGAGAAGAGAGATTACACAATAAGGATGCTTCTTCTTCTTCAAGAAATTGCTCCAAGCTATGAGGGAGAACACAAGCTGGTCTCTTGAACAGTAGGGCACAAGAACTTGGAGCTTCAACAGTAGTGAGAGTATCTTCCACGAAGTGCACTCACCATTTAAATCAGTTCAGTTTTTAAGTCATAAATCGACTGGTTTTACCATCCCAGTCGACTGACTTGGTCAAAACCCGAAAATGGCTACTGAACTGCTGAAGTCACGCCTGATTTCTGTCAGAATTTAAACTTCAGTCGACTAACTTTTCCCATCAGTCGACTGATCTTATCACAGTCGACTGATGTGGATGATCAGTCGAGTCGTTTAAGCTTCTATTTGCTACCAGTCGACTGAAGTATAACCCCAGTCGAGTCGATTCTCTTTTGCCTGCTTCTGAGACAACCTCAGTCGACTGATCAAGGAATCCGACTCGACTGGCGTGTGTTTCAGTCGACTAACGCAGAGTATCAGGTGTACCAATCGACTGACCTTACCAAATCAGTCGACTAACTTCAGAATATAGTGGCTGAAATGAGATCTTATCGAGTTCTTTCCTCACTTGATCAAGTGTCTAGTCGTCGACCTTCTTGATCTTCATTCGCCTTACATCGTAAGGACTTTCCGTGCTAAGAGTCCGCTCCTTGATCCTCTTGGACTTCCCTTGCCAAGAGTTCGCTCCTCGACCCTCTTGAACTTTTCTTTTGCCTTATGTCCGATCTTCTCACCGGCAAGGACTTTCCACGCTTTACCTTACTCCGTAAGGACTTTCTCATGCCAAAAGATCGCTCCTTGACCCTCTTGGTCTTTCCTTCACTTGTCTTACCCTGTAAGGACTTTCCTGCACACTTGACACACAAGTTAGATATCTCATCTTGTGTTCTAAAGTTTATTGATGTCAAACATTAAAATATAACTCAAGGCATTTTAAAGCTTAAACACGTGGTTTGGAAATTCTGAATTCTCAGAAAAGAAGTACGCCCGGTTCACCAGGTTCAACCACTGCAGGGCCCAATCATAGTAAAAAGAAGAGTTTGATCCTGGCTCAGAAAGGAACGCAAGCTATATGCTTATTATTAACACATGCACGAACGAACTCAAACGATGCCACATGCACACGCAAGTCTAAAGCCTTCATATTCCATTCAGCTAATGCGACTCACGGAGCCGGGCCTAGTCGTCGAACTGAACATGCCTAGTCGAACTGAGAAGATAGCAATATTTCGTTAGTCTCGCGCAGAAGAGATTGTTAAGGCTGCCCTTTCTTCCACGCCAAGTGCTAATGATAGAGAATAGGGAAAAGACCCAAGTGCTAATACTAATGGAATCCCACCTCCGCGGGAAGCAAGAAGAAGGCTCTCAACTGCTCACGACGGACCGGAAAGCTAGAATATGCTAAGGCGGCTGGGCTACGTTGTCTTTGTTATCACGCTTGCAAGAACAGAAGGGGAGAGCGACAGCGAACTAAACTAATATAATACGAGTAGAGCGAGAGCTAAGTGTGACTACCAGAAGTGAGAGCGAGAGCGCACCTGTCTTATGAACGACGCCTGTCCGCTGCTGCGAAGCGACTACGAAGACCCGATAGGGACGGACGTAGGGGAACTTATTATATTTGGCGCTCTAAAGTTAGGCCCTGTATATATATTTGGCGACGTGGTAGATCTTTTTGCCCCTCCCATTGTAATCTCGACGGCTGAAGCCTAATAATTATTAGCAGCAGTTGGAATCCCCTCAGTTAGTATGAAGTGCCCACTGAGTCAGCGTACGAGTCAGTTACAGTTGCTGCTTGAATCTCCTCCGGTTGCAAGTCTTCTCTCTTCCGGGTGCTAATAGAGTCTTTTCAGTTCCGGTTGCTAATAGAGGAAGTTCTGTTCCGGTTGTCCGCACCAGTAGTATTGTCCGTCGCCATACTGATGTAATCTTCCAAAAAAAAGGATTGACTATTATTCTATATGATCTATATGAGAGAGTCCCTTCTGTCCCGTAACGGATTTTGTTCATGAGAAGAGTCCTTAAGGCGTAGCTCCATTAGCATTAGAGTTCTTTCCTTCCGAGTACTTTGATTTTCTATTTTATATAATAATCATTGAGGTTTCGGGGTCAAGTTCATTACAAGAGTGGCACTTATAATTGGCAAGAAAAGCAAAACTCCGCTGCTGCTGCAGGGACAGAGTGAGATGCCTTCTCTCGCTTTACTCGGAACTATTGGTTTACTCGGAACTATTGGTTTACTCGGAACTATTGGTTTGTTCGATTTACTGGGAAGCGAAGAGGACCTCGTTCGGTAATAATCTCCCGATGTATAATATTAGGGTATTTCCGATAGGCTCGCCCTTCATTTAGTAATTTGAATCCGAGGGTATCGACAGATAGAGCTCGAGCGTATGCGAGAGGGAAAAATGGCTGATGTTAGAGGGGGCCCCTAGAACATCAATGACTAGGTGCCCGGAAGTCCTTTCTATAAGGACAAATCCATAAGCAGCAGCTGCATAAACCAATGCCTGTTCATCGGGAGAGTCTCGCCCTGATAATCAATTATCTTTTGTTTAGGATCTGGAGTCCCAATAATCAGAGGCACAATAGCATTGCAAGCAGCCAGAGCAAGGAAGAAATCATGGCCACGCCTCCCTTCATTTGTCTCACCTTTTCTCCTCATCAACCTCACTAACTTAGGGTCAGTCTTAACCAGCACTGTTGGCCTCCAAAACTTGTCACCAAAACTGTACTGCAGATGGATACAGAACCAATTAACTATTTTTTTCATGTAGTTAGACAGTTAACAAAAGGGATGATGCAAAAATAAGCATACCTATGACATAGTAAACATTGCTAGCAGTTGGTGATGGATCTTTCCTTTCACTGTAATCTACTCCATGAATGCTACAAGATTGGAACTCCATTTTGTTCTCTGTCAATGTACCAGTCTTGTCAGAAAACACATACTTTATCTGCCCAAGATCCTCATTGATATTCAAAGCCCTACACTGGAACCTTGAATTTGAGTTCTCATTGTTCCGATCAAATATCGCGAATGATCAAGCCATTAATCAATGAACAATCCAATGCAGGTGACCATCAGTCAATGAATAGTCTAATACAGGTGACCTCCGAGTTGGGCTAGGATGCGGGGATGATCTAAACCTGAAACACACTTCAAAGAGAAAGTTAAACTGGTGTCGGAGAGTCCCGTCAAGCCACTCCGACACTCAAGTTAGGATTTTGAAGGAGATGATGGAAAGAAGACAATGCTAGTAGAGTTTTTGGAAGCGAACCTCGAATATAGTGATGCACTAATTCTTTTATAACGTGTTCCGGGCCCCTCCGCGCAGGGTAGGGTAGGGTAGCGCCCCTATAGCTGCCTGCAAAGGGGAGATCCCCTCCGACAATCATTCCCTTTTGATCTTATGTGTAGAAAGGGGTATCAGAGCGGACCGACTCTGATAACCTCATATTCCTTTTAGCCTTGTGTGTAGGAAAATGGGTATCGGAGGGGACTGAACCTAACAACCTCTTATTCCTTTTGGATTTGTGTGTAGGAAGAGGGGTATCTAAGGGGACCGAATCTGTAATCGTCGCTTGTACGTCCTCATACGGCTACCTGCCTGTAAGAATATTCGCATTCTCCTCTGGCTAACTATGTAATATGTTGGTACATCGAAGGCATGAGAAAAGAACCTCGGATGAGGCGGAGTGAGGTGAAGTGATCGAGATGAGATGCCTGAGGTGGCCGAGGTGAGATTGGCCGAAACTAGACTGGCCGAGACGAAATTGACCAGGACGAGATTGGCCGAGAAGAGATGGGTTGAGACAGGACTAGCCGAGACGAGATCGGCCGAGACGAAACTGGCCGTGACGAGATCGGCCGAGACAGGATTGGCCGATATAAGATTAGCCGAGATGGGACTGATCGAGACAAGACTGACCGGACGGAACTAGCCAAGATGGTTTTGGGGACCCAAGTCGACCATCAGCCAAGCCCAAGCTATGTCTAAGGCACAGTTTGAGCCCGAAGTGACAGACATAGCACTTTGGCAAGGTTGGGTCCGTGTTGATTTATCTTGGGTCAGTCTTGACTCATATTGTCATGCCGACTCGGACCTTGACCTTCACATAACTCTTAACTTTACCTCTGGGGGAAGCCACGTCATTCACAACACTCGCATCATAAGCTCCTCCTCCACGTCTAGTCGAAGGAGGCATAATTCGACTAACTAGACTTCTGTAGTGGTGGTGTGCGAAGCGCTATTAATGGAGGAGAGAGGTCATGACAGCGACAGGACGCATGTCCTACTTGATCCAACGACGGGGCCTACAGGCGTTCTTGCTGGTTTCCATCAAGCGGTGCTACGGGAATCCCTCTAACGCTTCGTGTCGGGCACCCACGAGTTGCGAATGGCATGAATTGATGAGTCGATTGGTGTTCTGATCTTTTTCCTGCCTGATCACTAGTGAGTAGAGGAATGCCTGATCCAACGGTTTGGAAGTTTAGCTCCCTTGGTAGTACATAATAGATTGCTATGAGGGACTAAGGCATTGGTGCTTAGCAATTTCTTAAACCCTTGCCCTCTTCCATTCTCCACCATCTCCTTCCCAGTTTTCTTCCAGATTTGAGTATGGTCGACACAGAGACCTCAGACAGATGGTATGAGTCCCAAAAGTCTTCCATTTACTCCCGCCGTCGTTGAGCGCCTTCAGACAGATTAAGGTTCCGTTGCTAGAGCAACGACCACACGAACCGCCCACCGACTATGTTACCTTCTTTGAAAGCCAACTTGTAGGCGGGTTGCGATTCCCCATCCATCCCTACTTCCAAGAGCTATCTCACTACTTTCAATTTTCACTGTTTCAGTTGGTGCCTAACTTCTACCGCCTGATCTGTAGCGTGGTGATCCTTTTTAGCCTCTACCAAATATCTTTAGAGCCTATTACTTTCCATTATCTGTTCTATCTATGGCAGACCAAGCTGGATGTCTTTTATTTCGTCACGAAGTCACGATGCACCTTCTTGGGAGATTGCCCCTCCTCCCTCAAGGGATGAAAAGTCCGCTTCTTCTTCGTGAAGCCTCCACAATCGTACTCTTGCCCTTGCATTTTTTAGTATAAAGGACATGATATTATAACAAAAAATTTCATCCGAGGTGATGAAAATGACCTTTACTTGATCTTCGACTGCTAGGGGAATCTGGTGATAGCCTTGATATGCATCCAGCATACATATGAGTTTGCAGCCTTAAGTCGAGTCTACCAACTGATCGATTTGAGATAGGAGATAATAGTTTTTCGGGCAAACTTTGTTAAAGTCTTGAAACTCCGCACATACCTTCCATTTGCCTCCTAGTTTGGGAACAACCACCACGTTTGCCAACCAAGTTAGGAATTGAACTTCCCGAATGTGGCCAACCTCTATCAACTTGTTAATCTCGGCTCAATGATCTTATCCTTCTTAGGCTTGAAATATCACTTTTTTTGTTAGATGGGCCTAGCTTCGAGGTCGATGTTGAGTCGATGCTCCATGATCGTGGATGATATTCCTATGACCTCTTTGGCCGACCAGGCAAAGGCATTCTAATTGTGAGATAAGCAAGTGATTATCTTTTGCTTCAACTCAAGAGGGAGGTCACCTGCAACCCGAGTAGTTTGATTCAGCTACTTGGTCACTATTGTCACATCCTCATGCTCGCCCATCGGTCGAGATGGAGGGATATCATGGACGACCTGTACCTCAGCTCTTCGAGTTTTCTGACTTTTTTACAAGTCAACCTATACCACCTCAACATAGCACTTCCTTACAGTAGTTTGGTCACCTCTGACTTCACCTACCTGATCGTTTACAGGGAACTTCATCTTCTGGTAATAAGTGGAAACCACGATTTGGAATGATCTCAAAGCGGATCATCCTAGGATAATATTGTAGCCAGATGAGGTGTCAACCATTATAAAGATATCGATTTGAGTCTACTTCAAGGTTCTTCTCCCAAGGACAATAGGAAACTAATCTGCCCTAGTGACTCCACCTCATATCTGATGAATCCGAACAATATTGTGGAGATGGGTTGTAGTTCATGTCAATCTATCTGCATTTGGTCAAAGATCTTCTTAAAGAGCACACTCACCGAGCTCTTTATATCGACGAAGACTCTTGCCACATTGTAATTAGTTATGATGACTCGTATCACTAGTGCATCGTCACGGGGAGTAGCTACCCATTCTAGGTTTGGGGACCGAAATTGATCGAGGGACCTGTCTCTGCCCAGGATTTGGTTCCAATCCAGTAACTCTCGAGTCTTCGACCATGAGTCTTCCAAGCTCAAGTTGAATCTCCATATATAGAGCCTTCCAATATCATGTTGATGTCCCCTCGATACAAGGGATCCCTCCTAGCATCTCTAGGATTGGTTGTTTGTCGACGTTGAGCTGGCTCTCGAGAGTGAGATCGCCTTCACGGAGGCGTGTCTCTTTGGTGATCGACTCGGTGATTAGGTGACTCCCTTCAGTGTCGGACTCGGAGTTCCAAGTTCTCCCCACGGGCATAATGATCAGGTGATCACTGAGATGACATCGGAGGTGATCTTTGAGTAGGTAGCCACTCCTCAATCACACGATGGAGTTCTCTAACGTACTGCCTACCCTCATGGGTGAAATGCCCATGAGAGCGATGAAAAGCACAATACCGCTCCTCATTATCTGACCTATTGGGCTTAAGGTCAAAAGTCAAGACAACCTCCTTTACCTGTCCAAGCCAAGACATATTGTTGGTGAATGAATGACTTCTTGTGTTGAATAGGTAGAGGAGGAGCCTTGCGCTCAAATAGAGCTAACACTGATGTTGGTACTACAATCTCCTTCTTCCTTACAAATTGGGCTTCTTCCACATTGATACTTTTGGACATGACCGAAAAGAAAGTTGAAGCTTATCAGAGGTTTCTTCACTAGAGATAGAAAGAGGTCTCCTTCTTGCAAACCTTGAAAAAATGCATATGAGCACTTCAGAGGTGGTCGAGGGCACGCCCATGACAACCTTATTAAAATGATGTATGTAATCCCTTAGGCTTTCTTTATTTGTATGCTTCAATGTGAACAGGTTAAGGGGCATCTTATGGTATCTCTTGCTACTGGTGAAGTGGTGTAGGACTGCGACCATGAAGTCGATGAAGGTGTGAATTGATGGGGATGGTAGTCGGTCAAGCCATTGTTGAGCGGAGTCAGAGAGAGTCGTTAGAAAGACTTTGCACTTAACGCCATTGGTATATCAATGCAGTATGTCATGACCTAAGTGATCCTCAGGATTAGAAGATCCATTATAATCTCCGAGCTGAGGCACCCGGAAGCTATGGGGTAGTTCATTATTCAAGATCTGTGCTGAGAAAGGGTATTCTCAACAAGTATGGGTTCTTTGCCTTTACCCCAGTTCAGAGGCGCGTCTCTCCCTTCATTGATCCATCTGAATGTTTGTCAGATAGGATCATTGTCTTATTCCACAGCTTAGCAAAGGCGACAGGAGGAGGACCTACTAGGCATACTCTCAATAGTACGAGTTCTTTGCCTTTACCCTAGTTCATTAGCGGCGTCTCTCCCTCCATTGATCCATCTGAATGTTCGTCAAATGGGATCACAGTCTTATTCTACTACTTAGTGAAGGTGATAAGAGGAGGACCTACTAGGGCAATTAGCACTCAACTAGGATTAGATAGCACCTCGATCGAGGCGTGGGGTACTTTAGGAGTCCAATTCACCATAGGGAGTCTCTGTAACATCCGTTGCACTACTTGATCAATCAATGCTTGGAATTCTTTCTTAGCTATGGTGATAGTTTCGCAACGCACTACGTCTCTTGCGGAATTAGGACCCTCAATAGTTCTCCCAAGTTCTACCATCTCAACGTCTCAGCTCAGACAACTTTCCATAGATGGTACCAATTTATTTTTATCTAAGATCACGATCTAGCAAGTCAATGGGAGGCAACTACTAAGGGGGCTTCAAATGTGAAGAGGCACACCTGTGATGTTCACATCACTCGACAAATATTAGAATGGGCATCAAGGTTGGACTCGACGTGGCTACTATGATGCTCAATTTAGTACATGGGCTGGACAAAAATGTAGAAAGTAATGGAAGTAGTAGCGGGGTGTGGATGCTTGTGTGTGCACGTACTTGCGCCTGCGGGAGCAGGCATCCTTTTAAAGGGCTACAGCAGTGCTCTTACGTGGCCCATGCGTTGGTCCATGTCCTCCGAGTGAAACAACTATGTTTCTCATGTCTTTCGAGAGAAACAACTACGTTGCCTGCATTTTTTGGGAGAAACAAATGTGTTATCCACATTCTCTGAAAAAATGGTACGAAAGGTCACATAGGGTATGGGTCCCCACTAGGTGTAATCGAGGTAAAGAGGTCAGATGACTGAGTTGAGGGAGTCGGACGAACCAAGTTGAAGAGGTTGGGTGGACCAAATTGAGGGAGTCAACGGACTGAGTTGAAGGGGTTGGGTGGATCGAACTAAGGGAGTCGGGCGAACCATATTGAAGGAATTGGGTGGACCGGGCTGGAAGAGTTGGGTGGACCGAGTTAAAGAACAGATCGAACTGAAGGAGTTGCGCAGACCGAACTGAAGGAGTCAGGCGAACCGAGTTGAGGGAGTTGGGCGGACCAAGCTGAAGGAGCCGGGTGGACTGAGTTGAAGGAGTCGAGCGGACTGAGCCAAAATCGGATGGATACTTTGACTTCCACCTTTGCTTGACCCTTGAGTTATTGACTTGGCCTCTAATTGACTCTGACACATGGAGGCTTCTCTATCCACCACATCAGAAGGTTTGCAAGTCTATTGTGATAGTCGACTAATAACTATATAATACTTGATAGATAGTCGACTTGGTTCATTTCAGGAATGTATTAATGAAGATTTTGAAATAAGATCTACAACAACAAGTGGATTTTAACCAAATCAAACAACGTAGTCAACTAATGACTAGGTGAATCTCAGAAAAATTGCTAGATCTGATTCTTCATATAAAAATATTTGATGGCTTCGTCTTCTTCAAAACCTAGCATAAAAATCATCCAGTTCCTCACTTCAGCAATCAAGAAACTTTTAGGAGCTTTTAATCTAGTTTTTTTTGGTTCTTGAAGATGGACTGTGATCTCTATAAGTGGTTTCACCTCTGTCAGTGGTGCCGAAGAGGAGAAATGTAGGGTTATAGCTAGGTCATGAACATAGCACTTCTCAAGAGAGCCATGAATGATGTTAAATTGATTTGCGTGTGTTTGTTCTATCTCTTTTATTTTTCATTATATTTTCATTATGCACTAATCCATTATAGATACAGATACCAACAATGAGCAAAGTATGAATCGAGCCTATTCACACCCTCCTTTAGCTCGCTTGCTTATCAATTCACATATCAATCCTAAGTACACTAGCTAGATGGGGCATGTCAAATAAACAAAGAAAAGTAGACCAAATGAACTAAGTGTATTGAACAAGCCTAGCGAAGAAAAGAATCTTACAGATTGGATTGGGTGAGCTAATTCTTGAATTTTCCCGAGTCACATGCAGATTTATTAAACAAGCCTAATAAAACAAACACAATGATCTATCCCAACCACTGAACATTGATTAATTTATCTCATTTCTTGATATGTGTTCCGGTTGGATGTCATGGACGGTTAAGTCATCAATCAATAATCTGCTAGCTTACACACCGTCGCTCCCATCGGCGAAGGGATCTGAAGAAAAACTGAACGAATAAATTAGCAGGTGTTGGGGATTTCTGACAGGCCACTCCGATGCTCAAACCAGTAGAGGAAGAAAAAAGATAAGTGTATGAAGTTACTAAAGTCAAGATCGATCCCTTTTCTATACCTGCGGGAGAGATTATATATTTACAAGAAGGAATATCCACGTCAGCCTGGGGGCAGACCTCTGTCGTGACTGAGGGGGTAAGTTCTGATAATCGCTGCCAAGTGGCCTCAACATGTGGCATCTGGGGATCAAATATGACAACCTCGTAATCGCCTTATGGTCCAGCAGCGCTGATTATTCTTGCTTTTTGGCTATAGGCGCATACACGAGAGGGTTAGGGAATCAGGCCTGATAACCTCATAAAAGTAATGATCCTTTGGCAAAGCTCGCACACTTGAGAGATTTTGGTAGCATCAGAATCAAGGTGGCTGAGAGAGAGAGAGAGAGAGCGAGTGATCGAGACGGTCGAGGTCGGGATGACCGAGAGAGACCGAGTGACTGAGATGATCGAGGTCGGGATGACCGAGAGAGAAACCGAGTGAACGAGATGGTCGAGGTCGGGATGGCTGAAAAATCGAAATGTTAGAGATGTTTGGGGTTATCCACCTAAGGTTGATTATTAACATTTTGATCTGACACGTCAATCCACTTCTTGACTTTTTGATGTCACGTAGGACCAATCAGGATCCCCATGTCAATATGATTTTGAGTAATTCTTGAATTTTCATCTCGATTCTGGGATATGAAGAATCAACTAGGCTACAACTTTTCATAATTATATATAAACGGAATATTTCAGTAACTTGAAGCACATTACCAAAAGAAAAAAAAACAGCAACCAGTAATCATCAAATTTAACATTATCGATTATCATTAGCTCGTTAGTTTTTTTGGCAGCCTCCGAGCATGGCCAAATTGGCGATCCTCCATGGTGATCAACGGAGATCGGATTCATCAGGCAGTAAGTAGTAGCTTCCGGCGGCCGAGCAAGAACCCGAGGACTCCACCCTCCCCTTGCGACAATGGAGAAGTCTCAGCTGAAGCCTCTCCCTCTCCCTCTCCAGCTCATGCTTCCCATTCATCTTAAGACAACGTTTCCTACTAGCTGAAACACTATCACCTATCCTTTTTCTACCGGCGACCGGCACTGGCAGAGCGTCCAGCCCCATCAGCTTGGCTACCACTCCGGGCTCGCACCAAACAACGCTCTCCCCTGCCACAGTCGGAGGCAGACACAAATTCCTTTCCAGGTCCAACTGACAGCCAGGCTTGCTGCTGCGCCGGCCGCCCTCAAAGTTTAAGAACGACGACCGGTACATCGCATCCTTCCCGTCGAGCGAGAATCGTGGATACTGGCTCAGAGCATTCCGCGCTGATCGGAGGATGTCGGAGTTGTTCACGCACGACATCCTCCGATATCCCCCGCTCGAGTACTCATGCACCCTATCCCTATCCCTCCTCGTCGCCTCTTCGTCCATGTCCAGCTGCAGGATCATCTGATCCAGTGTCATAGGGCTGGCTGCTGCGTCGCTCTCGTCCATGTAGGAACCGGCAACTGACCGGGCGGCGGCGCGAGATATATCAGCTTCGGCTTTCTGCTTCAGGGTGGATATGGAGTTAACGCCGTGGCAGAAGTTTCTGAATCCTTTCTTCATCTTAGATCCAAAGTTAATGTTTTTGAGAAGAAAAGGGGAGTAGTCCTTCATGATCGTGAAGAGCTGAAGGAGGGGAGAAGAGGAGAATTGTGAAGCCATTAAAAGGATGTGGCCTGCCGACCTACTTGGAACCGTGAAGAAGATGAAGCTTGTAAAAGACATCACGTGACGACAGATCATGCATGGAGCTTTCACAAGTTCTCACTTGGGCATTATAACTGTTCTATGGCATTGGCATTTAAATCACATAAACCAACTGGCCGACCATAAAGTCTCCAACTCAAAGACTATCTATCAACTTGTCTTCCCTGTTAAATGCAATCATTCAAATAATCCAACAAATTCAAAAAATAATAATATATAGTTCTGATACAAAATGGTTCATAGCCGGGCCAGCAAATTAAAGTGAAAGTTGGCATCGCCTATTTGGGGCGTGTAATTATTTCTCTTAAATTTTCACACCAAAAGGACGAATATACATCTTTGCTAGGAGAAAAGCTAATCCCTTCTCCATGGAAACAAACAAAGTTAGTCTATTCATGAAGTTCAAATTCTTATAATTGTTAGGTTGCAAGGGTGCAAACATAGTCCCACATCTAAAGCACATGGAAAAGATCATGGGGTTAAAAGGATGGAAAATATCTTCATTGGTATGAGGCCTTTTGGGGAGAGCCCAAGAACAAAATCATGAGGGCTTAGGCCCAAAGTGGACAATATCATGCCATTGTGGAGATATTTTAATTCCATCCAGACTAACAAGTGGTATCAGAGCGAGACCGCTCTTCACCGGACTAACCGCCGGATGAGTCATGATCCAGATCTAACCATGTGCTTTGAACCTTAAAAACAAAGGAAGTGGGTGCTCCCGTGTCTGAATCAAGAGGGTCAGACACCAGGTGAGAAGTCCTAGTAGGTCGGGTGGACCGAGGGGCAAAAAGTCCTAGTTGCGACTAGGTGAAAGTCCTAGTAGGTCGGGTGGACCGAGGGGCAAAAAGTCCTAGTTGCGGCTAGGTGAAAAAGTCCTGGTGGGTCGAGGATTCAGACATGTGGTCCTTTGTTTGAAGAGGGGATTGTTGGATTGCAAGGGGGCCTGTGGTCCTTTGTTTGAGGGGGGGATTGTTGGGTTGCAAGGGTGCAAACATAGTCCCACATCTAAAGCACATGGAAAAGATCATGGGGTTAAAAGGATGGAAAGTATCTCCATTGGCATGAGGCCTTTTGGGGAGAGCCCAAGAACAAAGCCATGAGGGCTTAGGCCCAAAGTGGACAATATCATGCCATTGTGGAGATATTTTAATTCCATCCGGACTAACAATAATAACTCATCTTATTTTACCGTGGAAATTAAGGTCATTAAATACTTCAAATTGTACAACGGAATGTTTTCCATACATACTGAATCCTACCACTATTGTCTACGCTCTCACTTATGGCATTGAGTCTATTTAAGTGTGAGGACCATGATGACCAACTAGAACCTCGTATTTTCGTAACCTCCATCAAGTCCTCCTTTTATAGTCTTTAATCCTAGCTTCAATATCCTTTTATTATCTACTATCTAACAGTCAATTAATCTGTACCATCGGTCAACTATTCAGTTGTGATCCAAGCGTTGTCGGGCGGCAATGGCTTCTTTTATGCTTTCCACCTTAGAATCATTCAATTAGAAATTTATATATCATCGGTTGACTACTTGATCTACTGTATCTACAAATAAAAAAATTTCTATTTGCTAGCTGTTAGTTTTAAGTCAATTAGTTAGTCAACTAGATTCCACATTAATTGGCTGATCCAAAAATACAAACCTCCAACTTATCATTATTTTGGAATTTCACGTGATTTATCAGTCGACTACCTATTTCATTAATCGACACAATAATTAGTTGACTAGATTCCATACCAATTGACTGTCTCCTAATTGTGACCAATTCTAAGGTCTAGTGTCACGCCCCGGGAGACGACCGTCCGAAAATTTCGACAGCATCTCCCCTATAACGCTGACAATTACCCTGAATACAAATATATACAAAGGCCTATATGGCCACAATAAGGCCTACACTGCCACCAGTCCATACACACCAACTAAAACAAATACGAACTATGTAAATAAGGCTCACACGACCACAATCAATAGAGATAACATGTATACTAAAACCAATCGCATGAATACGAAAAATACATATGACACATAATAAGTTCGGACACAAATACTACACCAAATAAATAACATAAAGCAAGTCCTGATAACATAAACCAAATAAACCCAAAATGATCAAAAACAAAACCATAATTTGTCGAGGCCATCTCAATAGGGGACTAGCAGCATGGCTCTCCAGACAGACGTCAACCTGAAAAGAATAAATCAACGGGATGAGTCCAAAAGAACTCAACGAATATCTAGCTGACATGTATAGTAAACTATCTCTAGCAGTAATAATCATGCAGTACAGTCTCCCAGAAGGAATATAAGAAAGCAAAATGAAAAAAATAGAAGAGCTGTACATACCAGAAAAGGGATCAACCATGCATAAAGTCTCCTGTATGTGCATGTCAAACATATGCAGCAAATAAAATGCAACAAACAATAATAAATGCAATCCATGCAGTATGCACATGATGCAATGACATGGTCACCTCTGACACCAGTCAGCCACCGTCACCACGATGGTGAGTTCGAGTGGGTAGGGCTATGACAGCTGTGCACTCTGCCATCACTACTTCTGAGTGACCGAGTGGACAGGATGCTGTCGGAGGACACCTATCCTCCTACCCCAAGTCATATGGGGGAGCAATGCTCTCATCTCCTCGTGTCATGATGCGAAGGAGGGATCCCTGCATGCTACCACGCTACAGTACCACTATCCCTGAGCGGCCGAGCGGAGCCCTGACAGAGCAACTACACACACCCTTCTGATGTACCACTAACCCATGAGTGACTGTGTATGCAGATCATGTAACTGACGACGGGCTCAACTACAAAGGAGCCGATGATCGCCAGCATGCAATCATGCAAGGATGGTGCATGGCACTAATGCATGCAAGGTATATCAAGATAATCAATGCCCAGAAAAGAACAGTATGGTACTACTCTGATGAACCTATATACATATGACAAGTATCAAGATGATGTGGAACTAATAAGTACCAGATAAAAAGAAAATGGTATACAACATATATGAGCAAGTAGTGACATACCAGGACAGATATATATAAACATGAAACAAGCATAACAAGGATTACTACTAGCCATAGCAAAACTATACATGTCAAAACTACTTATCTAAGAAGATAAGACAAGATACCCGCCTTCCGAAATGTAGTCCGTATCCGTAAAGACTCCGTCCTGAAGTCCGGTGGCAAATCAATGTCCTGTACCACGGGCTTAACCTTAGTTATTTACATATCAAAGTGAAGGAAATCTCAAGGCAAAAGTTACTCTTATTTAGTGTAACATGAATGACACAACAATAACTATGCCTAAACTTCCAAGAAATATTAATTACTTGAAATACAGTGTTATCCTTCTCGATTTACCATTAACAGTGACTCTACATAATAAAGTGTCAACATCTTGGCTATGTCCCTTTATGCCTAAACTAAAACCAAGCATCATCGGCATGTTCCGAAACTAAAGGACAAAGGACAAGGACTAAAATCCCTTCAAGATTGATGCCATCCAAAACAAATAGCCTTTAAACCTTAATAGATCCAACAAAGTCATAACAACGTTTACCTCAAATCAGAAAACCCTAGATCCAGAACAAACTTTGGTTCTTCCACCGTGATTCTATTCCAACCCAGATCAGAACAGTGAGTTCAAATTAACACCAAGAGACATCCAAGAAAACCCCAATGCAACAAGAATCTGAGTTTACCTACGGTCTTCACCTCCAACCTACGCTTTCCTGCTGCTTCACGCCGGGTTGTTATCGTCAACAGATCGAATCTGTTCCAACCTGTATCCTCATCAAACTCCAGGAATCCAAAAATCAAAACCCATAACGCAGGAATTCCAAGCTTACCGTCAACCTTCTAGACTCAACCCTCCCCTGTTCGTGCTGCTCACTGCCGCTCAAGATGGATCGTCTTGCCTCTGCTTCGGCAACGCGACGTCACGCGGCGGCAACGGCGTTCGACGATGATGCAGGTGTGAGGGATTGGGTAGGGCTTGCTGTCGTTCCTCTTGCAGGCAGCGTGAAGGCGGCAGCGACTTTCCCCCAAGTGAGGCAGCAGCGGCGGACGACGGTGGTGGCCCGAGC